>NC_087075.1:2392358-2992358 GCF_026151205.1 Bolinopsis microptera
AATCCTTAGACATCATACTATTGTGTCCAATTAGCGGTTAGGTCTCTAAACTCGTAGCAGAAAACACGTCTTTTTGCCCGTAAGAGCCTCTACTAATAATCCATGGCGAGTGAATTAGTGAAACCGAGTGACGATACAGGGGGAGCCGCGCACTTCGTGCGCGGCGGGTCATACAACGTATGACAAGAATAACTACCATACCCGAAGACAGCTGTACTCGGCAATAAAGATTCAATCAACTTCAGCTAATTCACTAACTACCAGTTACCACCCTTATCCCGAAATACTAGGTATCGACCCAAACGCAACCTAAAGAGATTTTTACAGCAATAGCATGTGATCGATGTAATTTATCGAAACCCATTACAATTCGTAAGCCGTGAATTGAACATTTTTTTGCCCAAGTTCTAATTCCAATTAGAAGTGGAGTTATTTTGATTTTAAAGTCGCAAAAACGCTAAAAAAGGTTGTGGTCAATTGCGCAAAACTGCACCCAGCTCCTGATTTAAATTAGGAGCTAAACTCGGGCAGCAAAATGTTCAGAATTATCATATTGAGTGGGGTAGAGCGTGGTTTTGAAGTCATCAGACATCAGGTTGTTGAGATATTAGGCCACACCCTATTCTTACGTTGTCGCGAGTAGCGATCGACGAACTTAATTGACCATTGTTATTGTTAATGGACTAGTTCTGCGAGCGCTACTATCGTGCCTCGGACTAATATTTCGGGAAGGAAGCGGCGCGCGCTACCTTGAAGAAATTTAGTCTTAGACGAGTAACATCCGTCAACGAACTTAATACAAAATATTTCGGCTCTGATTGTAGTAAGGAGCTAAATTTGGGCATGAAACTGTTCAGAATTATCATAATAGGTGGGTTAGAGCACAATTACAAAGTTCTCAGACGTCAGGTTGTTGAGTTATTAGGCAAAAACTTATTTTTACGCTCTCGCGAGTAGAGGTTGCAAATGACCATTGTTAATGATCTGGCCCGGCGCGCGCTACTTCGTAGCACTTGCCATCGGGCCAATTCGAGAAGAAAGCGGCGTGCGCTATTTCGAAGAAATTTAGACGAGTAACATCCATCAAGCGAGTCCCTAGTGTTAGACTTAACGGGTGATACTCGTAAAATATCTGTTTCATATATTGGACCGTCGACGAGTCCAACTCGGCGCGCGTCCTGGTAGGTTGTAAACCTACAAGTGTTAGACCTTTCACCCTTCACAATCTAACACACCTTGCATGGGCAAGTAGAAGCGCCTGGTGGGGGGCCTAGTCTGATCATGGCACGCATTTCCCCCACCCGACACATCACTCTGACTGACTCCTCGAACGGACTCATTTCGTCCTCCCCTTTTGAAGGTCAGATACAAAGCTGCCATATAGCCTGACTGACAATTTTCTCGACTGACTGACAATGTTTCTTCCTTTCCCCATTTAGAATACAAAGATTAATACATTTTAGCTTATGATTAATATTATATTTTTACCTATAGTTTACCTAGAATACATCAGCGTGACGTGCCGACCTCCACGTCAGGTTAAGGATGTAAACTGCCACTTCCTGGCAGGCCAAGTGACGCTTACACTGCTATAGAGCACAAACCAGGGGCTATGCACCGTCTTATGCATACTAGCACTGATTTGTCCTTCACACACTCCCACTCACTCCACACTCATTCATTTGACGGACTCAACGTTTTAGAGTCCCAGACAGTATCTCAGTTCTGTTAAGATACTATGACAGGATCTTAGGACCCTTTATATCCACCATTCGTTACCTGCAATTTGCCTTGTAGGTTTACAACCTACCAGGACGCGCGCCGAGTTGGACTCGTCGACGGTCAATATATGGAACAGATGTTTTACGAGTATCACCCGTTAACAATTTGCCCCATTCGTTTTTACATGGAACCACGTTTATTAGGTACCAGTTAGACTAGGGATCATTGTTATCCCTCTTTTGACATAACCTCAGCCTGCCCGTTTTCCCGCTTTGTCGTGACCTTTATGGTTGCGGCAAAAGCCTTTCCATTTTTTATCATGGAGACCGTTTTCCAATCATTCCCTGCCATGCCGAGCACTTTGCGCGCAGGTTTTCCTTCGTCTACTATACCCTTTCAACTCTGCAACACGCAGACTTATACAGACCAGTTCCAGGCCCTCTGGTGAGTTGGCATCCACTAGTGGAATCGCCGACTTATTAGAGGAGCCCAGGACACCTAAGGCTGTCCCTAACGGGGCGCCCAGCTCAGGTGTTTCCACCGCAGACCCCGACCTGACTCTCCTAGCTACTAGGACAGATTGTAGAATACTGACTAGAGAAGACGCATTCCATATCCATGCAGAGATTGCTATAGTGGAGGTAGACTTCCTAGAATCACTGGACTCTAACCCGCACGACATAAAATTAATCTACAATTCTAGACAGGCACAAAAATATTTTAATCAAATCATTATCCCAGCCCTCTCACATGGATCAGTACAAAGAACAGCTCTACTTCTGATCACAGGAACCATCTCCTCCTCACCGACCTGCTACCTAGAGATTCTCACCCAACTGACCTCAGGATCCACTCCATTTCTCTCATAACTTTCCTCAGGCTTAACATCACTTCGTCCGCCTCAAACGGACTTAGAGACGGAAAGCTGACATCTCACTCTATCCTTCTCTCCGACCAGCTCAAGAAGATACTTTCACCTCTTTCCCTTTTAGATATACAACACTTTTAGACATGTAACACCAGCCTCACCCAACCTGTCACAATCATTCAAAACGGATCATATACTCGAACGCTCGGAAGCCCTAGTTCAGATCCCACTCCTCCATAAATCTGACACACTAGTTGGGTACACTGACTGCTCGGTGAAGAACAATCTTGCAGGAGCGGGGTTCGTCCTCTATCTTAAATCATCGTCTATTTCAGAACATTATCACCAAACACCACAACCATCTTCCAGGCAGAGTTGCTGGCTTTACTCCACCTCTGCATTCACCTCCCCAAGACCAACTACGCAGATACTGAGCTCCACATCTGCATCGACAGCAAAGCAGTTCTTCATGCCTTATCGGGCACCATCACCCAATCCCACCTCATCATAGACACTCTAGGAGCCCTCAACGCAGTTAGAAGGACGCTCTTCGTCACCCCCCACTGGGTACCGGCGTATTGTTGAATTCAAGGCAATAACCTCGCAGATTCACTGGCCAACAAAGGGCCGGCATCTCCTCCCATTGGACCTCCTCCTTTGGCTCCTTACACTCACTCCTCTCTTTCTAATATTCTAGACAGTAACTTTTTCCGACCTCACTTTTATCGTATATTACTTTTCAGATCCTCCACTGTTTCCCACCAATCCAATATTATTAGTTTCTTTGACAGACACCTTGACGTTAGACGACAAAATAGAGACAAGACTAGAATTCTTACACATCTATTCACAGGATGCAGTTATCTCAGATATTTCCAAAACAAGACTGGCAACGAACCCAACAGCATGCAAAAAGTGTGATGAAGACAATGAAACTACAGCACACTATCTCACAAGCTGTCCAGCATTCTCCTTACACAGGAAATACTACGTTGGTAACTATACCATCAGAGAGGATACCTTCCATCACACCTTCTCTACCAGTAACACTGTGGGGATCGCTAGAGCTACCAAGTATCTAGATTTCTAAGAACCTCCTTAGTCTCTTTTATATAATTAGCCTTAGTAATCGTAATTGTCCCTCTAACACCCTCCCCTCCCCTGATTGTTTCCAGACTTGCATCAGGTCCTGCTAGCCAGCCAGTTCTAAGGGCTCATTAGTCCACAGGACAGTCGGCACTTCTAGCTTGACCCAATGCGTGTCTCTCTCTCTCCCCCCCCCCTCTTCTTTCTTGATCGTTGAAGGGACAACCACGTTACTTACACAGTTTCCTTTTATTTCTCAATCACATGATTCAGTGACCTCCCCAGCCCTCTATATCTTTAACATGATACCTCCCAGGACCATAGTAGCATAGTATACCATACCAGACATTTCTTTAACTCCTCGTTACAGCAAGGCTAATACAACACGGAGAAGAAAAGAAATAGAGAGAAGATTACGACAGCCATGGATTCTTACAAAAGACTAACAGAAGGAACATCCCGGTTTGATCTTTCTGAACTATGCATCTTATATCGGTATAGTATTGGTATCTATTTATTACCTATTGTTATTTTTTATCTTTGCTAGTTAATCAGGTTTTTGGGTCCCGAGCCATCCTGGTTACCCTGCTATGGGCCGTTCCCCTGGCTTCTGCAGGTCTAGTTTGCCCATATATAGATCCGTCAAGCGAAAAACAGTATCGATCACGTGATATGACCGTATAAGGAAGTTAGTCTAATTTCTCGTTAGGGTTAGGGTTTACTTACTTTGGATACTTTGGAGAGATTCGTAGATTCCTCTACTGGGTCATCGAATAGTTCGACCGCCCTTGCAGCATCGCTGCTGCCTTATTCATACTCCAGTCCAGCAAAGAATTTCCATTAGGGCAGCTGTAATTGCTCACAGGTGGGTTATCTGGAAACGGTTTAAGAAATGCTGATAGTTTTGCTTTGAACAGCAGTGGGTCTTCAATGAGGTGAAGATCTGATGGAATGGTGTTCCATAAACGTGGCCCCATTACTGCAAATGAACCATCATACAATGACTGTTGACGTTGAGTACTGCTCTTGCTGAGACTTGGAATGGTGGCCTTGATTCCGTGTCTTGATGGAGTAGAAAAAAGAATCCCAAGGTCATTTGGGCAGCGTTGATGTAAGATTTTCCACATGTGGATGATAATATAACGCTCTCTCCTCCTTTGAATCGACATTAGATTTAGTGCTTTGAGCCGCTGCTAATAGTCAAGATGTTGAACTGTTAGTATTCTCACTGAGCTGCGAGGGCCACATCGCTGCAGTGTTTCTATTTCTATTATGGATTGTATTTGTATTTATATTCATTTATTTATTTATTAAGATGACTAACCATCTATCTCCATAGGAGTGGTGGGGCTGTTTTTACACTACAATTACTGCCTATCATTGCACCGTCTAACCAGTAAAACATGGTAAACAGTGAAGATGAAAAAGAAAGTAATCCACCACCTGATACAGCAACATCATCAAATGTTCAAGGAGCAGTACTGCAACCAGAGCCAATACAAGTGCAGTACCAACAGCCAGCAGCCCGCCTTACAGCCCCACCGCAATGGAAAGCATCTATGAGTTATGAGGAATGGAGACTACAAGTTGAGATGTGGGACAAATTATGTGCAGTCAGAAAAGTAGACCCCGCAGAGCAAGGGTATGCCTTGTTCAACCTAGTATCTCAACACACTGATCATAATATCGTATCAAAGCTCAACTCAGCAGTAAAAAACAAAGACATCGATGTTCTTGACGGGGAAGGAGTACAAAACATCATGAAGCTATTAGATAGAACATACAGGAAAGATGATACCAGTAAGATGATGAAATCCTGGTCGGATTTTATCAATCTTAGGAGAAAGGACAGTCAAGATATGTCAAGCTTTCTCAATAACTTTGATCAAGCCAACACCAACTTGAAAATTAGCAAGATAACTCTTCCTGGAACTGTGTTAGCATTACACATGCTAGAAAGATCAGGTTTATCAGCAAATGACAAAAAGCTGGTAATGACTGGAGTTGAGTTAGTTAAAACAGAGTCTGTTGTTGAAGATATGATGAATTCAATCAAGAAATACTTTGGTGAAGGAATCCGTGAGATTGAAAAGAGACCACAATGTGATACGCCCATCAAAGAAGAGCCAGTATTCAATGGTGAGAGACTTTTTTCTGAATCGTCAGAATCTACACGTTCATCATCAGATCCTGATAACATGTCTGAAGAAGAGGAAGCCTACTACACCAATTGGAGAAATAGAGGAAAGGCTTGGAGAAGAACAGATAATAACAGATCATACAACAATCACATCTCAAGATTTAATCGTGACAAAAGGGATAATGGCAAAGGAGAATACAAGCCAAAGAGATATTCAGATAATGATCGAAGAAGAGATAACTCTAGAAGTTTCAAAAAAGAGTACTCTAAGACATATAAGACAGCTGACGACTCTAGGGCAACTCAGAAGTTTAACCCCCGGTTGAGATGTAATAGATGCGAATCAGTAATGCATTTGATTAAAGATTGTCCTCATTCAGATAGATCAGAAAATGTTAATGAATGTAGAGAGATTTCAGAGATGGAGACAGCAGAATGCCATCAGGTAGCACTTTTAGACTCTGCTTGCTCGAAGAATGTAGTTGGCGAAGAATGGATTCGTGAGTACATAGATAACCTGACAGAAGAGGACAAAGCACTCCTGAAAGTGTCAGACGCCCGTTCAAAATACAGTTTTGGAGGTAGTGACCCTATTGCTGCCGCAGATGCGGTGAGAGTACCTTGTATAATTGCCGGAAAGAAGACATTCCTTTGGGCTGATATAGTGCAAAGGAATATTCCATTTCTGATCTCCAAAGAAGAGATGGCAAAGCGAGGGTTTAAATTAGACCTTGGTACAAGTACGATTGAAGTAGATGGAGAGGTGATCCCTGTTATAACAACCGAGTCAGGTCTGATTGGCATATCTCTATGGGATTATAATGAAGTTGCTATAGAAGAGCAATGTAATCTAGTCAATCTAGATGACACAGTCAGCAGTATTACCAAACTTCATAAGCAGCTGGGTCATTGTTCAGCAGAGAATCTGAAAAAGATTACCAAAAATGCAAACGTACAAGGTGAAAATGTGAACAAGGTGATTGATCAAGTGCTAAAAGAATGTGATGCCTGTGCGAGATATAAAAGAACACCCTCCACACCAGTCGTTGGATTACCTATGGCAACGAAGTTCAATGAGGTAGTAGCTCTTGATTTGAAACAATTTACTGGAATCAATGGTTATGTGATTTACATTGTTGATATGTTCTCAAGATTCTGCAAAGCTAGGGTGATTTCCAACAAAAAGCCAGAGACAGTAATAAAAGCCTTTACTATGGAATGGATTGCAGCAGGTATGGGACCTCCAGGAAAAATATTAGTGGACAATGGAGGAGAATTCGCAAACAATGAACTTAATGATCTCAGTGAACAACTCAACTTTGAAATTTGTGTTACCAGTGCCTACTCACCTTGGTCAAATGGCTTATGTGAAAGAAACCATGCTGTGGTTGACAAATCAGTTCTTAAAATGATGTATGACGGGTTTCCATTGAAGATAGCACTTGCATGGTCAATCAATGCCAAGAACACACTGTACAATGTCAGTGGATTTTCTCCAGTGCAGATAGTGACAGGTCAGAATCCAAACTTTCCTGGGGTATCTTACAACTTGCTTCCTGCTAATGAAGGAGCAGATGAATCATTATCAAGCGACATTCAAAGGAATCTTAATGCAATGTATCTAAGCAGAAAAGCATATCTAGAGGCAGAGAATTCAGAAAGAGTTAAAAGAGCTTTGAAAAGACCCTTACGAGATATCAACCAAGACTTTATGATTGGTGATGTTGTATTCTACAAAAGACCTAATATTGAACGCTGGAAAGGACCTGCCAAGATAGTCGGCAAGGAAGGAAAGACTCTTATACTGAGGCATGGAGGACTGCTTATCAAAGCAGCAAGCTGTAGAATTGTGAAACGAGAATATATAGTGAGTGACGAGCACAACCAAAACAATGATGATATCTTGGAAACAGAGAATAGCCAACATGATGAAGCAGTCAATCTTAACGATGATCAGTTTGACGAAGCTGCTGAAAACATAGAAGAAATGCCTATTCAATTTCAAGTGCCAGTGGAAACAGAGGAAATACCAACAGGACAAGAAATTATGAGCTCCTCTCCAATACTTGAAATAGACTCTAAGATAATTTCCAATGAACAAAAACAACAACTCAAGATTAAGTATTTGGAAACTAGACTTCAGAAAAACGATGTTTCGGTCGGAGATACGGTGAAACTTGTTAAAGAAGGAAAAGAAAATGAATGGGAGACATGTACCGTGACTCAAAAAGGAAAACGGCTTGGCAGAAAAGATCACTGGGTGAAACTTATGACAACCCAAGGTGAAGAAAAGCTGATAGATTGTACAAAGACGGCTATGTACAAAGCTGATGCTGCTATTGATGCAGAACCTGGAGACGATCACGAAGAATGTAATGTTGTGACAATTCCCACTTCCAGACACAATGAAGATGTGGTTATTAAGGCTAAAGTTATTGAATTGACTAACTGGAAGCAGAGAGAAGTATATGATGAAGTCAAGGATTGTGATCAGAATGTCATTACAACAACTTGGGTAATAACAGAAAAACCCAGCACTGAACTTGGAGTTAAAGCCCGGTTAGTAGTCCGTGGATTTCAAGAGCAAAATCAGTCGATTGAAGTGGAGTCACCTACAGTATTCAAAAACACTCTCAAGGTTGTACTTGCTATAGCTGCAAACCAGCAGTGGCAACTAACAACGATTGATATCAAAGCTGCCTTTCTGCAAGGAAATAAAATTGAAAGAAATGTTTATGTCATACCACCCAAGGAAGCTCATGTAGAAAAAGGTTATTTGTGGAGATTGAGAAAGACAGTGTATGGTTTAAATGATGCGGCAAGAGCTTGGTTTATCAGTGTGAAGGGACTTCTTATCAACCTTGGTTGTACTCAATCAGTGTTAGATCCTGCTTTGTTCATATGGAGAACTAGTACTGGATTCGAAGGAATACTTGTGCTTCACGTTGATGATTTCTTAGTAGCTGGTACAAAGTCATTCTTTGATAGAGTTGTAAAAGAACTGACATCAAACTTTGAAGCTGGTAAAATATGCAAATCAAAGTTCAATTACATTGGTCTATCAGTTGAGCAGACAGAAGACGGTATCCTAGTGAACCAACATGAATATATCCGAGATCTAGCAGATGTCATCAATGATAAAGAACATGAGATATATCATCTGTCGACTGACAGGAAGCTTAGAACAATATGTGGTCAGTTGAACTGGGTAGCTGCTCAATCACGCCCAGATTTGTCGTTCATGACGTATGATTTAAATGTAACAAAGAGTGTAGATCCAGTAGAAGCTGTTAAGAAGGCCAATAAAGCATTCAGACGGATGAAAGAGCTCAACGGTTGTTACAATACAAAGTTCTCAAAGTTAGGAGACATTTCTACACTAAAGATTGTGATCTACTCTGATGCATCATCTATGAACCTCGGTGACAAGGTGTCCACAGGAAAAGGTCATCTAATAGTCCTAATGAATGAGGAAGGAAAGATATCACCGTTATCATGGGGAAGTCATAAATGTAAACGAGTTGTAAGCAGCACTTTGAGCGCAGAGACTTTGGCATTCAAAGATACATTAGATCATGGAGTGTATGTCTCTCATCTGATAAGTGAGATCTACTTCGATCAATTTGATAAGTCAATGGTTCCAGTAATAGGCTTTACAGACAATCAATCGTTAGATAAAGCTTTGCGATCAAGTAAACATGTTGAAGAAAAGAGGTTGAACGTTGATCTGGCTACCATTAGACAAATGCAGCAGAAAGATGAGATTGAAGTAAAATGGGAAGAGGGAGCTAAACAGCTTGCGGATCCCTTTACTAAAATAACCAGTAACAGTGATAAACTTTTAGTGATGCTAAATAAAGGAGAAATTGTTTCAATTTAATTGGTATTTAATGGTTTTTTAATTAGTGGTAGGTTTTGACGCCAATGAAACAGTGTGCATTTGTTTTTTTTAATTGTTTATAATTTGTTTATAATTACGAGTGACGATGACTTTATTGTATAATTAACCTTTAACAAAAAAAAAAAAAAAAAAAAAAAAAAAAAAAAAAAAAAAAAAAAAAAAAAAAAAAAAAAAAAAAACAACAACAATCCGAAGTCCCGGTGACACTTTGTCAAGAACAGCTTATTAAAAGAAAAAGACAATCCGAAGTCCCGGTGACACTTTGTCAAGAATCAGCCCATCAAAAAAAAAAAAAAAAAAAAAAAAAAAAAAAAAAAAAAAAAAAAAAAAAAAACTAACAATATTTACAGGGTTTCACAAGGAATTGGTACCTGTGCATCTCTGCTTTGTTTTTGGATCTTGTGATCTCTCTGTGGTAGTGTGGCTCTCCTCTTGGCTAGTACCTACTCTCACCTTGCTCTCAACGTGACAGACTACTTACTTTCTCCTGCTATCTATGGCCGTTGTGAGAACGGGATACAGACTATGATTAGTACAGTGTAAGAATTTGAAAGGACTGAAAGAATTGAAATGAACAGTATTATTATGATTTTTGAAAAAGTAAGGAAGAAAGCATTGAGAATGTGATGATAGTTTTTGGAAAAGTGATGATGATAGTTTTTGGAAAAGTTTTAATCTGTTTTAGAAATTGGGGTAAGATGTTAGTATTCTCACTGAGCTGCGAGGGCCACATCGCTGCAGTGTTTCTATTTCTATTATGGATTGTATTTGTATTTATATTCATTTATTTATTTATTAAGATGACTAACCATCTATCTCCATAGGAGTGGTGGGGCTGTTTTTACACTACAATTACTGCCTATCATTGCACCGTCTAACCAGTAAAACATGAACACCCCAAATCCTTGAGGTGAAAGTACGCTGTACTCCTTCAATCTGTTGGATGTCTGAAATTTTACTGGTATTCCACAGAGGGCAGCAGTACTCTAAATGACTTCGGATAAGTGACGTGTAAAGTGTCAACATTGTGGTTCTATGTCTGCACTTGAACGCACTGAGCACCCAGGCTGCCACTTTTCTAGCTCGAGATGCCATAGAACTGACATGATGTGACCACGACATATCAGAAGACACTATAACTCCTAGATCCTTAACTTGGTCTGTAGGATAGAGCATATTACCGCCTGACACCTTGTATGTTTGTGTTTGACATACAAAAGGCAGCTTATACAGACTCTCATTAGGATTCCCCCGGTGAACTAGGAGCTCAAACTTATCCTCATGTAAAACCATGTTATTACGTTTGGCCCATGCAATGACATGGTCGAGATCTTGCTGAAGAACGATAACATCCTGTTCTGTATATATGTGCTTCAGTATACGGGTGTCATCAGCAAAGAATCTTATAATTGAACCAGTCACACAAAGCTTCATGTCATTTATGAAGAGTATAAAAAGGAGGGGTCCAAGAACGGTTCCTTGGGGGACTCCACTGATAACCAAGGCTGCGAAGGAAGACAACCCGTTCAGAACAACATGTTGATGACGGTCCGACAGAAACGACTCCAGCCACTTAAGAATCCTTCCGTTAAATCCATACTTTTGCAATTTATCAATGAGAAGACGATGATCCACCTTGTCGAAGGCCTTCGCAAAGTCTAGATATATTGCATCAGTATCTGACCCACTCAAAAGGCCACTCATGATGTCGCCGAAGTGGCTAAGAAGCTGAATCAAACAGCTCCTTCCCGAACGAAATCCATGTTGATTATCACACAAAATGTTTCAGCATATGTTTTTGTTAAGGATTGGGTTAGGGTTAGGGTTGGGATCAGATTAGAGGGTTAGGGTTTCGAAAATTCGTTCAGAACCAGCTAGAGAATGGGTTAAAAAAGTCACGTGACAGTCGAGTGTAGAGTTATTAATCTTCACCCGGGGTAGAGCATAATTATAAAGTCCTCAGAGTCAGACAATGGGGTGTTCATTTATTAGGCCAAACTCTATTTTTATGCTCTCGCAAGTAACAACTATACACTTAAAATTAGTATAACTCGGCTTCTGATTTGTGATTGGAGTTCGAAACTAAACTTGGGCATTAAGATGTTCAGAAATAACGTATTAAGTGGGGTAGAGTATAATTTCAAAATCCTCAGACATCACTATCAGGTTGGTGAGTTATTAGGCAAAAAACCTACTTTTACGATCTCGCGAGTAGCGATTACAGCACTTAAAATCAATATAACTCGGCTTCTGATTAGATTTAGAGCTAGGAACTAAACTTGGGCTTAAAAACGTTCAGAATTATCACATTGAGTGGAGTTTCAAAGTTCAGCTTCGAACTCCAATCAGAAGCCGAGTTATATTGATTTTAAATACTGTAATCACTACTCGCGAGAGCGTAAAAATAGGGTTTGGCCTAATAAATGAACAACCCCATTGTCTGAGGAGTCCCCCCCCCCTTACTGGGCCGCGCTCAGCCTGTCATTCCGCCGAATCTCTATTCTATGTTTATGAACATGATAGCCTGAGTAATTTAGCCTAATTAATTTAGAGGTACCCAGGTAAATTTGACGAATGTTACTCGTCTAAATTTCTTCGAAGTAGCGCGCGCCGCTTTCTTCTCGAAATGTTAGCCCAAGTTTAGTTCCTAACTCTAAATCTAATCAGAAGCCGAGTTATATTGATTTTAAGAATAAGAGCTGTAATCGCTACTCGCGAGATCGTAAAAATAGGTTTTTGCCTAATAACTCAACAACCTGATGTCGGAGGACTTTAAAATTATACTCTACCCCACTTAATACGTTATTTCTGAACATCTTAATGCCCAAGTTTAGTTTCGAACTCTAATCACAAATCAGAAGCCGAGTTATACTAATTTTAAGTGTATAGTTGTTACTTGCGAGAGCATAAAAATAGAGTTTGGCCTAATAAATGAACACCCCATTGTCTGAGGAATTTATAATTATGCTCTACCCCGGGTGAAGATTAATAACTCTACACTCGACTGTCACGTGACTTTTTAACCCATTCTCTAGCTGGTTCTGAACGACTTTTCGAAACCCTAACCCTCTAATCTGATCCCAACCCTAACCCTAACCCAATCCTTAACAAAAACATATGCTGAAACCCTAACCCTAACGAGAAATTAGACTAACTTCCTTATACGGTCATATCACGTGATCGATACTGTTTTTCGCCAATATCTCGTCAGGAGAGCATTTTAACCCTATGTCATGGGCCCATGGGGGTTGATTCGGAATTAGCGTCCGAAAATACATCGATTGAAGTTGGTTACAACCATCGGGGGCTCGAAGATCGACTGTAGAGTGATTTAGCACGCTCGCTCTACCCCACTCAATATAGTAGAGGCTCTTACGGGCATTGTCTGCTCGATACGCTAGGGACCCCAGATATACCTTACTAGACGTATTTTTGACCGTAGAATCAATTTAAAGTGGTTTCGAGATGATTGGACTGAGTTTACGCGGGTAAAATCGCAAAAAACCGATTTTTGGGCCAAAAATAGGCCAAAAAACCATGTTTTTTGATATTTTGAGCAAGTTAATTTTGTTGGCATGTCGGCAAAATTTGCATGGCAATAGCTAAAACATAGCCGCACAAGATGATATAAAAATAAAACAAATCGCTCTGTTTTTACGCAGGTAAAAATCCAAAAAAGTGGTAAAAATGTGCCCTTTTTTGCTTAAAGTTTGAATGATTTTTTGCAGTTGTATTAAATCAACCCAACAATAGTCACATCGTGTTTGACTAAAATTTTCCTTTCCGAGAAGTACCCACTTCATATACTTTATAGAAGTTTGAATATTGTCACTCCGCAAGCGTTTTTGCCTAATTTTCGACGCGCACTACGCGCAAAAGCATTTAGTTGTTATCAATGGGCACCCACACGTTCATCATAAATTTCAAACAGCCATAACTCAGCGAGATTATGTCCGTTCTAGCTCATATTTTCACACCAAATAGAAAACAATGTGATCGTATTGCTGACATAACATGAATATAATTACTTTATAGGCCTAAGAGTTATAGACTGTCAAAGTTTAAAACGCGCATTGGAATAGCACGTGACTTATAAGGCTATATTTATATTTCTTAACATATTCTCGATCCTTACACATCATACTATTGTGTCCAATTAATAGTTAGGTCTCTAAACTCATAGCAGAAAACACGTCTTTTTGCCCGTAAGAGCCTCTACTAATATTTACGTCTTCAGTTTGCAAATCAGTGAAACACAAACATACTATGCGGGGGGAATGATAATTATGAACATTTTGCTGCCCGAGTTAAGCAATAGCTCCTAATTTCAATCAGAAGCTGAGTAATTTTGATTTTAAGCGCTGCAACCGCTACTCGCGAGAGCGTAAAAATAGGTTTTTGCCTAATTTGTAATTACTCAACGATAACAACCTGACGTCTGAGGACTTTGTAATTGTGCTCTACCCCACCTATTATGATGAACACTTTCATGCCCAAATTTAGCTCCTTACTACAATCAGAAGCCGAGATATCTTGTATTAATTTCGTTGATCGCTACTCGCGACAGCGTAAGAATAGGGTGTGGCCTAATACTTCAACAACCTGATGTCTGAGGACTTTAAAACTACGCTCTACTCCACTCAATATGACAATTCTGAACATTTTGCTGCCCGAGTTTAGCTCCTAATTTCAATCAGGAGCTGGATAATTTTGATTTTAAGCGCTGCAGTTGCTACTCGCGAGAGCGTAAAAACAGGTTTTTGCCTTATAACTCAACAACCTTACGTCTGAGCACGTTGAACTTGTGATCTACCCTACTTATTGTGATAATTCTGAACATTTTAATGCCCAAGATGAGCACCTAGCTCAATCAGAAGCCGAGATATCTCGTATTTAGTGTGAAAATTACGACTCGCGAGCATAAAAAAGGTGCAGTCACATAACTCAACAACCTGATGTCTGTTGACTTTCAAATTATGCTCTACCCCCCTAAGGGGTCGTTCATATATTACGTTATCAGCTGAGGGGGGGGGGGGGTTTCCAAATGATTACGTTAGTGTAATTTTGACACAATAGCTATGTGTAAAACTGATTACGGAGGGGAGGGGGGGTTAAAAATGTTCCAAAAATTGATTACGGGGTGAACGACCCCTAAATGTGTTGATTCTGAACAACTTTAAAGCCAAGCTGAGGTTCTAATTCCAATTAGAAGTGGAGTTTGATTTTAAAGTCGCAAAAACGCCAAAAAAGGGCGTGGTCAATTGCGCAAAACTGCACCATGGCCAAAATTTCTACCCGAGCCAAATTTGTTTCTGGTGGGTCCCTTCAGCTATTCCAAGTCTCAAAACCCGGGGCAGAAGTTATATAAACGGGAATGTCGTCAGATCCTTGATACGATACGAAAATTATGACATACACTGATTACAAAACAAAACAAAACAAAACAAAACAAAACAAAACAAAACTACGAATTGGAAAGCTAAAGGGTCATCAATTGGACACAAAAAATCATATTTTAATCAACTAAACCATGTATATTGACAACAAAACTTGAACATAACACAAACTGTAGCTGTAGAGATATTTTAGTAATTTTGTGAAATGCCTTACTGGATTTTGAAAATCACACATAATACTAATAGAGTCACACATAACACCACAAAATAGGAAATACCCCTTGGCTTCCCCCCTACACTGTATACACTGCACTGACCTGTTTCGCTTCTGCGACATACAACCTAAAATCGTAGTATTTTCCAATACAGAGCAGTCCGCGTATGGGACTGTACAAATGGTGCCCCGGCATCCCTGAATGTCAAAAATTGTTGTCTGGGCATATTTACAGGTAATATAATGGGTTAATTGCTAATTCAGTCAGATTGGTTCTCTAAGTATCTAGTAGTATTAGTAATAGTATTAAAATAATAAATAGTATAGTTTTAGTTTCCTGACTTACCCCACTCACTCCAGAAGAAAGGGAAGGATGCTATGTTGCTCTGTTTAGAGGAGTTTATCGTGTATGTAACGATCAGATCGTACTTAGACTTCTTATCTTCCATGTCTTTACCGTATATCCTGGTAGTAAGGGCGGTAAATGCGCACGTATTCACTATTTGGACAATTTGTAACCCCCTCCCCCTCCGTAATCTGTTTTACACATGGCTATTATGTCAAAATTACACTAGCATAATCATTTGGAAACCCCGCTCAGCTGATTACGTAATATGTGAACGATATTTTATGAGCCAATATTATGAATCGTTTTTATACGAAGAACCACGTCTCATATAAGAACCGATAAATGCACGCTAATATTTTAACAAAGATGCAAATTTACCCTGTTTTAGAAAATGAATCCTGTTGTTTGAGGCGATAAAATATATATATAATATTAATATAAATATTAATATAAATTATTTATGATGGATGAAAATAAATCCCTGTGTTTGAAAACAGCACGCAACTTTAACACGTATTGTCCAGGGTCGTATGTCTTGACGAAGATCGTGGCCACCTTGTTCTTTCTCCCGATAAACGTGTAACTGCTTGCCATCTGCCGCTCATTTCGGAGGAGCTTTGTTACCAAACCTACATTTCTAGGCGGGAGTAGTCGAACCTGGCAAATTCAAATAATCCATCATTAGTTCGGGGTACTAAATTGTGTGAATTACTAACTACACTCAATAAATCTGTTACTAACTTAGTTAGCTTAATGTGGTTACCTTAGCGTCACCGTCACTATCGTCAGGTATAGTTTCCGACTCGTCTAGTAATCTTACATTCAGCTCGTAGAAGCGTGTAGTAGGGAACACTCTGTTAACGAACTCGTCCTGTTAATTATATTAGAACTCGGTTGTAATTAGTATTACTAAGTTACTAATTACTGGAAACGTGTTACTGTTAGGTTAAAGCAATATTATTAAGTAAGTAAGTATCAGAGAGTAGTATGTAGTAAGATAAGAGTAGTTAAAGTATAACTAATAAAATATACATAATACTTAATTATCCAACAGTTTTTTGACGATTTATTGAATTTAGGGTAATAGAAATATAAACTTTCAATATAAATAATGACCATTTGTATCACCGTAGATAAAACACGCTAACATCTAAGGCACACCTCAGTTTACGACAAACAAAAACTAACAAATTAATTAATAATCAATTAGTTACGCTAGTAAGAGGGTGAGCTAATTAATTAATTATCTATTAGTTACGCTACTAAGAGGGTGAGCTAATTAATTAATTAATAATCAATTAGTTACCTAGTTAGAGGATGAGCTAAGTAATTAATCAATAATCGATTAGTTACGCTGGTAAGAGGGTGAGCTAAGTAATTAATTAATAATCAATTAGTTACGGTAGTAAGAGGGTGAGCTAATTAACAAATTAATTATCAATTAGTTAAGCTGGTAAGAGGGTGAGCTAATTAATTATCAATTAGTTACGCTGGTAAGAGGGTGAGCTAATTAATTATCAATTAGTTACGCTGGTAAGAGGGTGAGCTAATTAATTATCAATTAGTTACGCTGGTAAGAGGGTGAGCTAGTAGCTGCCAGGACTCATGTTCGGGGTAATGTCCGTCTATATACTCGCCAGGTGGAGTCAGCCAGTAAAAGTCAGAGTGCCTGCAGAACACACATTTAGCATGGTTAATAATAATGTGCTATTAGTACTGATTATGCAAGTTACTATCCTAAAGAATATTATTTTTGTGATATTGCCTCGGTTCAAGTTAGTGGAGAAATGTGGGAATTTTGAGCATATTGTTATGACCACACCGCTACGGGAATATCAAAAATTGACCCTGCGGTTAATATTATCAATTTTGAATATGATTATGACCGCTAAAAATACCGCCCGTTAAACTTAAAATATGGTGGAAAATACGCGCCCAAAACCGCCAATTTTTAACCGCCATAGTATATAGTATTAGTGAGCAAAAGGTAATTTACATTATATTTATAATACACTTACACTTTGACTTACAGTGACTGTTGACACTTACCGATTATAAATTTTCATCGATAACAATTTTGTAAGTTTACAACCTACCAGGACGCGCGCCGAGTTGGACTCGCGGTACTCGTGGAACAGATATTTTACAAGTATCACCCGTTAATAACAAATAGGCGACCGACTGCCAACAAATCTATAAAAATATTTTAGAACAGTGGCCATATAATAATAATATGACAATTAAAACAAAATTTGATCTAGAACATTCGGAATGCAAATTAATTTCAGGCAAATTCCCTTTAACCCAAATAATATTGAATTATTGATATTCAAGATACATGAAGTTCAGTTATATTATTAAATATATAGCAATGAATTGGTTCTATAGTCGGAAATAACCACATAGAATCTAGATTGGCTGCATTGGAATATTTCCCTGTGCTCCACGGGCTTCCTCAGTTCCCACTATTTTCAATTTTACCGAGGAAGCAAAACCTGAAATTCTAGAACTTGTCCGTGATAGTAGTACACCAGTGTTCTTCATGATAAGATCACTGTAGAGCAGGGGATTAATTACTGAATTAATCGGTAGTACCACTATGGAGAAAATAGAATACCAAGGAGTTGCATCAAATAGCTCCAGATAATGTAACATGCAGATCACAATGAATGGCAACCAGCACATAAAGTCTGTTGAGATTATAATCGAGATTTTGTGGTTCATTCTTCTCATCTTCTGTCTGGCTTGTTCGTTACCTTTAGCTGATACCCTTTTAGTAGATCTCGCAGAAAGAGTTCCGATAATGATATAGCAGACCGATATTACTAGGAAGCAGATGAAGTTCAGCACGAGAACACTCCACACAAACCCCTGTTGAGGATCTGTCTTCCGAATGAAATATTTGAAGAGGCACACACCGTCGTTACCATAGAAACCCACTTTTGTCCGAGTTTTAGTAAAGTCTGGTATTCCCCGATCATGAGAGAAGATTTCACCCACCATTATATCTGTTAGATACCAACTGATGGGCTTATCCTGCAGTCGGCCAAAGTATTCTTCAAACACTTTCAAATGAGTTTCTTTGCTTACCGAGCCAACAAACATTTTCAGATCAACGTCATATTGCATACCATTTATAAAAAAATCCTCAAACTCTTTGAAGATGGGAGGGAGCGCAACTGTAGCCGAAAGAGCAAGTAAGATGAAAATGACAGCAAGAACTTTAACAGAACTCTTTACAGTAACCTCACCAGGTATCCTCATAGAGTTCCAGATACCATTAACCCTCACCAGACTCAGCACTGTCATTGCAAACAGAGAAAGTTGGGATCCAACAGTGCTGAAGACACCAAATACAGAGCACTCCCTGCTCGACAACCAGGTGGACTGGACTTTGCAGTAGTTTCCCCCGTGAACCATACTATCAAACACTGAAACAGTTAAGAGATAAGATCCGACTAGGATATCGCCGGTGCTAATCATGATAACTAATGATTTGTTGATAAGAGCAGCAGTAGTCCTGCTATTTCTCAGGGACAGCATACTGAAGACGATGGTGACAAGGTTAGCGAGAACCGATGAGATGCCGATTATCCAGGAGAGCACTTTCAGACCGGCACCATCAAGCATTTCTTTTGAGCATTCCTCATTACACTCGTCAGATAAATCCAGACAGTCTATCTTGCCATCACATTTGCTTGTTTTGGGTATGTAATGCTCTGAAGAGTTACACTTGAAGTGGTTTGTACAGCCTGCTTCATCCGAACCGTCCCCACAATTATCCACAAGATCACAAACCTGGGAGTACGGGATACATTTGACTCCGTTTTCACATGCAAAAATATCGTTAACGTAGACTCCCTTGACAGGCCCGTGTGATTTGAGAGCGAAAGTGAGGTATTGCTGGTGGGCGAGGGTCCCGACTCTGTGGGGGTAATATTCAGGACACGTGTTGTAGAGAGGAGGGTTAGTGAGGGGGCAGCGAGAGTCAGTGCACTTGTTGGTGCAACTTGAGTAGATGTACTGCTCTCCGAACATGTTATCACAACTTGTTTTTATGTTTGGTATTATTATTTGAGGTTTTGTTAGCCCATAGATAATATCTGGGAAGATAAAATGCTCTGAACTGCAAGGATGTGCTAAGGTCTGGAACTGTTCGAGACCCTGTTGGCAGTATGATACGCGTTTTAGAAGTCCTTGATTATAAGATGCCACCTTTTTTACTACTGATTTGGATCGTTTTGATGCTTTGCAAACCCTGTTTTCGTTTCCACAGATGTCAATTCCATCACAAAGTTCACTGAGCTCAACAAATCCACCAGTCCTGCAAACATAAACATTTGAACAACTTGCATTGTCAGCCACGTACCTCGTTGTGATACCCTCTCCGCAAGTGGGCCAGGTATCCTTCCTCTCATCCTCCCCACCGACACAGTCCTCCACACCATCCTCCAGCCAGGCTAGAGGGAGAGCTCGGCTAACTGTTCCGTTACCCCCTCTTCTCACACATGTTGGTGTGCTAATTGTGCTGCACAGGGAGATTCTCTCATCGCTCTTATCAGGACAGTCTGCAATCCCGTCGCAGAGTTGGTGTTTGTGCACTTTACAAGCTGTAGAAACCTGCTCGCAAACCGAATCTATCGCGTCATCACACAGGGGGCCCTCGCTATTACACAGCCTGTACTTAGATACGGTAGATTTAAAACCTTGAATCTCACATGTCATCCCCACTCTATACTGATCCGTACAGTTCGTCTGGTCCACACCGTTCCTACACAGAGCCACTGGGGTGCATCTCGTGAAGTTGAAAACTGAATTAGACTCACTAAACATCGGCTCGCCGTCTCCAGTGAAAATAGTTTTGAATTTATATTGACAGAGATCTCTTTCTTCTATGATGTCAGATGTGCACATTGCTGTAGCATCGCATACATGACGGTCCGTAGTGTCCCAGTACTCTGGATACCATATCCATCTGAGATACTCACAGCATCTTTTCTCATGTCCTGTAGTGCAGATATCCTCCGCTTCAATGTAAGTCACGTCTCCAGTACCCTGCTTCTTGCAATACTGCCCGTAAGTGAAACCGTTACAGTTCGCCTCATCCTCGCAGGTCCAAGTTTCACAAATATCATTACAGATGTGATCACTACTGACACTTCGTCCAGATGGCATGACAACTGTCTCCATGACAACTGTCTCACTGGTTGGATTCTCGACTAACTCTGCAAACACACCGCTGTCGGAGACGACCACCTGGAACTGGCACACCGCGTGCGGGTATGATTGCAGTGTATCTGCCTGGATCTGCTGGTGGATCCCACAAGCTTGGTACGAAATGTCGTCGTTTTCGCATTTGTGATAAAATCGATAGGTGATTTTTGTTTTTCCACTTTTACCAGGTACTCCACCTATTCGCACATCTTCATACCTCCCGAAGGAGTTATGGCACTCGTATGTGGTCCTTTTCGATTTTCCTGACTCAAACATTCGACAAGTCATCTTTAAAAATCCATCAACATTCTCAATACCACAGGTTTCTGAAATTAGGAATGAATTACAATATTGATATACGTATAGCATACTATATATATATATACTATATATACTAAATTTGTATATATATAGTTATGTTCTCTAATAATAGTATAACTAGTGCAATGGATATGGAAATATGAATCAAAGTAATGATTATCACAGATTACATCTTACCTGAAATAGAAACTGCTGTCATCACTGGTAGTGACCCTGGTAGTGACCCTGGTAGTGACCCTGATAGTGACCCTGGTGGTGACCCTGGTAGTGACCCTGGTAGTGACCCTGGTGGTGACCCTGGTGGTGACCCTGGTAGTGACCCTGGTAGTGACCCTGATAGTGACCCTGGTGGTGACCCTGGTAGTGACCCTGGTAGTGACCGTGGTGGTGACCCTGGTAGTGACCCTGGTAGTGATCCTGGTAGTGACTCTGGTAGTGACCCTGGTAGTGACCCTGGTGGTGACCCTGGTAGTGACCCTGGTGATGGCCCTGGTGGTGACCCTGGTAGTGACCCTGGTAGCGACCCTGGTAGTGACTCTGGTAGTGACCCTGGTAGTGACCCTGGTAGTGACCCTGGTAGTGACCCTGGTGGTGACCCTGGTAGTGACCCTGGTAGTGACCCTGGTAGTGACCCTGGTAGTGACCCTGGTAGTGACCCTGGTAGTGACCCTGGTAGTGACCCTGGTAGTGACCCTGGTAGTGACCCTGGCGTTACTGCTCCATTCGCCCCTGCTTCTTCAAACATCAAAAAGAACAAGAGCATCCAATTCCAACGAACAATCATGATTGTCATCCTTAAAATGTGAATATTTTAAATTGTAAAACTGTGTGTCCAAGAACATTCTTAATGTATCAGTGTAAAATAACGATATGATTACAATCAATTAAAGCTAATCTAGAGAGGATACATTTTTCTTCATAGAATAAATCTAAATTTAACGTTAATGAAATGTGCAAGTGCAGGTGCTAACGACACATCAAAAAAGTAATGAACAAAATAAGATATTGTATATCTTCAGCTTTCATTGGTAATTGGTAACGTACACCATTAGTCAGTACCTTCGTTTATCTTGCATTCAGTACCAGTACAATAATTATAAGTATAGACAGTTTAGTTGTATCCGTACATTAATTGCAAAATATCCGTACATAAACTGACACTAGTACTACAGACTACTTCAGGGGGGGGGGGGGGGGGACACTAATACTAAGATACTATAAATTATAAAAGTAGTGTAGTTGTACAGATAGGAAGTGGCTGATAATGGTATTGTTTAATCCGGCGGTGTTTAATGAACGATTACGTGATCTAAGGGAGAATCTTCGCGTGTGTTTCGAATACATTTCTCATAGGGGGGGCGGGGGGGGGATAATGGTATCTCAGCCAGATAACTTGTTACGAGATGAGGGCAATTACCCAGGTTATGTGCTTATTGTAACACATTGTTGGACACTATGTGCTATTACATAATTGTAGTAGTGATAAAAGGTGTAAAGGTAACCATGTGTAACACGTATTAAATCAAGAAGACGAATTCAAATGTGGCATCTTATATGCTTTAGTTCGACACGTACTGTAGTTACACGGACTTTATTTAAATTAAATATATTAAATGAATGCCTTAGAGCGTTCACTTTAATGACAATGTCCGTTCAAAATTGTGTCCGTTCACAAAATGTCCGGTCAAATAACGTCCGATAAGGTAATTTACAATTTGGAATTTGGTGCAGTGCTTAAAGTTAACTGACCTTTACACAATGGTAGACTAAGCGTTACATGCGCTCAGCCTGTCATTCCGCTGAATCTCTATTTATATGTTTATGAACATGATAGCCTGAGGTCCCCAGGTAAAACAAGCGGTGCCCAGGTAACTCTTACTCCGTTTTATAGATCTAGATTGAAAAACAGTTTTTAAGATTACCTAAACGTTTTAAAATTTCTGATCTCGTGCACCTGCCATTTAACTTTAAGTTTAACCATGTGATTCTATGATAAGGACCCGGCAATAACCCTTGGATCACAATCAGAAACTATTTGTCGAACTACTGGAAGTACGCTAACTTGAAGTTCGACAAGGGTGATTTCTGGCGAACTTAAATTGTCGAACTAGAGTGCGTGTCGAACTAGACAACGTGAATCTGTTCACCAACAGTATGAGTCACCACTATTAAACTTGGTGACGACCACGACACTTGCAATTTGCATGGTCTTTTATTATTAATTAAGTTAATGGACAATTACCTACTGTCCATTGTCCACTAATACACATCTTACACCTCTAAAAATAGCGGAGGGGGGGTAATGGTATCTCAGCTAGATAACTTGTTACGAGATGAGGGCAATTACCCAGGTTATGTGTTTATTGTAACACATTGTTGGACACATTATGTGCTATTAAATAGTTGTAGTAGTGATGAAAGGTGTAAAGGTAACCATGTGTAATGTGTATACATACTAACACATTAAATCAAGAAGACGAATTCAAATGTGGCATATTATATGCTTTAATTCGACACGTACTGTAGTTACACGGACTTTAGTTAAATTAAATATATTAAATGAATGCCTTTGAGTGTTCACTAATTTAATGTCCGTTCAAAATTGTGTCCGTTCACAAAATGTTCGGTCAAATAACGTCCGATAAGGTAATTTACAATTTTGAATTTGGTGCTTAATGGTAGACCAAGCGTTACATGCGCTCAGCCTGTCATTCCGCCGAATCTCTATTTATATGTTTATGAACATGATAGCTTGTACTTGTAGGTTTATAACCTTCCAGGGGCAGGACGCGCGCCGAGTTGGACTCGTCGACGGTCCAATATTTGAAACAAATATTTAACGTGTATCACCCGTTAAATGATAGCCTGAGGTCCCCAGGTAAAACAAGCGGTGCCTAGGTAACTCTTACTCCCTTTTATAGATCTAGATTGAAAAACAGTTTTTAAGATTACCTAAACGTTTTAAAATTTCTGATCTCGTGCACCTGCCATTTAACTTTAAGTTTAACCATGTGATTCTATGATAAGGACCCGGCAATAACCCTTGGATCACAATCAGAAACTATTTGTCGAACTACTGGAAGTACGCTAACTTGAAGTTCGACAAGGGTGATTTCTGGCGAACTTAAATTGTCGAACTAGAGTGCGTGTCGAACTAGACAACGTGAATCTGTTCACCAACAGTATGAGTCACCACTATTAAACTTGGTGACGACCACGACACTTGCAATTTGCATGGTCTTTTATTATTAATTAAGTTAATGGACAATTACCTACTGTCCATTGTCCACTAATACACATCTTACACCTCTAAAAATAGCGGAGGGGGGATAATGGTATCTCAGCTAGATAACTTGTTACGAGATGAGGGCAATTACCCAGGTTATGTGCTTATTGTAACACATTGTTGGACACATTAAGTTGTATGTGCCTTTGGGACGACTTTCGCAAATGCGAGAGGAATGACCTCGGCGAGGGCTCCATTGGTTTTAGTACGTTGCATATTTATTTAAAAAAAAGAAAAGAAAAAAAAAGAAAAAAAAAAGGTTGTATGTGCTATTACGTCATAGTTGTAGTAGTGATGAAAGGTGTAAAGGTAACCATGTGTAATGTGTATCCACTAGGAGCTCAGCCTGCAATAAAATAACAAATAACAACTCTAATAACAAACTTGTTGATTACTTCGGCTGCTAACACATTAAATCAAAAAGACGAATTTAAATGTGGCACCTTACAGTTACATGCTTTAGTTCGACACGTACTGCAGTTCGGCAAACTCTAAAGTTCGACTTTGTCGAACTAGAGTGCGTTACACGGACTTTAGTTCGAAACGTACTAAAGTTCGACAAAAGAAATTCGACTGGATAAGAAAAATATTCATGAAGATAAAATTTGTAATTCAGAATATCTTTCAATCTAATTTTTTATCGAATAATTTTGAGTTGCATATGAAATTTGATAACGTTCCGTTAGCCAGAAGTAACGGTAATATTAGAGGACATGATGTTCGAACTCAAAAAGTCGGAAAGTTTCCGGGGTAAGAGTACACTTGATTCTGGATCTGATGACTAAACTTTGAGCAGTTCACCTTTTCCCTAGTGACCAAGGATCCTGCCAAGAAAATTCATACTATAACGTAGTTGTAAACGTTAACTCTTGTTTTTGTTAAAATTGCATGGCTTATTTGTCCTTGTCCCTCCCATTCAGGATTATGCATTATGCAAAGACTGCGCATTCTTTATAATAATATTCAAGTAAGCCTAGTCGTTAGTCATAGACATAAGACAATCCGGTCAATCCAGGTTGATGTAGGATTATGTACACATGCTAAAGAGTGCGACTGAGGAGATTTGACACTTAACACTTGACACCGTGCTCAAAAATAATCATCGGTCGGCTCAGTTGCTTTCTACTGCAAAGACTGAATTTGGTAAACTTCATAAATTTCGGATAATATCAAACACACTCTTTTCAAACACTTACCCCGAAAAACCTTAGTTGGGAACTCAGACCTAAGTTTTATAAACTGTTGAAAGGTTGAAGTAACTGTAAGTAACTGTAAGTAACTGTAAGTAACTGTAAGTAACTGTAAGTAACTGTAAGTAACTGTAAGTAACTGTGAGTAACTGTAAGTAACTGTAAGTAACTGTGAGTAACTGTAAGTAACTGTAAGTAACTGTAAGTAACTGTAAGTAACTGTAAGTAACTGTAAGTAACTGTAAGTAACTGTAAGTAACTGTAAGTAACTGTAAGTAACTGTAAGTAACTGTAAGTAACTGTAAGTAACTGTAAGTAACTGTAAGTAACTGTAAGTAACTGTAAGTAACTGTAAGTAACTGTAAGTAACTGTAAGTAACTGTAAGTAACTGTAAGTAACTGTAAGTAACTGTAAGTAACTGTAAGTAACTGTAAGTAACTGTAAGTAACTGTAAGTAACTGTAAGTAACTGTAAGTAACTTTAAGTAACTGTAAGTAACTGTAAGTAACTGTAAGTAACTGTAAGTAACTGTAAGTAACTGTGAGTAACTGTAAGTAACTGTAAGTAACTGTAAGTAACTGCAAGTAACTGTGAGTAACTGTAAGTAACTGTGAGTAACTGTAAGTAACTGTGAGTAACTGTAAGTAACTGTAAGTAACTGTAAGTAACTGTAAGTAACTGTGAGTAACTGTAAGTAACTGTAAGTAACTGTAAGTAACTGCAAGTAACTGTAAGTAACTGTAAGTAACTGTGAGTAACTGTAAGTAACTGCAAGTAACTGTAAGTAACTGCAAGTAACTGTAAGTAACTGTAAGTAACTGTAAGTAACTGTAAGTAACTGTAAGTAACTGTAAGTAACTGTAAGTAACTGTAAGTAACTGTAAGTAACTGTAAGTAACTGTAAGTAACTGTAAGTAACTGTAAGTAACTGTAAGTAACTGTAAGTAACTGTAAGTAACTGTAAGTAACTGTAAGTAACTGTAAGTAACTGTAAGTAACTGTGAGTAACTGTGAGTAACTGTAAGTAACTGTGAGTAACTGTAAGTAACTGTGAGTAACTGTAAGTAACTGTGAGTAACTGTAAGTAACTGTAAGTAACTGTAAGTAACTGTAAGTAACTGTAAGTAACTGTAAGTAACTGTGAGTAACTGTAAGTAACTGTAAGTAACTGTAAGTAACTGTGAGTAACTGTAAGTAACTGTAAGTAACTGTAAGTAACTGTAAGTAACTGTAAGTAACTGTAAGTAACTGTAAGTAACTGTAAGTAACTGTAAGTAACTGTAAGTAACTGCAAGTAACTGTAAGTAACTGTAAGTAACTGTAAGTAACTGTAAGTAACTGTAAGTAACTGTAAGTAACTGCAAGTAACTGTAAGTAACTGTAAGTAACTGTAAGTAACTGCAAGTAACTGTAAGTAACTGCAAGTAACTGTAAGTAACTGTAAGTAACTGCAAGTAACTGTAAGTAACTGTAAGTAACTGTAAGTAACTGTAAGTAACTGTAAGTAACTGTAAGTAACTGTAAGTAACTGTAAGTAACTGTAAGTAACTGTAAGTAACTGTAAGTAACTGTAAGTAACTGTAAGTATCTAAACTATTTATAGACTCTGTCTGTGTTGGAATGCAGGAGAATATAGCGGTATACGGATCAACAAAGCAAACTGTGTAGATCACTAGGAGATCTCTCAAACTGCGAGCCTTGTGAAACAACAAAGTGTGAAAGTGTAATTGTACTTGTAGACAAAGTCTTGGCTAGACAATGAAGCCCTGGCGATGTCAACTTCACAATTGCTGCACAATTGCTTCGTTCCCTCTGGTACCTGACCAGACGTGCATTAAAAACGCGCTTCTAATTTTCTTTCATCTTTGCTTTCTCTCCATGTGAGTAGAGGGACAAACCTCGACGAAATGAAAATCAAAAATATCAATCTCTCTCTAATTACACTCCCGGAGCGTGGACATCCGCAATTGGGAAAGTGAAACAACACCCCTATAATAAAATAGAGCATCAAACGGATCAAACAAATAAACTGCAGTGCCAAAATATTTTGCTCATGCTGCGCAATGTCCTCTTTCCACAGACTAGGGTGCGACGCCGCGTGATGCCGTGTGATGCCGTGTGATGCCGTGTGATGCCGCGTGATGCCGCGTGATGCCGCGTGAAGCCGCGTGATGCCGTGTGATGCCGCGTGATGCCGCGTGATGCCGCGTGATGCCGCGTGATGCCGTGTGATGCTGCGTGATGCTGCGTGATGCCGCGTGATGCCGCGTGATGCCGCGTGATGCCGTGTGATGCCGCGTGATGCCGTGTGATGCCGTGCGATGCCGCGTGATGCCGCGTGATGCCGTGTGATGCCGCGTGATGCCGTGTGATGCCGTGTGATGCCGCGTGATGCCGTGTGATGCCGTGTGATGCCGCGTGATGCCGTGTGATGCCGCGTGATGCCGTGTGATGCCGCATGATGCCGTGTGATGCCGCGTGATGCCGTGTGATGCCGCGTGATGCCGCTTGATGTCGTAACGCCGCTTTATGACAGCATGACGACAAACAGGGGCCACGAGGCTACGACTGATGAGATTATTTCTTTGTAAAGTTAAACCTTGGGAATATATTTAGGATAATATAACTTTTATTTTATTAACGTGTAAAAGATTTGTGATGCATTATTCTTCATGAAGCTAAACAATGCCTTTTGAAAATTGCATAATTTCTTGAGAGAATCACAAAATCTTTTTGTTCGGGTAGAATATGGAGTATACTCATAGTGAAATATTAACAGTACCGCGTATATGCTTACACCGGATAATATATCAGATAAGATGAATCAACCGTCCAACTTTTAAAAGTTAGACGGATCCAAATTGCAAATGAGAAAAGACTTTTCTATCACAATACAAGGAACTATACTGTGATAGAAAGCACAAAAAGGAAAGAAATTAAATATTTGAATATCCGAGAATAGTTACATTATTATTCCTGGAAAACACTCAAAGTCAGAGTACATGTAAGTAGAGTACTTGCACAGTAAACACTCCTGAGCAGTACTCCTCATGAGTCATGACTCAGTACAATATTACTCACTGTCTTACGAAGAGTTGACGCTCCATGTCCATGTGGCCAGCTGCCCACGTTATTTCCAGGAGGTACCTGTAACATTGAGGCAGTTATTTGTAGCATTAACAACTATCAGGACCTAGGCGGTACCTGTAACATTGAGGCAGTTGTTTGTAGCATTAACAACTATCAGGACCTAGGAGCTACCTGTAACATTGAGGCAGTTGTTTGTAGCATTAACAACTATCAGGACCTAGGAGGTACCTGTAACATTGAGGCAGTTGTTTGTAGCATTAACAACTATCAGGACCTAGGAGGTACCTGTAACATTGAGGCAGTTGTTTGTAGCATTAACAACTATCAGGACCTAGGAGGTACCTGTAACATTGAGGCAGTTGTTTGTAGCATTAACAACTATCAGGACCTAGGAGGTACCTGTAACATTGAGGCAGTTGTTTGTAGCATTAACAACTATCAGGACCTAGGAGGTACCTGTAACATTGAGGCAGTTGTTTGTAGCATTAACAACTATCAGGACCTAGGAGGTACCTGTAACATTGAGGCAGTTGTTTGTAGCATTAACAACTATCAGGACCTAGGAGGTACCTGTAACATTGAGGCAGTTGTTTGTAGCATTAACAACTATCAGGACCTAGGAGGTACCTGTAACATTGAGGCAGTTGTTTGTAGCATTAACAACTATCAGGACCTAGGAGGTACCTGTAACATTGAGGCAGTTGTTTGTAGCATTAACAACTATCAGGACCTAGGAGGTACCTGTAACATTGAGGCAGTTGTTTGTAGCATCAACAACTATCAGGACCTAGGAGGTACCTGTAACATTGAGGCAGTTGTTTGTAGCATCAACAACTATCAGGACCTAGGAGGTACCTGTAACATTGAGGCCGTTGTTTGTAGCATTAACAACTATCAGGACCTAGGAGGTACCTGTAACATTGAGGCAGTTGTTTGTAGCATTAACAACTATCAGGACCTAGGAGGTACCTGTAACATTGAGGCAGTTGTTTGTAGCATTAACAACTATCAGGACCTAGGAGGTACCTGTAACATTGAGGCAGTTGTTTGTAGCATTAACAACTATCAGGACCTAGGAGGTACCTGTAACATTGAGGCAGTTGTTTGTAGCATTAACAACTATCAGGACCTAGGAGGTACCTGTAACATTGAGGCAGTTGTTTGTAGCATTAACAACTATCAGGACCTAATAGGTACCTATAACATTGAGGCAGTTGTTTGTAGCATTAACAACTATCAGGACCTAGGAGGTACCTGTAACATTGAGGCAGTTGTTTGTAGCATTAACAACTATCAGGACCTAGGAGGTACCAGTAACATTGAGGCAGTTGTTTGTAGCATTAACAACTATCAGGACCTAGGAGGTACCTGTAACATTGAGGCAGTTGTTTGTAGCATTAACAACTATCAGGACCTAGGAGGTATCTATAACATTGAGGCAGTTGTTTGTAGCATTAACAACTATCAGGACCTAGGAGGTACCTGTAACATTGAGGCAGTTGTTTGTAGCATTAACAACTATCAGGACCTAGGAGCTACCTGTAACATTGAGGCAGTTGTTTGTAGCATTAACAACTATCAGGACCTAGGAGGTACCTGTAACATTGAGGCAGTTGTTTGTAGCATTAACAACTATCAGGACCTAGGAGGTACCTGTAACATTGAGGCAGTTGTTTGTAGCATTACCAACTATCAGGACCTAGGAGGTACCTGTAACATTGAGGCAGTTGTTTGTAGCATTAACAACTATCAGGTCCTAGGAGGTACCTGTAACATTGAGGCAGTTTATACCATTATAACAACTATCAGGACCTAGGAGGTACCTGTAACATTGAGGCAGTTGTTTGTAGCATTAACAACTATCAGGACCTAGGAGGTACCTATAACATTGAGGCAGTTGTTTGTAGCATTAACAACTATCAGGATCTAGGAGGTACCTATAACATTGAGGCAGTTGTTTGTAGCATTAACAACTATCAGGACCTAGGAGGTACCTGTAACATTGAGGCCGTTGTTTGTAGCATTAACAACTATCAGGACCTAGGAGGTACCTGTAACATTGAGGCAGTTGTTTGTAGCATTAACAACTATCAGGACCTAGGAGGTACCTGTAACATTGAGGCAGTTGTTTGTAGCATTAACAACTATCAGGACCTAGGAGGTACCTGTAACATTGAGGCAGTTGTTTGTAGCATTAACAACTATCAGGACCTAGGAGGTACCTGTAACATTGAGGCAGTTGTTTGTAGCATTAACAACTATCAGGACCTAGGAGGTACCTGTAACATTGAGGCAGTTGTTTGTAGCATTAACAACTATCAGGTCCTAGGAGGTACCTGTAACATTGAGGCAGTTGTTTGTAGCATTAACAACTATCAGGACCTAGGAGGTACCTGTAACATTGAGGCAGTTGTTTGTAGCATTAACAACTATCAGGACCTAGGAGGTACCTGTAACATTGAGGCAGTTGTTTGTAGCATTAACAACTATCAGGACCTAGGAGGTACCTGTAACATTGAGGCAGTTGTTTGTAGCATCAACAACTATCAGGACCTAGGAGGTACCTGTAACATTGAGGCAGTTGTTTGTAGCATCAACAACTATCAGGACCTAGGAGGTACCTGTAACATTGAGGCCGTTGTTTGTAGCATTAACAACTATCAGGACCTAGGAGGTAACTGTAACATTGAGGCAGTTGTTTGTAGCATTAACAACTATCAGGACCTAGGAGGTACCTGTAACATTGAGGCAGTTGTTTGTAGCATTAACAACTATCAGGACCTAGGAGGTACCTGTAACATTGAGGCAGTTGTTTGTAGCATTAACAACTATCAGGACCTAGGAGGTACCTGTAACATTGAGGCAGTTGTTTGTAGCATTAACAACTATCAGGACCTAATAGGTACCTATAACATTGAGGCAGTTGTTTGTAGCATTAACAACTATCAGGACCTAGGAGGTACCTGTAACATTGAGGCAGTTGTTTGTAGCATTAACAACTATCAGGACCTAGGAGGTACCTGTAACATTGAGGCAGTTGTTTGTAGCATTAACAACTATCAGGACCTAGGAGGTACCTGTAACATTGAGGCAGTTGTTTGTAGCATCAACAACTATCAGGACCTAGGAGGTACCAGTAACATTGAGGCAGTTGTTTGTAGCATTAACAACTATCAGGACCTAGGAGGTACCTGTAACATTGAGGCAGTTGTTTGTAGCATTAACAACTATCAGGACCTAGGAGGTACCAGTAACATTGAGGCAGTTGTTTGTAGCATTAACAACTATCAGGACCTAGGAGGTACCTGTAACATTGAGGCAGTTGTTTGTAGCATTAACAACTATCAGGACCTAGGAGGTACCTATAACATTGAGGCAGTTGTTTGTAGCATTAACAACTATCAGGACCTAGGAGGTACCTGTAACATTGAGGCAGTTGTTTGTAGCATTAACAACTATCAGGACCTAGGAGCTACCTGTAACATTGAGGCAGTTGTTTGTAGCATTAACAACTATCAGGACCTAGGAGGTACCTGTAACATTGAGGCAGTTGTTTGTAGCATTAACAACTATCAGGACCTAGGAGGTACCTGTAACATTGAGGCAGTTGTTTGTAGCATTAACAACTATCAGGACCTAGGAGGTACCTGTAACATTGAGGCAGTTGTTTGTAGCATTAACAACTATCAGGTCCTAGGAGGTACCTGTAACATTGAGGCAGTTTATACCATTATAACAACTATCAGGACCTAGGAGGTACCTGTAACATTGAGGCAGTTGTTTGTAGCATTAACAACTATCAGGACCTAGGAGGTACCTGTAACATTGAGGCAGTTGTTTGTAGCATTAACAACTATCAGGACCTAGGAGGTACCTGTAACATTGAGGCAGTTGTTTGTAGCATTAACAACTATCAGGAGCTAGGAGGTACCTGTAACATTGAGGCAGTTGTTTGTAGCATCAACAACTATCAAGACCTAGGAGGTACCTGTAACATTGAGGCAGTTGTTTGTAGCATTAACAACTATCAGGACCTAGGAGGTACCTGTAACATTGAGGCAGTTGTTTGTAGCATTAACAACTATCAGGACCTAGGAGGTACCTGTAACATTGAGGCAGTTGTTTGTAGCATTAACAACTATCAGGACCTAGGAGGTACCTGTAACATTGAGGCAGTTGTTTGTAGCATTAACAACTATCGGGACCTAGGAGGTACCTGTAACATTGAGGCAGTTGTTTGTAGCATTAACAACTATCAGGACCTAGGAGGTACCTGTAACATTGAGGCAGTTGTTTGTAGCATTAACAACTATCAGGACCTAGGAGGTACCTGTAACATTGAGGCAGTTGTTTGTAGCATTAACAACTATCAGGACCTAGGAGGTACCTGTAACATTGAGGCAGTTGTTTGTAGCATTACCAACTATCAGGACCTAGGAGGTACCTGTAACATCGAGGCACTTGTTTGTAGCATTAACAACTATCAGGGCATCCCCATCTTAATCTAATGACACTCCTTCACTCCTTTAATGTATTTATTAATAGTAGTGATATTAGGTGAGAGCGCTATTGTATTACTAGTATACTACTAGTTTAGTTATTCTAGTTTAGTATTACTACTAGTTCAGTTATTCTAGTTTAGTATTACTACTAGTTTAGACTTTAGAGCACTTACCAGTGACCGTTAGCTTTAAAAGCGTTCCAGGCGTGTCTCATTTGCTGGTCCAGTGGAAGGTTCTTGTTAAACTGGTGACCTTTTGAGTAACCACTAATCTGAAAACATGAAAACAGTAACAACAAAATGTAACATTACTACTACATAGCGTTACAAAATGTAACATAGCGTTACTTATATTAATAGGAGGAAGCCTAGAGCAGAAAGCTAAACAAAACGAAAAGTTGTATTTTCAAAAGTCTGTCCCATTTTCAAATATGAAATTTTCTGAACACACATTTGACAGATTAGATGAAATTTTTGCCCAGAAACCAATTAGTCAGTTAATTGATGATGGTATGAAACCAAATTGAGGAATTGGGAGTCAAAATCCGGAATAAAATTGCAAAATCATATCGTCCCAATGTCTGTCCCATTTTCAGTTTTTGAAGATGAAATTTCCAGGACCGAAATTTTACAAATTTGGCTAATTTTTTCAGCCGCAACCAATTAGTAAGTCAACTATAGTTGGCATATGACACGATTGAGGTACTGGAAGTTTGAGTTGGGTCGGAAGAAACCCACAGCAGAAAGCTTAACAAAACGAAAAGGTGTATTTTCAAAAGTCTGTCCCATTTTCAAATATGAAATTATCTGAACACAAATTTGACAGATTGGATGAAATTTTTGCCCAGAAACCAATTAGTCAGTTAATTGATGATGGTATGAAACCATATTGAGGTACTGGGAGTCAAAATCCCGAATAATATCGCAAAATCATATTGTCCCAATGTCTGTCCCATTTTCAGTTTTTGAAGATGAAATTTCCAGGACCGAAATTTTACAGTTTTTGCTGATTTTTCAGCCGCAACCAATTAGTAAGTCAGCTATAGGTGGCATATGACACGATTGAGGTGCTGGAAGTTTGATTTGGGTCGGAGGAAGCCCACAGCAGATAGCTTAACAAAACGAAAAGTTTTTTCAAAAGTTTGTCCCATTTTCAAATATGAAATTTTCTGAACACTCATTTGACAGATTGGATGAAATTTTGGCCCAGAAACCATTTAGTAAGTTAATTGATGATAGTATGAAACCAAATTGAGGTATTGGGAGTCAAAATCCCGAATAAAATTGCAGAAACATATTGTCCCAATGTCTGTCCCATTTTCAGTTTTTGAAGATGAAATTTCCAGGACCGAAATTTTACAGTTTTGGCTGATTTTTTCAGCTGCAACCAATTAGTAAGTCAACTATAGGTGGCATATGACACGATTTAGCTGGAAAATTGCAAACTCATATTGTCTCAGATGATTACAGAGAAATTATACTCAAAATTATACTCAAAACTTTTCGGCCGGGTGGTTAAGTTGTTACACGATCGCCTCCCAAGCAGAAGGGCCGGATTCAAATCCGGTCGGATGCAAGTCGGCCAGTTATCAAACTGTGATTTGGTACAGCTTCGGCTGGTGATACACACTCTCTGGCTCGTAGGACTAACCCCCCTACAGCTAGTATAGTGCCTCGGCACAGAGTGGCTTAGGGTTAATGAAAAGGAGATAAGCACCTCAGGCCATCCCAACACCGGGAGTGACCTAGCCTTGTATCTTGTATCCCAACACCGGGAGTGACCTAACATTGTATCTTGTATCACCGGGAGTGACCTAGCCTTGTATCTTGTATCACCGGGAGTGACCTAGCCTTGTATCTTGTATCACCGGGAGTGACCTAGCCTTGTATCTTGTATCACCGGGAGTGACCTAGCCTTGTATCTTGTATCACCGGGAGTGACCTAGCCTTGTACCTTGTATCACCGGGAGTGACCTAGCCTTGTATCTTGTATCACCGGGAGTGACCTAGCCTTGTATCTTGTATCACCGGGAGTGACCTAACCTTGTATCTTGTATCACCGGGAGCGACCTAGCCTTGTATCTTGTATCACCAGGAGTGACCTAGCCTTGTATCTTGTATCACCGGGAGCGACCTAGCCTTGTATCTTGTATCACCGGGAGTGACCTAGCCTTGTACCTTGTATCACCAGGAGTGACCTAGCCTTGTACCTTGTATCACCAGGAGTGACCTAGCCTTGTATCTTGTATCACCGGGAGTGACCTAGCCTTGTATCTTGTATCACCGGGAGTGACCTAGCCTTGTACCTTGTATCACCAGGAGTGACCTAGCCTTGTACCTTGTATCACCAGGAGTGACCTAGCCTTGTATCTTGTATCACCGGGAGTGACCTAGCCTTGTATCTTGTATCACCGGGAGTGACCTAGCCTTGTATCTTGTATCACCGGGAGTGACCTAACCTTGTATCTTGTATCACCGGGAGCGACCTAGCCTTGTATCTTGTATCACCAGGAGTGACCTAGCCTTGTATCTTGTATCACCGGGAGCGACCTAGCCTTGTATCTTGTATCACCGGGAGTGACCTAGCCTTGTACCTTGTATCACCAGGAGTGACCTAGCCTTGTACCTTGTATCACCAGGAGTGACCTAGCCTTGTATCTTGTATCACCGGGAGTGACCTAGCCTTGTATCTTGTATCACCGGGAGTGACCTAGCCTTGTATCTTGTATCACCGGGAGTGACCTAGCCTTGTACCTTGTATCACCGGGAGCGACCTAGCCTTGTAGCTTGTATCACCGGGAGCGACCTAGCCTTGTAGCTTGTATCACCGGGAGTGACCTAGCCTTGTATCTTGTATCACCGGGAGTGACCTAGCCTTGTATCTTGTATCACCGGGAGTGACCTAGCCTTGTACCTTGTATCACCAGGAGTGACCTAGCCTTGTATCTTGTATCACCGGGAGTGACCTAGCCTTGTATCTTGTATCACCGGGAGTGACCTAGCCTTGTACCTTGTATCACCGGGAGTGACCTAGCCTTGTATCTTGTATCACCGGGAGTGACCTAGCCTTGTACCTTGTATCACCGGGAGTGACCTAGCCTTGTACCTTGTATCACCGGGAGTGACCTAGCCTTGTATCTTGTATCACCGGGAGTGACCTAGCCTTGTACCTTGTATCACCGGGAGTGACCTAACATTGTATCTTGTATCACCGGGAGTGACCTAGCCTTGTACCTTGTATCACCGGGAGTGACCTAGCTTGTATCTTGTATCCCAACACCGGGAGTGACCTAACATTATATCTTGTATCACCGGGAGTGACCTAGCCTTGTATCTTGTATCCCAACACCGGGAGTGACCTAGCCTTGTATCTTGTATCACCGGGAGTGACCTAGCCTTGTATCTTGTATCACCGGGAGTGACCTAGCCTTGTATCTTGTATCACCGGGAGTGACCTAGCCTTGTACCTTGTATCACCGGGAGTGACCTAGCCTTGTATCTTGTATCACCGGGAGCGACCTAGCCTTGTATCTTGTATCACCGGGAGTGACCTAGCCTTGTATCTTGTATCACCGGGAGTGACCTAGCCTTGTATCTTGTATCACCGGGAGTGACCTAGCCTTGTATCTTGTATCACCGGGAGTGACCTAGCCTTGTACCTTGTATCACCGGGAGTGACCTAGCCTTGTATCTTGTATCACCGGGAGCGACCTAGCCTTGTATCTTGTATCACCGGGAGTGACCTAGCCTTGTATCTTGTATCACTGGGAGCGACCTAGCCTTGTATCTTGTATCACTGGGAGTGACCTAGCCTTGTATCTTGTATCACCGAGAGCGACCTAGCCTTGTATCTTGTATCACCGGGAGTGACCTAGCCTTGTATCTTGTATCACCGGGAGTGACCTAGCCTTGTATCTTGTATCACCGGGAGTGACCTAGCCTTGTATCTTGTATCCCAACACCGGGAGTGACCTAGCCTTGTATCTTGTATCACCGGGAGTGACCTAGCCTTGTATCTTGTATCACCGGGAGTGACCTAGCCTTGTATCTTGTATCACCGGGAGTGACCTAGCCTTGTATCTTGTATCACCGGGAGTGACCTAGCCATGTATCTTGTATCACCGGGAGTGACCTAGCATTGTAGCTTGTATCACCGGGAGTGACCTAGCCTTGTAGCTTGTATCACCGGGAGTGACCTAGCCTTGTATCTTGTATCACCGGGAGTGACCTAGCCTTGTATCTTGTATCACCGGGAGTGACCTAGCCATGTATCTTGTATCACCGGGAGTGACCTAGCATTGTAGCTTGTATCACCGGGAGTGACCTAGCCTTGTAGCTTGTATCACCGGGAGTGACCTAGCCTTGTAGCTTGTATCACCGGGAGTGACCTAGCCTTGTATCTTGTATCACTTAAAGCCTGCTACTCACATATACAGCTTTAACCCCAGCAGCATCACACAGCGCCTTGAAGAGGTTAGCGTACCCTGCACACACACTGGTACGGTTAGCTAGGGTCCCCTCTGCCGTTACATCTGGGTACCGCATAGCTAGGTAGTCCGCTACTGCATAGCTTATATTCTCCGTTATCCATCTGGGATGTGGTGTTTACATTAGTTGGTGTTGATTCATTTGGGATGTGGTGTTTACATTAGTTGGTGTTGATTCATTTGGGATGTGGTGCTTACATTAGTTGGTGTTGATTCATTTGGGATGTGGTGCTTACATTAGTTGGTGTTGATTCATTTGGGATGTGGTGTTTACATTAATTAGTGTTGATTCATTTGGGATGTGGTGCTTACATTAGTTGGTGTTGATTCATTTGGGATGTGGTGTTTACATTAGTTGGTGTTGATTCATTTGGGATGTGGTGTTTACATTAGTTGGTGTTGATTCATTTGGGATGTGGTGTTTACATTAATTAGTGTTGATTCATTTGGGATGTGGTGTTTACATTAGTTGGTGTTGATTCATTTGGGATGTGGTGTTTACATAAGTTGGTGTTGATTCATTTGGGATGTGGTGTTTACATTAGTTGGTGTTGATTGTGTTTATGAGGTTGGTTTGCGCAGGTAATGGATGATGTGAGTATATGATTCACACTCAGTAGAATGGTCCACATCACTCATTTCCTTTCTAAAGATGTTGAAGTATATTACAATGAACATATTCACGAAGTAACCAAATACCTGTAGATAGCCCTTGCCTTGTGGCCTTCATCAGAGAACTTGCTGGTTAGGTACTTAGCTAACATCTGTAATGACTCTGTAGCCTCAGTAGGAGCGTTGATTGCGTGCATATCTATATCCCTGGGATCATGTGTAGTCTTACTACTAGTGTAATACTTGTAGGAATTGGACAGGACTGTCAACAACAAGACACAAGGAAATCATGCTTATTCTGCGTCTCACTAATGGCTCAGTTCGTACTAGTAGCACTATACTATATAGAAGCAGTAATAAATAATAATGAGAACTTACTGGAGCTCTTTGGGAGCGTTTTTTATCTTCTCTGCCTTTTTCCTAGCGCGGTAGTTTCTCACAAGTCTCTGTATCAGTACCTTGGGTACAATAACAATAACAATAACAATAACAATTGCATAATAATTACCTGGGGACCTCAGGCTATTAATCACGGATCAGGAAACCGAGTAAAACCAACACTTCATTTTAATTTACCTCTTTTTGTTTGTTTATTGTTTTTCAGCTATTAAAATAAACCTGGATACTGTATATTAAAGTCACTATTGTGACGGTACATTAGAACTAGGCTCCCTCTCTAGCTCTGATACGTGACAGGAATTAACGACTGTCACGTGTCAAGCCAACACTGTCACGTGTCAAGCCAACACTGTCACGTGTCAAGCCAGCACTGTCACGTGTTAAGCCAGCACTGTCACGTGTTAAGCCAGCACTGTCACGTGTTAAGCCAACACTGTCACGTGTTAAGCCAGCACTGTCACGTGTTAAGCCAACACTGTCACGTGTTAAGCCAGCACTGTCACGTGTCAAGCCAGCACTGTCACGTGTTAAGCCAGCACTGTCACGTGTTAAGCCAACACTGTCACGTGTTAAGCCAGCACTGTCACGTGTTAAGCCAGCACTGTCACGTGTTAAGCCAACACTGTCACGTGTTAAGCCAACACTGTCACGTGTTAAGCCAGCACTGTCACGTGTCAAGTCAGCACTCACCACAGCTCTACTGAGTGTCCACATTGAGGCGGTGTTTTTCTCAACTTTGTAGAAAGCTACCATGTTGGGTCTCGCGAAAACACCTCTACCAAGCTCACACTTGAAATACCTGCAACAGGAACATATTTAGTAACCGTAGTAACCGTAGTAACCACAGTAACCGTAGTAACCACAGTAACCGTAGTAACAATAGTAACCTCTGCTACCATGTTGGGTCTCGCGAAAACACCTCTACCCAGCTTTACCTGCAACAGGAACATACCATCTCCCCACACGTGATGCCCATATAAGGAGATGTTAAAACTACTACAGAACTCCTCACTAGTATCCAGAACTACCACCTCCCCACACGTGATGTCCATATAAGGAGATGTTAAAACTACTACATAACTCCTCACTAGTATCCAGAACTACCACCTCCCCACACGTGATGCCCATAAAGGAGATGTTAAACTACTACAGAACTCCCTCACTAGTATCCCGAAACTACCACCTCCCCACACGTGATGCCCATATAAGGAGATGTTTAAAACTACTACAGAACTCCTCACTAGTATCCAGAACTACCACCTCCCCCACACGTGATGCCCATATAAGGAGATGTTAAAACTACTACAGAACTCCTCACTAGAATCCAGAACTACCACCTCCCACACGTGATTGCCCATATAAGGAGATGTTAAAACTACTACAGAAATCCTCACTAGTATCCAGAAACTACCACCTCCCCCACGTGATGCCCATATAAGGAGAATGTTAAAACTACTACAGAACTCTCCCTAGTATCCAGAACTACCACCTCCCCACACGTGATGGCCCATATAAGGAGATGTTAAAACTACTACAGAACTCCTCACTAGTATCCAGAACTACCACCTCCCCACACGTGATGCCCATATAAGGAGATGTTAAAACTACTACAGAACTCCTCACTAGTATCCAGAACTACCACCTCCCCACACGTGATGCCCATATAAGGAGATGTTAAAACTACTACAGAACTCCTCACTAGTATCCAGAACTACCACTCCCCACACGTGATGCCCATATAAGGAGATGTTAAAACTACTACAGAACTCCTCACTAGTATCCAGAACTACACCTCCCCACACGTGATGCCCATATAAGGAGATGTTAAAACTACTACAGAACTCCTCACTAGTATCCAGAACTACCACCTCCCCCCACGTGATGCCCATATAAGGAAATGTTAAAACTACTACAGAACTCCTCACTAGTATCCAGAACTACCACCTCCCCCCACGTGATGCCCATATAAGGAAGATGTTAAAACTACTACAGAACTCCTCACTAGTATCCAGAACTACCACCTCCCCACACGTGATGCCCATATAAGGAGATGTTAAAACTACTACAGAACTCCTCACTAGTATCCAGAACTACCACCTCCCCAACGTGATGCCCCATATAAGGAGATTTTAAAAATATACAGAACTCCCACTAGATCCAGAACTACCACCCCCACACGTGATCCCCATAAAAGGAGAGTTAAAACTACTACAGAACCCCTCATGTATCCAGAACTACCACCTCCCCCCACGTGATCCCCTAAAAGGGAAAAATTTTAAAAACTACTACGAACTCTTCACTAGTATCCAGAATCCCACCTCCCACACGTGATCCCCACTAAGGGGAGATGTTAAAATATCAGAATCCTCACAGTATCCAGAACTCCCCACCTCCCCAACGTGATCCCCATATAAGGAGATGTTAAAAAAACTACGAATTCCCCCACTAGTATCCAGAAAACCCCCTCCCACAGTGATGCCCAAAAAGGAGTTTTAAAAAATACTATACGAACCCCACTAGTTCCAAAACTACCCCCTCCCACACGTGATCCCCATAAAAGGGATGTTAAAACTACTACGAACTCCTCATATTTCCAGAACTACCACCTCCCCACACGTGATGCCCATATAAGGAGATGTTAAAACTACTACAGAACTCCTCACTAGTATCCAGAACTACCACCTCCCCACACGTGATGCCCAATAAGGAGATGTTAAAACTACTACAGAACTCCTCACTAGTATCCAGAACTACCACCTCCCCCACACGTGATGCCCATATAAGGAGATGTTAAAACTACTACAGAACTCCTCACTAGTATCCAGAACTACACCTCCCCACACGTGATGCCCATATAAGGAGATGTTAAAACTACTACAGAACTCCCTCACTAGTATCCAGAACTACCACCTCCCCACACGTGATGCCCATATAAGGAGATGTTAAAACTACTACAGAACTCCTCACTAGTATCCAGAACTACCACCTCCCCCACACCGTGATGCCCAATAGGAGATGTTAAAAACTACTACAGAACTCCTCACTAGTATCCAGAACTACCACCCTCCCCACACGTGATGCCCACTATAAGGAAATGTTAAAACTACTACAGAACTCCTCACTAGTATCGACTACCCCTCCCCCCCCGTGATGCCCATATAAGGAGATTTAAAACTATACAGAACTCCTCACTAGTTCCAAAACCCCCTCCCACACGGTCCCCATATAAGGAAATTTTTTAAAAACTACTACAGAACCCCCCTTTTACCCAGAACTCCACCCCCACACGGATGCCCATAAAAGGAGATTTTAAAAACTATACGAACCCCTCACTATATCCAGAATCCACCCCCCACACGTGATGCCCATAAAAGGAAATTTTTAAAATCTACAGAACTCCCAAGTACCCGAACTACACCCCCCCACCGGATGTCCATAAAAGGAGATGTTAAAACTACTACAGAACTCCTCATGTACCCAGAAATCCCACCTCCCCAACGTGTGCCATAAAAGGGGAGATTTTAAAATATAAAAACCCCCTCACTAGTTCCAGAACAAACACTCCCCACAGTGATGCCTTAAAAGGAAATGTTAAAAACTACAGAACTCCTAAATTTAGTATCCAAAAACTACCACCTCCCCACACGTGATGCCCATATAAGGAGATGTTAAACTACTACAGAACTCCTCACTTGTATCCAGAACTACCACCTCCCCACACGTGATGCCATATAAGGAGATGTTAAAACTACTACAGAACTCCTCACTAGTATCCAGAACTACCACCTCCCCACACGTGATGCCCATATAAGGAGATGTTAAAACTACTACAGAACTCCTCACTAGTATCCAGAACTACCACCTCCCCACACGTGATGCCCATATAAGGAGATGATTAAAACTACTACAGAACTCCTCACTAGTATCCAGAACTACCACCTCCCCACACGTGATGCCCATATAAGGAGATGTTAAAACTACTACAGAACTCCTCACTAGTATCCAGAACTACCACCTCCCCACACGTGATGCCCATATAAGGAAATGTTAAAACTAACTACAGAAACTCCTCACTAGTATCCAGAACTACCACCTCCCACACGTGATGCCCATATAAGGAGATGTTAAAACTACTACAGAACTCCTCACTAGTATCCAGAACTACCACCTCCCCACACGTGATGCCCATATAAGGAGATGTTAAAAACTACTACAGAACTCCTCACTAGTATCCAGAACTACCACCTCCCCACACGTGATGCCCATATAAGGAGATGTTAAAACTACTACAGAACTCCTCACTAGTATCCAGAACTACCACCTCCCCCCACGTGATGCCCATATAAGGAGATGTTAAAACTACTACAGAACTCCTCACTAGTATCCAGAACTACCACCTCCCCACACGTGATGCCATATAAGGAAATGTTAAAACTACTACAGAACTCCTCACTAGTATCCAGAACTACCACCTCCCCACACGTGATGCCCACATAAGGAATGTTTAAAACTACTACAGAACTCCTCACTAGTATCCAGAACTACCACCTCCCCACACGTGATGCCCATATAAGGAGATGTTAAAACTACTACAGAACCTCCTCACTAGTATCCAGAACTACCACCTCCCACACGTGATGCCCACAAGGAAATGTTAAAACTACTACAGAACTCCTCACTAGTATCCAGAACTACCACCTCCCCACACGTGATGCCACTATAAGGAGATGTTAAAACTACTACAGAACTCCTCACTAGTATCCAGAACTACCCACCTCCCCACACGTGATGCCCATATAAGGAGATGTTAAAACTACTACAGAAACTCCTCACTAGTATCCAGAACTACCACCTCCCCACACGTGATGCCCACAAAGGAATGTTAAAACTACTACAGAACTCCTCACTAGTATCCAGAACTACCACCTCCCCACACGTGATGCCCATATAAGGAGATGTTAAAACTACTACAGAACTCCTCACTAGTATCCAGAACTACCACCTCCCCCCACGTGATGCCCATATAAGGAAATGTTAAACTACTACAGAACTCCTCACTAGTATCCAGAACTACCACTCCCCACACGTGATGCCCATAAGGAGATGTTAAAACTACTACAGAACTCCTCACTAGTATCCAGAACTACCACCTCCCCACACGTGATGCCCATATAAGGAGATGTTAAAACTACTACAGAACTCCTCACTAGTATCCAGAACTACCACCTCCCCCCACGTGATGCCCATATAAGGAGATGTTAAAACTACTACAGAACTCCTCACTAGTATCCAGAACTACCACCTCCCCACACGTGATGCCCATATAAGGAGATGTTAAAACTACTACAGAACTCCTCACTAGTATCCAGAACTACCACCTCCCCACACGTGATGCCCATATAAGGAGATGTTAAAACTACTACAGAACTCCTCACTAGTATCCAGAACTACCACCTCCCCCCACGTGATGCCCATATAAGGAGATGTTAAAACTACTACAGAACTCCTCACTAGTATCCAGAACTACCACCTCCCCACACGTGATGCCCATATAAGGAGATGTTAAAACTACTACAGAACTCCTCACTAGTATCCAGAACTACCACCTCCCCACACGTGATGCCCATATAAGGAGATGTTAAAACTACTACAGAACTCCTCACTAGTATCCAGAACTACCACCTCCCCCACACGTGATGCCCATATAAGGAGATGTTAAAACTACTACAGAACTCCTCACTAGTATCCAGAACTACCACCTCCCCACACGTGATGCCCAAATAAGGAGATGTTAAAACTACTACAGAACTCCTCACTAGTATCCAGAACTACCACCTCCCCACACTTGATGCCCATATAAGGAGATGTTAAAACTACTACAGAACTCCTCACTAGTATCCAGAACTACCACCTCCCCACACGTGATGCCCATATAAGGAATGTTAAAACTACTACAGAACTCCTCACTAGTATCCAGAACTACCACCTCCCCACACGTGATGCCCACTAAGGAGATGTTAAAACTACTACAGAACTCCTCACTAGTATCCAGAACTACCACCTCCCCACACGTGATGCCCATATAAGGAGATGTTAAAACTACTACAGAACTCCTCACTAGTATCCAGAACTACCACCTCCCCACACGTGATGCCCACAAGGAGATGTTTAAAACTACTACAGAACTCCTCACTAGTATCCAGAACTACCACCTCCCCACACGTGATGCCCACATAAGGAGATGTTAAAACTACTACAGAACTCCTCACTAGTATCCAGAACTACCACCTCCCCACACGTGATGCCCATATAAGGAGATGTTAAAACTACTACAGAACTCCTCACTAGTATCCAGAACTACCACCTCCCCACACGTGATGCCCATATAAGGAGATGTTAAAACTACTACAGAACTCCTCACTAGTATCCAGAACTACCACCTCCCCACACGTGATGCCCACATAAGGAGATGTTAAAACTACTTATACAGAACTCCTCACTAGTATCCAGAACTACCACCTCCCCACACGTGATGCCCATATAAGGAGATGTTAAAACTACTACAGAACTCCTCACTAGTATCCAGAACTACCACCTCCCCACACGTGATGCCCATATAAGGAGATGTTAAAACTACTACAGAACTCCTCACTAGTATCCAGAACTACCACCTCCCCCCACGTGATGCCCATATAAGGAGATGTTAAAACTACTACAGAACTCCTCACTAGTATCCAGAACTACCACCTCCCCCCACGTGATGCCCACAAGGAAATGTTAAAACTACTACAGAACTCCTCACTAGTATCCAGAACTACCACCTCCCCACACATGATGCCCATATAAGGAAATGTTAAAACTACTACAGAACTCCTCACTAGTATCCAGAACTACCACCTCCCCACACGTGATGCCCAATAAGGAGATGTTAAAACTACTACAGAACTCCTCACTAGTATCCAGAACTACCACCTCCCACACGTGATGTCCCATATAAGGAGATGTTAAAACTACTACAGAACTCCTCACTAGTATCCAGAACTACCACCTCCCCACACGTGATGCCCATATAAGGAGATGTTAAAACTACTACAGAACTCCTCACTAGTATCCAGAACTACCACCTCCCCCCACGTGATGCCCACAAGGAAATGTTAAAACTACTACAGAACTCCTCACTAGTATCCAGAACTACCACCTCCCCACACGTGATGCCCATATAAGGAGATGTTAAAACTACTACAGAACTCCTCACTAGTATCCAGAACTACCACCTCCCCACACGTGATGCCCATATAAGGAAATGTTAAAACTACTACAGAACTCCTCACTAGTATCCAGAACTACCACCTCCCCACACGTGATGCCCATATAAGGAGATGTTAAAACTACTACAGAACTCCTCACTAGTATCCAGAACTACCACCTCCCCCCACGTGATGCCCATATAAGGAGATGTTAAAACTACTACAGAACTCCCACTAGTATCCAGAACTACCACCTCCCCACACGTGATGCCCATATAAGGAGATGTTAAAACTACTACAGAACTCCTCACTAGTATCCAGAACTACCACCTCCCCACACGTGATGCCCATATAAGGAGATGTTAAAACTACTACAGAACTCCTCACTAGTATCCAGAACTACCACCTCCCCACACGTGATGCCCATATAAGGAGATGTTAAAACTACTACAGAACTCCTCACTAGTATCCAGAACTACCACCTCCCCACACGTGATGCCCATATAAGGAGATGTTAAAACTACTACAGAACTCCTCACTAGTATCCAGAACTACCACCTCCCCCCACGTGATGCCCATATAAGGAGATGTTAGAAACTACTACAGAACTCCTCACTAGTATCCAGAACTACCACCTCCCCACACGTGATGCCCATATAAGGAGATGTTAAAACTACTACAGAACTCCTCACTAGTATCCAGAACTACCACCTCCCCACACGTGATGCCCATATAAGGAGATGTTAAAACTACTACAGAACTCCTCACTAGTATCCAGAACTACCACCTCCCCACACGTGATGCCCATATAAGGAGATGTTAAAACTACTACAGAACTCCTCACTAGTATCCAGAACTACCACCTCCCCACACGTGATGCCCATATAAGGGAGATGTTAAAACTACTACAGAACTCCTCACTAGTATCCAAACTACCACCTCCCCACACGTTGATGCCCATATAAGGAGATGTTAAAACTACTACAGAACTCCTCACTAGTATCCAGAACTACCACCTCCCCACACGTGATGCCCCAAATAAGGAAATGTTAAAACTACTACAGAACTCCTCACTAGTATCCAGAACTACCACCTCCCCCACACTTGATGCCCATATAAGGAAATGTTAAACTACTACAGAACTCCTCACTAGTATCCAGAACTACCACCTCCCCACACGAGATGCCCATATAAGGGAATGTATTTTTAAATACTACTACGGAGAACTCCCTCACTAGTAATCCAGACTACCACCTCCCCACACGTGTTGCCCCAAGGAGGAATGTTAAAACTACTACAGAACTCCCTCACTAGTATCCAGATACTACCACCTCCCCACACGTGATGCCCTCATATACGGAAGATGTTAAACACTACAGACTCCCTCACTTAGTATCCAGGAACTACCACCTCCCACACGGTGATGCCCACAAGGAAAATGTTTTTTAAAACTACTACAGAACTCCTCACTAGTATCCAGATCTACCACCTCCCCACACGTGATGCCCATATAAGGAGATGTTAAAACTACTACAGAACTCCTCACTAGTATCCAGAACTACCACCTCCCCACACGTGATGCCCATATAAGGAGATGTTAAAACTACTACAGAACTCTCACTAGTATCCAGAACTACCACCTCCCCCCACGTGATGCCCATATAAGGAGATGTTAGAACTACTACCGAACTCCTCACTAGTATCCAGAACTACCACCTCCCCACACGTGATGCCCATATAAGGAAGATGTTAAAACTACTACAGAACTCCTCACTAGTATCCAGAACTACCACCTCCCCCCACGTGATGCCCATATAAGGAGATGTTAAAAACTACTACAGAACCTCCTCACTAGTATCCAGAACTACCACCTCCCCCACACGTGATGCCCATATAAGGAGATGTTAAAACTACTACAGAACTCCTCACTAGTATCCAGAACTACCACCTCCCCCACACGTGATGCCCATATAAGGAGATGTTAAAACTACTACAGAACTCCTCACTAGTATCCAGAACTACCACCTCCCCACACGTGATGCCCATATAAGGAAATGTTAAAACTACTACAGAACTCCTCACTAGTATCCAGAACTACCACCTCCCCACACGTGATGCCATATAAGGAGATGTTAAAACTACTACAGAACTCCTCACTAGTATCCAGAACTACCACCTCCCCCACGTGATGCCCATATAAGGAATGTTAAAACTACTACAGAACTCCTCACTAGTATCCAGAACTACCACCTCCCCACACGTGATGCCCATATAAGGAGATGTTAAAACTACTACAGAACTCCTCACTAGTATCCAGAACTACCACCTCCCCCCCACGTGATGCCATATAAGGATATGTTAAAACTACTACAGAACTCCTCACTAGTATCCAGAACTACCACCTCCCCACACGTGATGCCCATATAGGAATGTTAAAACTACTACAGAACTCCTCACTAGTATCCAGAACTACCACCTCCCCACACGTGATGCCCATATAAGGAGATGTTAAAACTACTACAGAACTCCTCACTAGTATCCAGAACTACCACCTCCCCCCACGTGATGCCCATATAAGGAGATGTTAAAAACTACTACAGAACTCCTACCTTTTAAACTTATGAGTACCGTCGTTACCTCCAGGCACCATCTTATCTCCCTCTATTCCTACCCACACTCCTTCAGCTATTTCAGTAGGTCCTACATATCTGTTAGATAAAGATTAAGATTATAGAATGAAAAAGCTTTTCAACTTTTTATAATCTGTTTTGAAGGACCCTTATAATTCTTCCATTATAAACTCTCTTAAAGTTCTGTAAAAACCTGACGGGGCCCAAAGTGAAAATCCTAAAGTAATAACCTGACAGTTCCAGTGTATCCTAAGAAATAACCTGACAGTTCCAGTGTATCTAAAGTAATAACCGACAGTTCCAGTGTATACTAAAGTAATAACTTGACATTTCCCAGTGTATCCAAAGTAATACCTGACAGTTCCCAGGTATCCTAAAGTAATAACCTGACAGTTCCAGTGTATCCAAAAGTAGCGCCCCTGTCTCCCCCTGGAAGGGGACACGTTGTGTCGTCGCTCTTCCTACAAAGGAGTGTTGGTTTTATTTGTTCAATACTGAAGTCTTTTTTCTAATAGTTGATGTTTCTTGAGATTTTTTGGGATATTGTAATTTTTGGTGGAATGTAATTTCACTTTCAAAAGAGTGCTATACTCTAATCTTGCCAACAATATAATATTTGAATTAAGGATAGATTGTATGTACTTAGAGATGTGATAACAAGCGCTCTCAGCAGCTATCAAAGTCTTTGAGCGCATGCTCGAAGTCCTCCAGCGCTGTGGGGAGTGCCTCCTCCCCTATCCCCAAATGTAGTTCCTAGCTCAGCCAGGTTTATCGTTAACAGTTGTTGTTGATGGGGCAGGGGGGTAAGTTGTGTGTCTTTTGTAATGATTTTTCAGAAGGATTATGTTGTTTTTTTAAATAAAGATGTTTTTTGGTTCTCCTCACTAGTATCCAGAACTACCACCTCCCCACACGTGATGCCCATATAAGGAGATGTTTAAAACTTACCACAGACCTCCTCTCACTAGCTAACCAGAACTACCACCTTCCCCCCCACGTGATGCCTGTAAGTAACTGTAAGTAACTGTAAGTAACTGTGAGTAACTGTAAGTAACTGTAAGTAACTGTAAGTAACTGTAAGTAACTGTAAGTAACTGTGAGTAACTGTAAGTAACTGTAAGCAACTGTGAGTAACTGCAAGTAACTGTGAGTAACTGTGAGTAACTGTAAGTAACTGCAAGTAACTGTAAGTAACTGTGAGTAACTGTGAGTAACTGTAAGTAACTGCAAGTAACTGTAAGTAACTGTAAGTAACTGTAAGCAACTGTGAGTAACTGCAAGTAACTGTGAGTAACTGTGAGTAACTGTAAGTAACTGCAAGTAACTGTAAGTAACTGTAAGTAACTGTAAGTAACTGTAAGTAACTCTTTATAGACTCTGTCTGTGTTGGAATGCAGGAGAATATAGCGGTATACGGATCAACAAAGCAAACTGTGTAGATCACTAGGAGATCTCTCAAACTGCGAGCCTTGTGAAACAACAAAGTGTGAAATCCCCAAGTAATTGTACTTGTAGACAAAGTCTTGGCTAGACAATGAAGCCCTGGCGATGTCAACTTCACAATTGCTGCACAATTGCTTCGTTCCCTCTGGTACCTGACCAGACGTGCATTAAGTACGTGTCGCACTAGAGTACGTGTCGCACTACAGTACGATTACCTAGTTCAGTGAGTAGAGGGACAAACCTCGACGAAATGAAAATCAAAAGTATCAATCTCTCTCTAATTACACTCCCGGAGCGTGGACATCCGCAATTGGGAAAGTAAAACAACACCCCTATAATAAAATAAAGCATCAAACGGATCAAACAAATAAACTGCAGTGCCAAAATATTTTGCTCATGCTGCGCAATGTCCTCTTTCCACAGACTCGGGTGCGACGCCGCGTGATGCCGCGCGATGCCGCGTGATGCCGCGCGATGCCGTGTGATGCCGCGTGACGCCGCGTGATGCCGAGTGATGCCGCGTGATGCCGTGTGATGCCGTGTGATGTCGCGTGATGCCGCGTGATGCCGCGTGATGCCGCGTGATGCCGTGTGATGCCGCGTGATGCCGCGTGATGCCGTGTGATGCCGTGTGATGCCGTAACGCCGCTTTATGACAGCATGACGAGAAACAGAGGCCACGAGGCTACGACTGATGAGATTATTTCTTTGTAAAGTTAAACCTTGGGAATATATTTAGGATAATATAACTTTTATTTTATTGGCGTGTACAAAATTTGTGATGCATTATTTTTCATGAAGCTAAACAATGCCTTTTGAAAATGGCATAATTTCTTGAGAGAATCACAAAATCTTTTTGTTCGGGTAGAATATATGGACACGTTCATTTGAGTTTGAGGATATTGGTAAATATAAGTGACCCTATTAAAAGGCACAGTGTAGTTGACTTTGTCACACTATGAAATTACTTAAACCCTTGATGGTTAGGATAATCGTCTCATCCTCTAGGCTAACTTTGTCACATAAGGATATCTTAATCAGGTGATAAGATATCGCTTAAATACGGCCGGCACGGAAATGGTTACATTGTCACACTATAAACATGTGACGGAGTAAATATGGACCCCTTGCTGCCGTTTTTGACCACATTTTTGAGTGTTCAGTTGATTGGATGGGTACATATGACCATTATCTACATATTTTACGACTTTTTTCGTTAGATGGTGCATTCAGGTTTACTCTGTCACACATTAAAGAAAATATGTGATGAATGTTTAGGGCACCCTGATAAGCAATGCTGAGTAGTGTAAGTTTATTTGATGGCCTGGAAGTGCTGGGGATTGTTATTATATCATATATTCATATAGTCGCGGTCGTAAGAAATTAAAACACAGAAGGCACAACCAAGCTTACTTTGTCACACAATCTTGATAATATCTGAACATGTGTGAAATTGAACAAATAATGATATACCAGCTTAAACCCCTTATATTATACGTACTATGGATCAAACAACACTGCTAGTACCATGCACCAGTCACATAAATCATTATCAGGTGGTAATATGTTAACAGTGTCACAATTAAACTACCGCTACATGGTCAAAAATAAGGTAATTTCGTCACACAAAATTATTATAACTCTGTTAGCTCCTTGCTGGCAAAATAACTAGTTTATCGACATTTTTTTGATGATAAAGTTACATAGTATTCTAATAGAAGTATAGTTCAAAATAGGGGCAAGACATGTTTACTTTGTCTCATCAGTTATTATAAGAGTTAGGTAATCGTCATCAGATTAAAAGATATTTTTCGTAGTTTGGGTCGATTAATACTTTAATATACCTGTAATAAATCCTATGCCAATTTTAACACACTATCTTGATACTGTTGGGGCAGGGAAAGTTAATTTTGTCACATTTTCAATGTCTTTGACAAATTAATCTAAATTTTACAAATTGAGTTCTTATGTTCTGGACAATATTCTTCCAATCGTTTCTGAAAGATTGTTGAATTCTAATAGAGTTATAGATCTTCAAAATAGGGGCAAGACATGTTTACTTTGTCACATCAGTTATTATAAGAGTTAGGTAATCGTCATCACATTAACATATATTTTTTGTAGTTTGGATTGATTTATATAGGTAATAAAGCAGTCTATGCTAATTTTTACACACTATCTTGAAATTGTTGGGGCATGAAAAGTTAATTTTGTCACATTTTTAGTGACTTTGACAAATTTAACCTAAAATTGTTAAACTTAAGCTCTGATGTTCTGGACAATATTCTAATAGAGGTATAGAATATAGATCTTCAAAATAGGGGTAAGACGTGTTTACTTTGTCACATCAGTTATTATAAGAGTTATTATAAGAGACTATTTCATTCTATAATCATTGTTTTTAATCTATTTACGATTTCGTATAATTTTTTGTGACAATGTAAACATCAACTGATCTTAACTTGCATCAACTACATTGTAAAATCCGGATTGGAGTATTATTTATGAGTCGCATTGTTGTAATGTATTCTGGGTAAAAATTATCTTTATCCCGGTTGTTGCGACAAGTAAAAATGCTCTTATTAGGGAAAGGAGATTACTCGACGTTTCAATGTAACTACATCGTATTCATGATCTCAAATTATTTGTTATATAGTAGTGTTGAAAGTATTAAAAGTATTAATACTTTCAACACTACTATATAACAAATAATTTGAGATCATGAATACGATGTAGTTACATTGAAACGTCGAGTAATCTCCTTTCCCTAATAAGAGCATTTTTACTTGTCGCAACAACCGGGATAAAGATAATTTTTACCCAGAATACATCAACTAAATTGTCATCATATAAAATTTTCCCGCCTTTCAAACCAAAATCAGATATAAATTATTCGCCCAAAATTTTAAATTTCATATATTGTGACAGAATTAACCTCATTTCCCAATAACCAAGTGCCTGTATTAGCTAACTATTCAAAACAACATATTTTAGGGCTATGCTTGGTAGAGCAACCATAAAATAATGAGTTGAAAGGGTTTTTAGGACACCTCACAGTAGAATAGAGGTATGGTATCATGAGTGTGACAAAGTTACCCAAATATTGCCTTGTAACCGTTCGATCCGTGCCCATTAACCAATGTTGTATCATAATTGTTAGATAGACCTAATTTACTATATTTCAGACCAAGGTATGATAATTAGACAACTGCAGTTAACTAAGTCACACAAAATGTGACATTTGAAACATTATAGTGCCTAACAACAATAGATTTTCTTTCTGAGCGGTGCATATGGGAGTATGGGTTACGTGGCTAATGTTCAGAACTTCTGAACGTGCTAGGTTAAAAGATGTCAAAATTAAGCCACTATCGTCAAAAACGCTATTATTTTTGTTTACCAATATCCTCAAACTCAAATGAACGTGTCCGTATATACTCATAGTGAAATATTAACAGTACCGCGTATATGCTTACACCGGATAATATATCAGATAAGATGAATCAACCGTCCAACTTTTAAAAGTTAGACGGATCCAAATTGCAAATGAGAAAAGACTTTTCTATCACAATACAATGAACTATACTGTGATAGAAAGCACAAAAAGGAAAGAAATTAAATATTTGAATATCCGAGAATAGTTACATTATCATTCCTGGAAAAGACTCAAAGTCAGAGTACATGTAAGTAGAGTACTTGCACAGTAAACACTCCTGAGCAGTACTCCTCATGAGTCATGACTCAGTACAATATTACTCACTGTCTTACGAAGAGTTGACGCTCCATGTCCATGTGGCCAGCTGCCCACGTTATTTCCAGGAGGTACCTGTAACATTGAGGCAGTTATTTTTAGCATTAACAACTATAAGGACCTAGGAGGTACCTGTAACATTGAGGCAGTTGTTTGTAGCATCAACAACTATCAGGACCTAGGAGGTACCTGTAACATTGAGGCAGTTGTTTGTAGCATTAACAACTATCAGGACCTAGGAGGTACCTGTAACATTGAGGCAGTTGTTTGTAGCATTAACAACTATCAGGACCTAGGAGGTACCTGTAACATTGAGGCAGTTGTTTGTAGCATTAACAACTATCAGGACCTAGGAGGTACCTGTAACATTGAGGCAGTTGTTTGTAGCATTAACAACTATCAGGACCTAGGAGGTACCTGTAACATTGAGGCAGTTTATACCATTATAACAACTATCAGGACCTAGGAGGTACCTGTAACATTGAGGCAGTTGTTTGTAGCATTAACAACTATCAGGACCTAGGAGGTACCTGTAACATTGAGGCAGTTGTTTGTAGCATTAACAACTATCAGGACCTAGGAGGTACCTGTAACATTGAGGCAGTTTATACCATTATAACAACTATCAGGACCTAGGAGGTACCTATAACATTGAGGCAGTTGTTTGTAGCATTAACAACTATCAGGACCTAGGAGGTACCTGTAACATTGAGGCACTTGTTTGTAGCATCAACAACTATCAGGACCTAGGAGGTACCTGTAACATTGAGGCAGTTGTTTGTAGCATTAACAACTATCAGGACCTAGGAGGTACCTGTAACATTGAGGCAGTTGTTTGTAGCATCAACAACTATCAGGACCTAGGAGGTACCTGTAACATCGAGGCAGTTTTTTGTAGCATTAACAACTATCAGGACCTAGGAGGTACCTGTAACATTGAGGCAGTTGTTTGTAGCATTAACAACTATCAGGACCTAGGAGGTACCTGTAACATTGAGGCAGTTGTTTGTAGCATTAACAACTATCAGGACCTAGGAGGTACCTGTAACATTGAGGCAGTTTATACCATTATAACAACTATCAGGACCTAGGAGGTAACTGTAACATTGAGGCAGTTGTTTGTAGCATTAACAACTATCAGGACCTAGGAGGTACCTGTAACATTGAGGCAGTTGTTTGTAGCATTAACAACTATCAGGAGCTAGGAGGTACCTGTAACATTGAGGCAGTTGTTTGTAGCATTAACAACTATCAGGACCTAGGAGGTACCTGTAACATTGAGGCAGTTGTTTGTAGCATTAACAACTATCAGGACCTAGGAGGTACCTGTAACATTGAGGCAGTTGTTTGTAGCATTAACAACTATCAGGACCTAGGAGGTACCTGTAACATTGAGGCAGTTGTTTGTAGCATTAACAACTATCAGGACCTAGGAGGTACCTGTAACATTGAGGCAGTTGTTTGTAGCATTAACAACTATCAGGTCCTAGGAGGTACCTGTAACATTGAGGCAGTTGTTTGTAGCATTAACAACTATCAGGACCTAGGAGGTACCTGTAACATTGAGGCAGTTGTTTGTAGCATTAACAACTATCAGGACCTAGGAGGTACCTGTAACATTGAGGCAGTTGTTTGTAGCATTAACAACTATCAGGTCCTAGGAGGTACCTGTAACATTGAGGCAGTTGTTTGTAGCATTAACAACTATCAGGACCTAGGAGGTACCTGTAACATTGAGGCAGTTGTTTGTAGCATTAACAACTATCAGGACCTAGGAGGTACCTGTAACATTGAGGCAGTTGTTTGTAGCATTAACAACTATCAGGACTTAGGAGGTACCTGTAACATTGAGGCAGTTGTTTGTAGCATTAACAACTATCAGGACTTAGGAGGTACCTGTAACATTGAGGCAGTTGTTTGTAGCATTAACAACTATCAGGACCTAGGAGGTACCTGTAACATTGAGGCAGTTGTTTGTAGCATTAACAACTATCAGGTCCTAGGAGGTACCTGTAACATTGAGGCAGTTGTTTGTAGCATTAACAACTATCAGGAGCTAGGAGGTACCTGTAACATTGAGGCAGTTGTTTGTAGCATTAACAACTATCAGGACTTAGGAGGTACCTGTAACATTGAGGCAGTTGTTTGTAGCATTAACAACTATCAGGACCTAGGAGGTACCTGTAACATTGAGGCAGTTGTTTGTAGCATTAACAACTATCAGGACTTAGGAGGTACCTGTAACATTGAGGCAGTTGTTTGTAGCATTAAAGCATTAACAACTATCAGGACCTAGGAGGTACCTGTAACATTGAGGCAGTTGTTTGTAGCATCAACAACTATCAGGACCTAGGAGGTACCTGTAACATTGAGGCAGTTGTTTGTAGCATCAACAACTATCAGGACCTAGGAGGTACCTGTAACATTGAGGCAGTTGTTTGTAGCATTAACAACTATCAGGACCTAGGAGGTACCTGTAACATTGAGGCAGTTGTTTGTAGCATTAACAACTATCAGGACCTAGGAGGTACCTGTAACATTGATGCACTTGTTTGTAGCATTAACAACTATCAGGACATCCCCATCTTAATCTAATGACACTCCTTCACTCCTTTAATGTATTTATTAATAGTAGTGATATTAGGTGAGAGCGCTATGTACTATTGCATTACTTTTAGTATTACTATACTGCTACTTAAGTTATTCTAGTTTAGTATTCCTACTAGTTTAGACTTTAGAGCACTTACCAGTGACCGTTAGCTTTAAAAGCGTTCCAGGCATGTCTCATTTGCTGGTCCAGTGGAAGGTTCTTGTTAAACTGGTGACCTTTTGAGTAACCACTAATCTGAAAACATGAAGACAGTAACAACAAAATGTAACATTACTACTAATAGCGTTAAAAAATTTAACATAGCGTTACTTATATTAGTAGGAGGAAGCTTAGAGCAGAAAGCTTAACAAAACGAAAAGGTGTATTTTCAAAAGTCTGTCCCATTTTCAAATATGAAATTTTCTGAACACAAATTTGACAGATTGGATGAAATTTTTGCCCAGAAACCAATTAGTCAGTTAATTGATGATGGTAAGAAACCAAATTGAGGTACTGGGAGTCAAAATCCCGAATAATATTGCAAAATCATATTGTCCCAATGTCTGTCTCATTTTCAGTTTTTGAAGATGACATTTTCAGGACCGAAATTTTACAGTTTTTGCTGATTTTTCAGCCGCAACCAATTAGTAAGTCAGCTATAGGTGACATATGACACGATTGAGGTGCTGGAAGTTTGATTTGGGTCGGAGGAATTGGACACAGCAGAAAGTTTAACAAAACGAAAAGTTGTATTTTCGAAAGTTTGTCCCATTTTCAAATATGAAATTTTCTGAACACTTATTTGACAGATTGGATGAAATTTAGGCCCAGAAACCATTTAGTAAGTTAATTGATGATGGTATGAAACCAAATTGAGGTATTGGGAGTCAAAATCCCGAATAATATTGCAAAATCATATTGTCCCGATGTCTGTTTCATTTTCAGTTTTTGAAGATGAAATTTTCAGGACCGAAATTTTACAGTTTTTGCTGATTTTTCAGCTGCAACCAATTAGTAAGTCAGCTATAGGTGGCATATGACACGATTGAGGTGCTGGAAGTTTGATTTGGGTCGGAGGAAGGACACAGCAGAAAGTTTAACAAAACGAAAAGTCTATTTTCGAAAGTTTGTCCCATTTTCAAATATGAAATTTTCTGAACACTCATTTGACAGATTGGATGAAATTTTGGCCCAGAAACCATTTAGTAAGTTAATTGATGATAGTATGAAACCAAATTGAGGTATTGGGAGTCAAAATCCCGAATAAAATTGCAAAAACATATTGTCCCAATGTCTGTCCCATTTTCAGTTTTTGAAAATGAAATTTCCAGGACCGAAATTTTACAGTTTTGGCTGATTTTTTTCAGCTGCAACCAATTAGTAAGTTAACTATAGGTGGCATATGACACGATTTAGCTGGAAAATTGCAAACTCATATTGTCTCAGATGATTACAGAGAAATTATACTCAAAATTATACTCAGAACTTTTCGGCCGGGTGGTTTAGTTGTTACACGTTCGCCTCCCAAGCAGAAGGGCCGGATTCAAATCCGGTCGGATGCAAGTCGGCCAGTTATCAAACTGTTATTTGGTACAGCTTCGGCTGGTGATACACACGGCCAGGTAGCGCAGTTGGTTAGAACGCCTGTCTTACAATCGTTAGGTTGCGAGTTCGAATCCCACTGACTGCCTGGTCGTGGGGTGAGCGTCGTCGACGTTTAGCTAAGGATCATGAGTGGTCTATGCAGCCCCCCGGTCTACTCAGCCGAATACTCGAGAAATCGGGTGTGAGGGTTAAATGAGGAGCTGCACATTGCAGCAAAGTCTCGGGCGAAGAAAGTATGGTACACACTACCTTAACCGTCACTGGCCAAAAAGATCCTTCGGCTTCCTGTAATTGGCTGGTTGCACTTGTGTAACAATGTGGCTGTTGGAATACACCGAAGTAAAATAAGTGTCTTGATAGAAAAAACTCTCTGGCTCGTAGGACTAACCCCCCTACAGCTAGTATAGTGCCTCGGCACAGAGTGGCTTAGGGTTAATGAAAAGGAGTTAAGCACCTCTGGCCATCCCAACACCGGGAGTGACCTAGCCTTGTACCTTGTATCACCGGGAGTGACCTAGCCTTGTAGCTTGTATCACCGGGAGCGACCTAGCCTTGTATCTTGTATCACCGGGAGTGACCTAGCCTTGTAGCTTGTATCACCGGGAGTGACCTAGCCTTGTAGCTTGTATCACCGGGAGTGACCTAGCCTTGTATCTTGTATCACCGGGAGTGACCTAGCCTTGTAGCTTGTATCACCGGGAGTGACCTAACATTGTATATTGTATCACCGGGAGTGACCTAGCCTTGTAGCTTGTATCACCGGGAGTGACCTAGCCTTGTATCTTGTATCACCGGGAGCGACCTAGCCTTGTATCTTGTATCACCGGGAGTGACCTAGCCTTGTATCTTGTATCACCGGGAGTGACCTAGCCTTGTAGCTTGTATCACCGGGAGTGACCTAGCCTTGTATCTTGTATCACCGGGAGTGACCTAGCCTTGTATCTTGTATCACCGGGAGTGACCTAGCCTTGTATCTTGTATCACCGGGAGTGACCTAGCCTTGTATCTTGTATCACCGGGAGTGACCTAGCCTTGTATCTTGTATCACCGGGAGTGACCTAGCCTTGTATCTTGTATCACCGGGAGTGACCTAGCCTTGTATCTTGTATCACCGGGAGTGACCTAGCCTTGTATCTTGTATCACCGGGAGTGACCTAGCCTTGTAGCTTGTATCACCGGGAGTGACCTAGCCTTGTATCTTGTATCACCGGGAGTGACCTAGCCTTGTAGCTTGTATCACCGGGAGTGACCTAGCCTTGTAGCTTGTATCACCGGGAGTGACCTAGCCTTGTATCTTGTATCACCGGGAGTGACCTAGCCTTGTATCTTGTATCACCGGGAGTGACCTAGCCTTGTATCTTGTATCACCGGGAGTGACCTAGCCTTGTATCTTGTATCACCGGGAGTGACCTAGCCTTGTATCTTGTATCACCGGGAGTGACCTAGCCTTGTAGCTTGTATCACCGGGAGTGACCTAGCCTTGTATCTTGTATCACCGGGAGTGACCTAGCCTTGTATCTTGTATCACCGGGAGTGACCTAGCCTTGTATCTTGTATCACCGGGAGTGACCTAGCCTTGTATCTTGTATCACCGGGAGTGACCTAGCCTTGTATCTTGTATCACCGGGAGTGACCTAGCCTTGTATCTTGTATCACCGGGAGTGACCTAGCCTTGTATCTTGTATCACCGGGAGTGACCTAGCCTTGTATCTTGTATCACCGGGAGTGACCTAGCCTTGTATCTTGTATCACCGGGAGTGACCTAGCCTTGTATCTTGTATCACCGGGAGTGACCTAGCCTTGTATCTTGTATCACCGGGAGTGACCTAGCCTTGTATCTTGTATCACCGGGAGTGACCTAGCCTTGTAGCTTGTATCACCGGGAGTGACCTAGCCTTGTAGCTTGTATCACCGGGAGTGACCTAGCCTTGTATCTTGTATCACCGGGAGTGACCTAGCCTTGTATCTTGTATCACCGGGAGTGACCTAGCCTTGTATCTTGTATCACCGGGAGTGACCTAGCCTTGTATCTTGTATCACCGGGAGTGACCTAGCCTTGTATCTTGTATCACCGGGAGTGACCTAGCCTTGTAGCTTGTATCACCGGGAGTGACCTAGCCTTGTATCTTGTATCACCGGGAGTGACCTAGCCTTGTATCTTGTATCACCGGGAGTGACCTAGCCTTGTATCTTGTATCACCGGGAGTGACCTAGCCTTGTATCTTGTATCACCGGGAGTGACCTAGCCTTGTATCTTGTATCACCGGGAGTGACCTAGCCTTGTATCTTGTATCACCGGGAGTGACCTAGCCTTGTATCTTGTATCACCGGGAGTGACCTAGCCTTGTATCTTGTATCACCGGGAGTGACCTAGCCTTGTATCTTGTATCACCGGGAGTGACCTAGCCTTGTATCTTGTATCACCGGGAGTGACCTAGCCTTGTATCTTGTATCACCGGGAGTGACCTAGCCTTGTATCTTGTATCACCGGGAGTGACCTAGCCTTGTATCTTGTATCACCGGGAGTGACCTAGCCTTGTATCTTGTATCACCGGGAGTGACCTAGCCTTGTATCTTGTATCACCGGGAGTGACCTAGCCTTGTAGCTTGTATCACCGGGAGTGACCTAGCCTTGTATCTTGTATCACCGGGAGTGACCTAGCCTTGTATCTTGTATCACCGGGAGTGACCTAGCCTTGTATCTTGTATCACCGGGAGTGACCTAGCCTTGTAGCTTGTATCACCGGGAGTGACCTAGCCTTGTAGCTTGTATCACCGGGAGTGACCTAGCCTTGTATCTTGTATCACCGGGAGTGACCTAGCCTTGTATCTTGTATCACCGGGAGTGACCTAGCCTTGTATCTTGTATCACCGGGAGTGACCTAGCCTTGTATCTTGTATCACCGGGAGTGACCTAGCCTTGTATCTTGTATCACCGGGAGTGACCTAGCCTTGTAGCTTGTATCACGTAAAAAGCCTGCTACTCACATAAACAGCTTTAACCCCAGCAGCATCACACAGCGCCTTGAAGAGGTTAGCATAGCCTGCACACACACTGGTACGGTTAGCTAGGGTACCCTCTGCCGTTACATCTGGGTACCGCATAGCTAGGTAGTCCGCTACTGCATAGCTTATATTCTCCGTTATCCATCTGGGATGTGGTGCTTACATTAGTTGGTGTTGATTCATTTGGGATGTGGTGTTTACATTAGTTGATGTTGATTCATTTGGGATGTGGTTTTTACATTAGTTAGTGTTGATCCATCTGGGATGTGGTGTTTACATAAGTTGGTGTTGATCCATCTGGGATGTGGTGTTTACATTAGTTGGTGTTGATCCATCTGGGATGTGGTGTTTACATTAGTTGGTGTTGATTCATCTGGGATGTGGTGTTTACATAAGTTGGTGTTGATCCATCTGGGATGTGGTGTTTACATTAGTTGGTGTTGATTCATTTGGGATGTGGTGTTTACATTAGTTGGTGTTGATTCATTTGGGATGTGGTGTTTACATTAGTTGGTGTTGATTCATTTGGGATGTGGTGCTTATGCATAAGTTGGTGTTGATTCATTTGGGATGTGGTGCTTACATTAGTTGGTGTTGATTCATTTGGGATGTGGTGTTTACATTAGTTGATGTTGATTTATTTGGGATGTGGTGTTTACATTAGTTGGCGTTGATTCATCTGGGATGTGGTGTTTACATTAGTTAGTGTTGATTCATTTGGGATGTGGTGTTTACATTAGTTGGTGTTGGTTCATTTGGGATGTGGTGCTTACATAAGTTGGTGTTGATTCATTTGGGATGTGGTGCTTACATTAGTTGGTGTTGATTCATTTGGGATGTGGTGTTTACATTAGTTGGTGTTGATTCATTTGGGATGAGGTGTTTACATTAGTTGATGTTGATTTATTTGGGATGTGGTGTTTACATTAGTTGGCGTTGATTCATCTGGGATGTGGTGTTTACATTAGTTAGTGTTGATTCATTTGGGATGTGGTGTTTACATTAGTTGGTGTTGATTCATTTGGGATGTGGTGTTTACATTAGTTGGTGTTGATTCATTTGGGATGAGGTGTTTACATTAGTTGGTGTTGATTTATTTGGGATGTGGTGTTTACATTAGTTGGCGTTGATTCATTTGGGATGTGGTGTTTACATTAGTTGGTGTTGATTCATTTGGGATGTGGTGTTTACATTAGTTGGTGTTGATTGTGTTTATGAGGTTGGTTTGCGCAGGTAATGGATGATGTGAGTATATGATTCACACTCAGTAGAATGGTCCGGATCACTCATGTCCTTTCTGACGATGTTAAAGTATATTACAATGAACATATTCACGAAGTAACCAAATACCTGTAGATAGCTCTGGCCTTGTGGCCTTCATCAGAGAACTTGCTGGTTAGGTACTGAGCTAACATCTGTAATGACTCTGTAGCCTCAGTAGGAGCGTTGATTGCGTGCATATCTATATCCCTGGGATCATGTGTAGTCTTACTACTAGTGTTACTTGTAGGAACTGGGATCATGTGTAGTCTTACTACTAGTGTTACTTGTAGGAACTGGGATCATGTGTAGTCTTACTACTAGTGTTACTTGTAGGAACTGGACAGGACTGTCAACAACAAGACAAAAGGAAATCAGGCTTATTCTGCGTCTCACTAATGGCTCAGTTCGTACTAGTAGCACTATACTATATAGAAGCAGTAATAAATAATAATGAGAACTTACTGGAGCTCTTTGGGAGCGTTTTTTATCTTCTCTGCCTTTTTCCTAGCGCGGTAGTTTCTCACAAGTCTCTGTATCAGTACCTTGGGTACAATAACAATAACAATAACGATAACAATAACAATAACAATAACAATAACAATAACAATAACAATAACAATAACAATAACGATATCATTACCTGGGGACCTCAGGCTATTAATCACGGATCAGGAAACCGAATAAAACCAACACTTCGTTTTAATTTACCTCTTTTTGTTTGTTTATTGTTTTTCAGCTATTAAAATAAACCTGGATACTGTATATTAAAGTCACTTTTGTGACGGTACATTAGAACTAGGCTCCCTCTCTAGCTCTGATACGTGACAGGAATTAACGACTGTCACGTGTCAAGCCAGCACTGTCACGTGTCAAGCCAGCACTTACCACAGCTCGGCACTTGTTAAGCTGTCACGTGTTAAGCCAACACTGTCACGTGTCAAGCCAGCACTTACCACAGCTCTGCTGAGTGTCCACATTGAGGCGGTGTTTTTCTCAACTTTGTAGAAAGCTACCATGTTGGGTCTCGCGAATACACCTCTGCCCAGCTCACACTTGAAATACCTGCAACAGGAACATATTTAGTAACCGTAGTAACCGTAGTAACCACAGTAACCGTAGTAACCACAGTAACCGTAGTAACCATAGTAACCTCTGCTACCATGTTGGGTCTCGCGAAAACACCTCTACCCAGCTATACCTGCAACAGGAACAAATTTAGTAACCGTATTAACTGTAGTAACCACAGTAACCGTAGTGACCATAGTAACCACTGCTACCATGTTGGGTCACCTCTACCCAGCTATACCTGCAACAGGAACGTGCTGTTCTTAAATTCTTAAAACTATCAAATAACGGAGTAGTTCGCTGTTTATTAGTCTCATGATTGAAATACTGATAGTTGGATATTATCCGGTTTGAAGAGACAAGGACAAATGAAATAACTTCCTTGTTTCATTTGTCCTTGTCTCTTCAAACCGGATAATATCCAACTATCAGTATTTCTTAAACTATAGCGTGATAACACCTATCAAGTGGTTAGATGGTAACACCAGTAATAGTATCCAGAACTACCACCTCCCCACACGTGATGCCCATATAAGGAAATGTTAAAACTACTACAGAACTCCTCACTAGTATCCAGAACCACCACCTCCCCCCACGTGATGCCCATATAAGGAGATGTTAAAACTACTACAGAACTCCTCACTAGTATTCAGAACTACCACCTCCCCACACGTGATGCCCATATAAGGAGATGTTAAAACTACTACAGAACTCCTCACTAGTATCCAGAACTACCACCTCCCCACACGTGATGCCCATATAAGGAGATGTTAAAACTACTACAGAACTCCTCACTAGTATCCAGAACTACCACATCCCACACGTGATGCCCATATAAGGAGATGTTAAAACTACTACAGAACTCCTCACTAGTATCCAGAACTACCACTTCCCCACACGTGATGCCCATATAAGGAGATGTTAAAACTACTACAGAACTCCTCACTAGTATCCAGAACTACCACCTCCCCACACGTGATGCCCATATAAGGAGATGTTAAAACTACTACAGAACTCCTCACTAGTATCCAGAACCACCACCTCCCCCCACGTGATGCCCATATAAGGAGATGTTAAAACTACTACAGAACTCCTCACTAGTATCCAGAACTACCACCTCCCCACACGTGATGCCCATATAAGGAAATGTTAAAACTACTACAGAACTCCTCACTAGTATCCAGAACTACCACCTCCCCACACGTGATGCCCATATAAGGAGATGTTAAAACTACTACAGAACTCCTCACTAGTATCCAGAACTACCACCTCCCCACACGTGATGCCCATATAAGGAGATGTTAAAACTACTACAGAACTCCTCACTAGTATCCAGAACTACCACCTCCCCACACGTGATGCCCATATAAGGAGATGTTAAAACTACTACAGAACTCCTCACTAGTATCCAGAACTACCACCTCCCCACACGTGATGCCCATATAAGGAGATGTTAAAACTACTACAGAACTCCTCACTAGTATCCAGAACTACCACCTCCCCACACGTGATGCCCATATTAGGAGATGTTAAAACTACTACAGAACTCCTCACTAGTATCCAGAACTACCACCTCCCCACACGTGATGCCCATACAAGGAGATGTTAAAACTACTACAGAACTCCTCACTAGTATCCAGAACTACCACCTCCCCCCACGTGATGCCCATATAAGGAGATGTTAAAACTACTACAGAACTCCTCACTAGTATCCAGAACTACCACCTCCCCACACGTGATGCCCATATAAGGAGATGTTAAAACTACTACAGAACTCCTCACTAGTATCCAGAACTACCACCTCCCCACACGTGATGCCCATACAAGGAGATGTTAAAACTACTACAGAACTCCTCACTAGTATCCAGAACTACCACCTCCCCACACGTGATGCCCATACAAGGAGATGTTAAAACTACTACAGAACTCCTCACTAGTATCCAGAACTACCACCTCCCCACACGTGATGCCCATATAAGGAGATGTTAAAACTACTACAGAACTCCTCACTAGTATCCAGAACTACCACCTCCCCACACGTGATGCCCACAAGGAGATGTTAAAACTACTACAGAACTCCTCACTAGTATCCAGAACTACCACCTCCCCACACGTGATGCCCATATAAGGAGATGTTAAAACTACTACAGAACTCCTCACTAGTATCCAGAACTACCACCTCCCCACACGTGATGCCCATATAAGGAGATGTTAAAACTACTACAGAACTCCTCACTAGTATCCAGAACTACCACCTCCCCACACGTGATGCCCATACAAGGAGATGTTAAAACTACTACAGAACTCCTCACTAGTATCCAGAACTACCACCTCCCCACACGTGATGCCCATACAAGGAGATGTTAAAACTACTACAGAACTCCTCACTAGTATCCAGAACTACCTCCTCCCCACACGTGATGCCCATATAAGGAGATGTTAAAACTACTACAGAACTCCTCACTAGTATCCAGAACTACCACCTCCCCCCACGTGATGCCCACAAGGAGATGTTAAAACTACTACAGAACTCCTCACTAGTATCCAGAACTACCACCTCCCCACACGTGATGCCCATATAAGGAGATGTTAAAACTACTACAGAACTCCTCACTAGTATCCAGAACTACCACCTCCCCCCACGTGATGCCCATATAAGGAGATGTTAAAACTACTACAGAACTCCTCACTAGTATCCAGAACCACCACCTCCCCCCACGTGATGCCCATATAAGGAAATGTTAAAACTACTACAGAACTCCTCACTAGTATCCAGAACCACCACCTCCCCCCACGTGATGCCCATATAAGGAGATGTTAAAACTACTACAGAACTCCTCACTAGTATCCAGAACTACCACCTCCCCACACGTGATGCCCATATAAGGAGATGTTAAAACTACTACAGAACTCCTCACTAGTATCCAGAACTACCACCTCCCCCCACGTGATGCCCATATAAGGAGATGTTAAAACTACTACAGAACTCCTCACTAGTATCCAGAACCACCACCTCCCCCCACGTGATGCCCATATAAGGAGATGTTAAAACTACTACAGAACTCCTCACTAGTATCCAGAACTACCACCTCCCCCCACGTGATGCCCATATAAGGAGATGTTAAAACTACTACAGAACTCCTCACTAGTATCCAGAACTACCACCTCCCCACACGTGATGCCCATATAAGGAGATGTTAAAACTACTACAGAACTCCTCACTAGTATCCAGAACTACCACCTCCCCCCACGTGATGCCCATATAAGGAGATGTTAAAACTACTACAGAACTCCTCACTAGTATCCAGAACTACCACCTCCCCACACGTGATGCCCATTTAAGGAGATGTTAAAACTACTACAGAACTCCTCACTAGTATCCAGAACTACCACCTCCCCACACGTGATGCCCATATAAGGAGATATTAAACTACTACAGAACTCCTCACTAGTATCCAGAACTACCACCTCCCCACACGTGATGCCCATATAAGGAGATGTTAAAACTACTACAGAACTCCTCACTAGTATCCAGAACTACCACCTCCCCACACGTGATGCCCATATAAGGAAATGTTAAACTACTACAGAACTCCTCACTAGTATCCAGAACTACCACCTCCCCACACGTGATTCCCATATAAGGAGATGTTAAAACTACTACAGAACTCCTCACTAGTATCCAGAACTACCACATCCCCCCCCCACGTGATGCCCATATAAGGAGATGTTAAAACTACTACAGAACTCCTCACTAGTATCCAGAACTACCACCTCCCCACACGTGATGCCCATATAAGGAGATGTTAAAACTACTACAGAACTCCTCACTAGTATCCAGAACTACCACATCCCCCCCCACGTGATGCCCATATAAGGAGATGTTAAAACTACTACAGAACTCCTCACTAGTATCCAGAACTACAACATCCCCACACGTGATGTCCATATAAGGAGATGTTAAAACTACTACAGAACTCCTCACTAGTATCCAGAACTACCACCTCCCCACACGTGATGCCCATATAAGGAGATGCTAAAACTACTACAGAACTCCTCACTAGTATCCAGAACTACCACCTCCCCACACGTGATGCCCATATAAGGAGATGCTAAAACTACTACAGAACTCCTCACTAGTATCCAGAACTACCACATCCCCCCCACGTGATGCCCATATAAGGAGATGTTAAAACTACTACAGAACTCCTCACTAGTATCCAGAACTACCACCTCCCCCCACGTGATGCCCATATAAGGAGATGTTAAAACTACTACAGAACTCCTCACTAGTATCCAGAACTACCACCTCCCCCCACGTGATGCCCATATAAGGAGATGCTAAAACTACTACAGAACTCCTCACTAGTATCCAGAACTACCACATCCCCCCCCCACGTGATGCCCATATAAGGAGATGTTAAAACTACTACAGAACTCCTCACTAGTATCCAGAACTACAACATCCCCACACGTGATGTCCATATAAGGAGATGTTAAAACTACTACAGAACTCCTCACTAGTATCCAGAACTACCACCTCCCCACACGTGATGCCCATATAAGGAGATGCTAAAACTACTACAGAACTCCTCACTAGTATCCAGAACTACCACCTCCCCACACGTGATGCCCATATAAGGAGATGCTAAAACTACTACAGAACTCCTCACTAGTATCCAGAACTACCACATCCCCCCCACGTGATGCCCATATAAGGAGATGTTAAAACTACTACAGAACTCCTCACTAGTATCCAGAACTACCACCTCCCCCCACGTGATGCCCATATAAGGAGATGTTAAAACTACTACAGAACTCCTCACTAGTATCCAGAACTACCACCTCCCCCCACGTGATGCCCATATAAGGAGATGTTAAAACTACTACAGAACTCCTCACTAGTATCCAGAACTACCACCTCCCCCCACGTGATGCCCATATAAGGAGATGTTAAAACTACTACAGAACTCCTCACTAGTATCCAGAACTACCACCTCCCCCCACGTGATGCCCATATAAGGAGATGCTAAAACTACTACAGAACTCCTCACTAGTATCCAGAACTACCACCTCCCCCCACGTGATGCCCATATAAGGAGATGTTAAAACTACTACAGAACTCCCCACTAGTATCCAGAACTACCACCTCCCCACACGTGATGCCCATATAAGGAAATGTTAAAACTACTACAGAACTCCTCACTAGTATCCAGAACTACCACCTCCCCACACGTGATGCCCATATAAGGAAATGTTAAAACTACTACAGAACTCCTCACTAGTATCCAGAACTACCACCTCCCCACACGTGATGCCCATATAAGGAAATGTTAAAACTACTACAGAACTCCTCACTAGTATCCAGAACTACCACCTCCCCACACGTGATGCCCATATAAGGAGATGTTAAAACTACTACAGAACTCCTCACCTTTTGAACTTATGAGTACCGTCGTTACCTCCAGGCACCATCTTATCTCCCTCCATTCCCACCCACACTCCTTCAGCTATTTCAGTAGGTCCTACATATCTGTTAGATAAAGATAAAGATTATAGAATGAAAAAGCTTTTCAACTTTTTATAATCAGTTTTGAAGGACCCTTATAATTCTTCCATTATAAACTCTCTTAAAGTTCTGTAATAACCTGACAGTTCCAGTGTATCCTAAAGTAATAACCTGACAGTTCCAGTGTATCCTAAAGTAATAACCTGACAGTTCCAGTGTATCCTTAAGTAATAACCTGACAGTTCCAGTGTATCAAGTAATAACCTGACAGTTCCAGTGTATCCTAAAGTAATAACCTGACAGTTCCAGTGTATCAAGTAATAACCTGACAGTTCCAGTGTATCCTAAAGTAATAACCTGACAGTTCCAGTGTATCCTAAAGTAGCGACCCTGTCTCCCGCCTGGAACGGACACGTTGTGTCGTCGCTCTTCCTACAAAGGAGTGTTAGTTTTATTTGTTCAATACTGAAGTCTATTTCTAATAGTTGATGATCTTGAGATCTGTGATATTGATAACTTTTGGTGGAATGTAATTTTTTGGTGGAATGTAATTTCACTTTCAAAAGATTGCTATACTCTAATCTTGCCAACAATATAATATTTGAATTAAGGATAGATTGTATGTACTTAGAGATGCTGATAACAAGCGCTCTCAGCAGCCTATCAAAGTCTTTGAGCGCATGCTCGAAGTCCTCCAGCGCTGTGAGCAGTGCCTCCTCCCCTATCTCCATGTAAGTTCCCAGTTCAGCCAGGTTTATCAGTGCTAACAACTCTGTCGTCTGGCGGGAGCCAGAGAGGGTCAAGTTGTGTCATTTGTAATGATTTTATCAGAAGGATTATAGTGTGTTGTTTAATCAAGATGTCAGGCTTTTGACGATATGTTATTCGATAAAAATGAACTCCTGTGTTATTTCTCTAGAGGATATTAGAGCGGTGTAATAAAACACTTACCACACTGTAATAAAACACTTACCACGCTGTAATAAAACACTTACCACACTGTAATAAAACACTTACCACACTGTAATAAAACACTTACCACACTGTAATAAAGCACTTACCACGCTGTAATAAAACACTTAACACGCTGTAATAAAGCACTTACCACACTGTAATAAAACACTTACCACGCTGTAATAAAACACTTACCACGCTGTAATAAAACACTTACCACACTGTAATAAAACACTTACCACGCTGTAATAAAACACTTACCACACTGTAATAAAACACTTACCACACTGTAATAAAACACTTACCACACTGTAATAAAACACTTACCACACTGTAATAAAACACTTACCACACTGTAATAAAACACTTACCACACTGTAATAAAACACTTACCACACTGTAATAAAACACTTACCACACTGTAATAAAACACTTACCACGCTGTAATAAAACACTTACCACACTGTAATAAAACACTTACCACACTGTAATAAAACACTTACCACACTGTAATAAAACACTTACCACACTGTAATAAAACACTTACCACACTGTAATAAAACACTTACCACACTGTAATAAAACACTTACCACACTGTAATAAAACACTTACCACACTGTAATAAAACACTTACCACGCTGTAATAAAACACTTACCACACTGTAATAAAACACTTACCACGCTGTAATAAAACACTTACCACACTGTAATAAAACACTTACCACACTGTAATAAAACACTTACCACACTGTAATAAAACACTTACCACACTGTAATAAAACACTTACCACGCTGTAATAAAACACTTACCACACTGTAATAAAACACTTACCACACTGTAATAAAACACTTACCACACTGTAATAAAACACTTACCACACTGTAATAAAACACTTACCACACTGTAATAAAACACTTACCACACTGTAATAAAACACTTACCACACTGTAATAAAACACTTACCACACTGTAATAAAACACTTACCACACTGTAATAAAACACTTACCACACTGTAATAAAACACTTACCACACTGTGCTAAAACACTTACCACACTGTAATAAAACACTTACCACACTGTAATAAAACACTTACCACACTGTAATAAAACACTTACCACGCTGTAATAAAACACTTACCACACTGTAATAAAACACTTACCACGCTGTAATAAAACACTTACCACGCTGTAATAAAACACTTACCACACTGTAATAAAACACTTACCACACTGTAATAAAACACTTACCACACTGTAATAAAACACTTACCACACTGTAATAAAACACTTACCACACTGTAATAAAACACTTACCACGCTGTAATAAAGCACTTACCACACTGTAATAAAACACTTACCACACTGTAATAAAACACTTACCACGCTGTAATAAAACACTTACCACGCTGTAATAAAACACTTACCAAACTGTGCTAAAACACTTACCACGCTGTAATAAAACACTTACCACACTGTAATAAAACACTTACCACACTGTAATAAAACACTTACCACACTGTAATAAAACACTTACCACACTGTAATAAAACACTTACCACACTGTAATAAAACACTTACCACACTGTAATAAAACACTTACCACACTGTAATAAAACACTTACCACGCTGTAATAAAACACTTACCACGCTGTAATAAAACACTTACCACACTGTAATAAAACACTTACCACACTGTAATAAAACACTTACCACACTGTAATAAAACACTTACCACACTGTAATAAAACACTTACCACGCTGTAATAAAACACTTACCACACTGTAATAAAACACTTACCACACTGTAATAAAACACTTACCACACTGTAATAAAACACTTACCACACTGTAATAAAACACTTACCACACTGTAATAAAACACTTACCACACTGTAATAAAACACTTACCACACTGTAATAAAACACTTACCACACTGTAATAAAACACTTACCACACTGTAATAAAACACTTACCACGCTGTAATAAAACACTTACCACACTGTAATAAAACACTTACCACACTGTAATAAAACACTTACCACACTGTAATAAAACACTTACCACACTGTAATAAAACACTTACCACACTGTAATAAAACACTTACCACACTGTAATAAAACACTTACCACACTGTAATAAAACACTTACCACGCTGTAATAAAACACTTACCACACTGTAATAAAACACTTACCACACTGTAATAAAACACTTACCACACTGTAATAAAACACTTACCACACTGTAATAAAACACTTACCACACTGTAATAAAACACTTACCACGCTGTAATAAAACACTTACCACGCTGTAATAAAGCACTTACCACGCTGTAATAAAACACTTACCACGCTGTAATAAAACACTTACCACACTGTAATAAAACACTTACCACGCTGTAATAAAACACTTACCACACTGTAATAAAACACTTACCACACTGTAATAAAACACTGACCACACTGTAATAAAACACTTACCACACTGTAATAAAACACTTACCACACTGTAATAAAACACTTACCACACTGTAATAAAACACTTACCACACTGTAATAAAACACTTACCACACTGTAATAAAACACTTACCACACTGTAATAAAACACTTACCACACTGTAATAAAACACTTACCACGCTGTAATAAAACACTTACCACGCTGTAATAAAACACTTACCACACTGTAATAAAACACTTACCACACTGTAATAAAACACTTACCACGCTGTAATAAAACACTTACCACACTGTAATAAAACACTTAACACACTGTAATAAAACACTTACCACACTGTAATAAAACACTTACCACGCTGTAATAAAACACTTACCACGCTGTAATAAAACACTTACCAAACTGTAATAAAACACTTACCAAACTGTAATAAAACACTTACCACACTGTAATAAAACACTTACCACGCTGTAATAAAACACTTACCACGCTGTAATAAAACACTTACCAAACTGTAATAAAACACTTACCACGCTGTAATAAAACACTTACCAAACTGTAATAAAACACTTACCAAACTGTAATAAAACACTTACCACGCTGTAATAAAACACTTACAAGACTGTAATAAAACACTTACCACACTGTAATAAAACACTTACCACACTGTAATAAAACACTTACCACGCTGTAATAAAACACTTACAAGACTGTAATAAAACACTTACCACACTGTAATAAAACACTTACCACGCTGTAATAAAACACTTACCACGCTGTAATAAAACACTTACCAAGACTGTAATAAAACACTTACCACACTGTAATAAAACACTTACCACGCTGTAATAAAACACTTACCACGCTGTAATAAAACACTTACCACGCTGTAATAAAACACTTACCAAACTGTAATAAAACACTTACCAAACTGTAATAAAACACTTACCACACTGTAATAAAACACTTACCACACTGTAATAAAACACTTACCACGCTGTAATAAAACACTTACCACACTGTAATAAAACACTTACCACACTGTAATAAAACACTTACCACACTGTGCTAAAACACTTACCACACTGTAATAAAACACTTACCAAACTGTAATAAAACACTTACCACACTGTAATAAAACACTTACCACACTGTAATAAAACACTTACCAAACTGTAATAAAACACTTACCAAACTGTAATAAAACACTTACCACGCTGTAATAAAACACTTACCAAACTGTGCTAAAACACTTACCAAACTGTAATAAAACACTTACCACGCTGTAATAAAACACTTACCACACTGTAATAAAACACTTACCACACTGTAATAAAACACTTACCACGCTGTAATAAAACACTTACCACACTGTAATAAAACACTTACCACACTGTAATAAAACACTTACCAAACTGTGCTAAAACACTTACCACACTGTAATAAAACACTTACCACGCTGTAATAAAACACTTACCACACTGTAATAAAACACTTACAAGACTGTAATAAAACACTTACCACACTGTAATAAAACACTTACCACGCTGTAATAAAACACTTACCACGCTGTAATAAAACACTTACCACGCTGTAATAAAACACTTACCACGCTGTAATAAAACACTTACCACGCTGTAATAAAACACTTACCACACTGTAATAAAACACTTACCACGCTGTAATAAAACACTTACCACACTGTAATAAAACACTTACCACACTGTAATAAAACACTTACCAAACTGTGCTAAAACACTTACCACACTGTAATAAAACACTTACCACACTGTAATAAAACACTTACCACGCTGTAATAAAACACTTACCACGCTGTAATAAAACACTTACCACACTGTAATAAAACACTTACCACGCTGTAATAAAACACTTACCACACTGTAATAAAACACTTACCACACTGTAATAAAACACTTACCAAACTGTGCTAAAACACTTACCACACTGTAATAAAACACTTACCAAACTGTAATAAAACACTTACCACACTGTGCTAAAGCACTTACCACGCTGTAATAAAACACTTACCACACTGTAATAAAACACTTACCACACTGTGCTAAAACACTTACCACACTGTAATAAAACACTTACCACGCTGTGCTAAAACACTTACCACACTGTAATAAAACACTTACCAAACTGTGCTAAAACACTTACCACACTGTAATAAAACACTTACCACACTGTGCTAAAACACTTACCACACTGTAATAAAACACTTACCACGCTGTGCTAAAACACTTACCACACTGTAATAAAACACTTACCACACTGTGCTAAAACACTTACCACACTGTAATAAAACACTTACCACACTGTGCTAAAACACTTACCACACTGTAATAAAACACTTACCAAACTGTGCTAAAACACTTACCACACTGTAATAAAACACTTACCAAACTGTAATAAAACACTTACCACACTGTAATAAAACACTTACCACACTGTGCTAAAGCACTTACCACGCTGTAATAAAACACTTACCACACTGTAATAAAACACTTACCACACTGTGCTAAAACACTTACCACACTGTAATAAAACACTTACCACGCTGTAATAAAACACTTACCAAACTGTGCTAAAACACTTACCAAACTGTGCTAAAACACTTACCACGCTGTAATAAAACACTTACCACACTGTAATAAAACACTTACCACACTGTAATAAAGCACTTACCACACTGTGCTAAAACACTTACCACACTGTAATAAAACACTTACCACACTGTAATAAAACACTTACCACGCTGTAATAAAACACTTACCACACTGTAATAAAACACTTACCAAACTGTAATAAAACACTTACCACGCTGTAATAAAACACTTACCACACTGTAATAAAACACTTACCACACTGTAATAAAACACTTACCAAACTGTGCTAAAACACTTACCACACTGTAATAAAACACTTACCACGCTGTAATAAAACACTTACCACACTGTAATAAAACACTTACAAGACTGTAATAAAACACTTACCACACTGTAATAAAACACTTACCACGCTGTAATAAAACACTTACCACACTGTAATAAAACACTTACCAAACTGTGCTAAAACACTTACCACACTGTAATAAAACACTTACCAAACTGTAATAAAACACTTACCACGCTGTAATAAAACACTTACCACACTGTAATAAAGCACTTACCACACTGTAATAAAACACTTACCACGCTGTAATAAAACACTTACCACGCTGTAATAAAACACTTACCACGCTGTAATAAAACACTTACCACACTGTAATAAAACACTTACCAAACTGTGCTAAAACACTTACCACACTGTAATAAAACACTTACCACGCTGTAATAAAACACTTACCAAACTGTAATAAAACACTTACCACGCTGTAATAAAACAATTACCAAACTGTAATAAAACACTTACCACACTGTAATAAAACACTTACCAAACTGTAATAAAGCACTTACCACACTGTAATAAAGCACTTACCAAACTGTAATAAAACACTTACCACGCTGTAATAAAACACTTACCAAACTGTAATAAAACACTTACCACACTGTAATAAAGCACTTACCACACTGTAATAAAACACTTACCACGCTGTAATAAAACACTTACCACGCTGTAATAAAACACTTACCACGCTGTAATAAAACACTTACCACGCTGTAATAAAACACTTACCAAACTGTAATAAAACACTTACCACACTGTAATAAAACACTTACCACACTGTAATAAAACACTTACCACGCTGTAATAAAACACTTACCACGCTGTAATAAAACACTTACCACACTGTAATAAAACACTTACCAAACTGTAATAAAACACTTACCACGCTGTAATAAAACACTTACCAAACTGTAATAAAACACTTACCACACTGTAATAAAACACTTACCAAACTGTAATAAAACACTTACCACGCTGTAATAAAACACTTACCACACTGTAATAAAGCACTTACCACACTGTAATAAAACACTTACCACGCTGTAATAAAACACTTACCACGCTGTAATAAAACACTTACCAAACTGTAATAAAACACTTACCAAACTGTAATAAAACACTTACCACACTGTAATAAAGCACTTACCACACTGTAATAAAACACTTACCACACTGTAATAAAACACTTACCACGCTGTAATAAAACACTTACCACACTGTAATAAAACACTTACCACACTGTAATAAAACACTTACCACGCTGTAATAAAACACTTACCAAACTGTAATAAAACACTTACCACACTGTAATAAAACACTTACCAAACTGTAATAAAAAACTTACCACGCTGTAATAAAACACTTACCACACTGTAATAAAGCACTTACCACACTGTAATAAAACACTTACCACGCTGTAATAAAACACTTACCACGCTGTAATAAAACACTTACCAAACTGTAATAAAACACTTACCAAACTGTAATAAAACACTTAACACGCTGTAATAAAACACTTACCACACTGTAATAAAACACTTACCACACTGTAATAAAACACTTACCACGCTGTAATAAAACACTTACCAAACTGTGCTAAAACACTTACCACACTGTAATAAAACACTTACCACACTGTAATAAAACACTTACCACGCTGTAATAAAACACTTACCAAACTGTGCTAAAACACTTACCACGCTGTAATAAAACACTTACCACGCTGTAATAAAACACTAACCACTCTGTAATAAAACACTTACCACACTGTAATAAAACACTTACCAAACTGTAATAAAACACTTACCTCACTGTAATAAAACACTTACCACACTGTAATAAAGCACTTACCACGCTGTAATAAAACACTTACCACACTGTAATAAAACACTTACCAAACTGTAATAAAACACTTACCACGCTGTAATAAAACACTTACCACGCTGTAATAAAACACTTACCACGCTGTAATAAAACACTTACCAAACTGTGCTAAAACACTTACCAAACTGTGCTAAAACACTTACCACACTGTAATAAAACACTTACCACACTGTAATAAAACACTTACCACGCTGTAATAAAACACTTACCACACTGTAATAAAACACTTACCACACTGTAATAAAACACTTACCAAACTGTGCTAAAACACTTACCACACTGTAATAAAACACTTACCACACTGTAATAAAACACTTACCACACTGTAATAAAACACTTACCACACTGTAATAAAACACTTACCACGCTGTAATAAAACACTTACCACACTGTAATAAAACACTTACCACACTGTAATAAAACACTTACCACGCTGTAATAAAACACTTACCACACTGTAATAAAACACTTACCACGCTGTAATAAAACACTTACCACGCTGTAATAAAACACTTACCACACTGTAATAAAACACTTACCACGCTGTAATAAAACACTTACCACACTGTAATAAAACACTTACCACACTGTAATAAAACACTTACCACGCTGTAATAAAACACTTACCACACTGTAATAAAACACTTACCACACTGTAATAAAGCACTTACCACGCTGTAATAAAACACTTACCACACTGTAATAAAACACTTACCACGCTGTAATAAAACACTTACCAAACTGTGCTAAAACACTTACCACACTGTAATAAAACACTTACCACACTGTAATAAAACACTTACCACACTGTAATAAAACACTTACCACACTGTAATAAAACACTTACCACGCTGTAATAAAACACTTACCACACTGTAATAAAACACTTACCACACTGTAATAAAACACTTACCACGCTGTAATAAAACACTTACCACACTGTAATAAAACACTTACCACGCTGTAATAAAACACTTACCAAACTGTGCTAAAACACTTACCACACTGTAATAAAACACTTACCACACTGTAATAAAACACTTACCACACTGTAATAAAACACTTACCACACTGTAATAAAACACTTACCACGCTGTAATAAAACACTTACCACACTGTAATAAAACACTTACCACACTGTAATAAAACACTTACCACGCTGTAATAAAACACTTACCACACTGTAATAAAACACTTACCACACTGTAATAAAACACTTACCACGCTGTAATAAAACACTTACCAAACTGTGCTAAAACACTTACCACACTGTAATAAAACACTTACCACACTGTAATAAAACACTTACCACGCTGTAATAAAACACTTACCACACTGTAATAAAACACTTATCACACTGTAATAAAGCACTTACCACACTGTAATAAAACACTTACCACACTGTAATAAAACACTTACCACGCTGTAATAAAACACTTACCACGCTGTAATAAAACACTTACCAAACTGTGCTAAAACACTTACCACGCTGTAATAAAACACTTACCAAACTGTAATAAAACACTTACCACGCTGTAATAAAACACTTATCAAACTGTGCTAAAACACTTACCACGCTGTAATAAAACACTTACCAAACTGTAATAAAACACTTACCACACTGTAATAAAACACTTACCACGCTGTAATAAAACACTTACCAAACTGTGCTAAAACACTTACCACACTGTAATAAAACACTTACCAAACTGTAATAAAACACTTACCACACTGTAATAAAGCACTTACCACACTGTAATAAAACACTTACCACGCTGTAATAAAACACTTACCACACTGTAATAAAACACTTACCAAACTGTGCTAAAACACTTACCACGCTGTAATAAAACACTTACCACACTGTAATAAAACACTTACCAAACTGTAATAAAACACTTACCACACTGTAATAAAGCACTTACCACACTGTAATAAAACACTTACCAAACTGTGCTAAAACACTAACCACACTGTGCTAAAGCACTTACCACACTGTAATAAAACACTTACCAAACTGTAATAAAACACTTACCACACTGTTATAAAACACTTACCACGCTGTAATAAAACACTTACCACACTGTAATAAAACACTTACCACACTGTAATAAAACACTTACCAAACTGTAATAAAACACTTACCAAACTGTGCTAAAACACTTACCACGCTGTAATAAAACACTTACCAAACTGTAATAAAACACTTACCACACTGTAATAAAACACTTACCACACTGTAATAAAACACTTACCACACTGTAATAAAACACTTACCACACTGTAATAAAACACTTACCAAACTGTGCTAAAACACTAACCACACTGTAATAAAACACTTACCAAACTGTAATAAAACACTTACCAAACTGTGCTAAAACACTTACCACACTGTAATAAAACACTTACCACACTGTAATAAAGCACTTACCACACTGTAATAAAACACTTACCACACTGTAATAAAACACTTACCACACTGTAATAAAACACTTACCTCACTGTAATAAAACACTTACCACGCTGTAATAAAGCACTTACCACACTGTAATAAAACACTTACCACACTGTAATAAAACACTTACCACGCTGTAATAAAACACTTACCACGCTGTAATAAAACACTTACCAAACTGTGCTAAAACACTAACCACGCTGTAATAAAACACTTACCACGCTGTAATAAAACACTTACCACACTGTAATAAAACACTTACCACGCTGTAATAAAACACTTACCACACTGTAATAAAACACTTACCACACTGTAATAAAACACTTACCAAACTGTAATAAAACACTTACCAAACTGTGCTAAAACACTTACCACACTGTAATAAAACACTTACCACGCTGTAATAAAACACTTACCACGCTGTAATAAAACACTTTCCACACTGTAATAAAACACTTACCACACTGTAATAAAACACTTACCACACTGTAATAAAACACTTACCACACTGTAATAAAACACTTACCAAACTGTAATAAAACACTTACCACACTGTAATAAAACACTTACCACACTGTAATAAAACACTTACCACACTGTAATAAAACACTTACCACACTGTAATAAAACACTTACCAAACTGTGCTAAAACACTTACCACACTGTAATAAAACACTTACCACACTGTAATAAAACACTTACCACACTGTAATAAAACACTTACCACACTGTAATAAAACACTTACCACACTGTAATAAAACACTTACCACGCTGTAATAAAACACTTACCACGCTGTAATAAAACACTTACCACACTGTAATAAAACACTTACCACGCTTTAATAAAACACTTACCACACTGTAATAAAACACTTACCACACTGTAATAAAACACTTACCACACTGTAATAAAACACTTACCACACTGTAATAAAACACTTACCACACTGTAATAAAACACTGACCAAACTGTAATAAAACACTTACCAAACTGTACTAAAACACTTACCACACTGTAATAAAACACTTACCACACTGTAATAAAACACTTACCACACTGTAATAAAACACTTACCACACTGTAATAAAACACTTACCACACTGTAATAAAACACTTACCACACTGTAATAAAACACTTACCACACTGTAATAAAACACTTACCAAACTGTGCTAAAACACTTACCACACTGTAATAAAACACTTACCACACTGTAATAAAACACTTACCAAACTGTAATAAAACACTTACCACGCTGTAATAAAACACTTACCACGCTGTAATAAAACACTTACCACACTGTAATAAAACACTTACCAGACTGTGCTAAAACACTTACCACACTGTAATAAAACACTTACCACACTGTAATAAAACACTTACCACACTGTAATAAAACACTTACCAAACTGTGCTAAAACACTAACCACACTGTGCTAAAACACTTACCACGCTGTAATGAAACACTTACCACACTGTAATAAAACACTTACCACACTGTAATAAAACACTTACCAAACTGTGCTAAAACACTTACCACACTGTAATAAAACACTTACCACACTGTAATAAAACACTTACCACACTGTAATAAAACACTTACCACACTGTAATAAAACACTTACCACACTGTAATAAAACACTTACCACACTGTAATAAAACACTTACCACACTGTAATAAAACACTTACCACACTGTAATAAAACACTTACCACACTGTAATAAAACACTTACCACACTGTAATAAAACACTTACCACACTGTAATAAAACACTTACCACACTGTAATAAAACACTTACCAAACTGTGCTAAAACACTTACCACGCTGTAATAAAACACTTACCACACTGTAATAAAACACTTACCACACTGTAATAAAACACTTACCACACTGTAATAAAACACTTACCACACTGTAATAAAACACTTACCACACTGTAATAAAACACTTACCACGCTGTAATAAAACACTTACCACACTGTAATAAAACACTTACCACACTGTAATAAAACACTTACCACGCTGTAATAAAACACTTACCACACTGTAATAAAACACTTACCACGCTGTAATAAAACACTTACCACACTGTAATAAAACACTTACCACACTGTAATAAAACACTTACCACACTGTAATAAAACACTTACCACACTGTAATAAAACACTTACCACACTGTAATAAAACACTTACCACACTGTAATAAAACACTTACCACACTGTAATAAAACACTTACCACGCTGTAATAAAACACTTACCACACTGTAATAAAACACTTACCACACTGTAATAAAACACTTACCACACTGTAATAAAACACTTACCACACTGTAATAAAACACTTACCACACTGTAATAAAACACTTACCACACTGTAATAAAACACTTACCACACTGTAATAAAACACTTACCACACTGTAATAAAACACTTACCACACTGTAATAAAACACTTACCACACTGTAATAAAACACTTACCACGCTGTAATAAAACACTTACCACACTGTAATAAAACACTTACCACGCTGTAATAAAACACTTACCACGCTGTAATAAAACACTTACCACACTGTAATAAAACACTTACCACGCTGTAATAAAACACTTACCACACTGTAATAAAACACTTACCACACTGTAATAAAACACTTACCACACTGTAATAAAACACTTACCACACTGTAATAAAACACTTACCACACTGTAATAAAACACTTACCACACTGTAATAAAACACTTACCACGCTGTAATAAAACACTTACCACACTGTAATAAAACACTTACCACACTGTAATAAAACACTTACCACGCTGTAATAAAACACTTACCACACTGTAATAAAACACTTACCACACTGTAATAAAACACTTACCACACTGTAATAAAACACTTACCACACTGTAATAAAACACTTACCACACTGTAATAAAACACTTACCACACTGTAATAAAACACTTACCACGCTGTAATAAAACACTTACCACACTGTAATAAAACACTTACCACACTGTAATAAAACACTTACCACACTGTAATAAAACACTTACCACACTGTAATAAAACACTTACCACACTGTAATAAAACACTTACCACACTGTAATAAAACACTTACCACGCTGTAATAAAACACTTACCACACTGTAATAAAACACTTACCACACTGTAATAAAACACTTACCACGCTGTAATAAAACACTTACCACACTGTAATAAAACACTTACCACACTGTAATAAAACACTTACCACACTGTAATAAAACACTTACCACGCTGTAATAAAACACTTACCACACTGTAATAAAACACTTACCACGCTGTAATAAAACACTTACCACACTGTAATAAAACACTTACCACACTGTAATAAAACACTTACCACACTGTAATAAAACACTTACCACACTGTAATAAAACACTTACCACACTGTAATAAAACACTTACCACACTGTAATAAAACACTTACCACACTGTAATAAAACACTTACCACACTGTAATAAAACACTTACCACACTGTAATAAAACACTTACCACACTGTAATAAAACACTTACCACACTGTAATAAAACACTTACCACACTGTAATAAAACACTTACCACACTGTAATAAAACACTTACCACACTGTAATAAAACACTTACCACGCTGTAATAAAACACTTACCACACTGTAATAAAACACTTACCACACTGTAATAAAACACTTACCACACTGTAATAAAACACTTACCACACTGTAATAAAACACTTACCACACTGTAATAAAACACTTACCACACTGTAATAAAACACTTACCACACTGTAATAAAACACTTACCACGCTGTAATAAAACACTTACCACACTGTAATAAAACACTTACCACACTGTAATAAAACACTTACCACACTGTAATAAAACACTTACCACACTGTAATAAAACACTTACCACGCTGTAATAAAACACTTACCACACTGTAATAAAACACTTACCAAACTGTAATAAAACACTTACCACGCTGTAATAAAACACTTACCACGCTGTAATAAAACACTTACCACACTGTAATAAAACACTTACCACACTGTAATAAAACACTTACCACACTGTAATAAAACACTTACCACACTGTAATAAAACACTTACCACACTGTAATAAAACACTTACCACACTGTAATAAAACACTTACCACACTGTAATAAAACACTTACCACACTGTAATAAAACACTTACCACGCTGTAATAAAACACTTACCACACTGTAATAAAACACTTACCACACTGTAATAAAACACTTACCACACTGTAATAAAACACTTACCACACTGTAATAAAACACTTACCACACTGTAATAAAACACTTACCACACTGTAATAAAACACTTACCACACTGTAATAAAACACTTACCACACTGTAATAAAACACTTACCACACTGTAATAAAACACTTACCACACTGTAATAAAACACTTACCACACTGTAATAAAACACTTACCACACTGTAATAAAACACTTACCACACTGTAATAAAACACTTACCACACTGTAATAAAACACTTACCACACTGTAATAAAACACTTACCACACTGTAATAAAACACTTACCACGCTGTAATAAAACACTTACCACACTGTAATAAAACACTTACCACGCTGTAATAAAACACTTACCACACTGTAATAAAACACTTACCACACTGTAATAAAACACTTACCACACTGTAATAAAACACTTACCACACTGTAATAAAACACTTACCACGCTGTAATAAAACACTTACCACACTGTAATAAAACACTTACCACACTGTAATAAAACACTTACCACACTGTAATAAAACACTTACCACACTGTAATAAAACACTTACCACACTGTAATAAAACACTTACCACGCTGTAATAAAACACTTACCACGCTGTAATAAAACACTTACCACACTGTAATAAAACACTTACCACACTGTAATAAAACACTTACCACACTGTAATAAAACACTTACCACACTGTAATAAAACACTTACCACACTGTAATAAAACACTTACCACACTGTAATAAAACACTTACCACACTGTAATAAAACACTTACCACACTGTAATAAAACACTTACCACACTGTAATAAAACACTTACCACACTGTAATAAAACACTTACCACACTGTAATAAAACACTTACCACGCTGTAATAAAACACTTACCACACTGTAATAAAACACTTACCACACTGTAATAAAACACTTACCACACTGTAATAAAACACTTACCACACTGTAATAAAACACTTACCACACTGTAATAAAACACTTACCACGCTGTAATAAAACACTTACCACACTGTAATAAAACACTTACCACACTGTAATAAAACACTTACCACGCTGTAATAAAACACTTACCACACTGTAATAAAACACTTACCACGCTGTAATAAAACACTTACCACACTGTAATAAAACACTTACCACGCTGTAATAAAACACTTACCACACTGTAATAAAACACTTACCACGCTGTAATAAAACACTTACCACACTGTAATAAAACACTTACCACGCTGTAATAAAACACTTACCACACTGTAATAAAACACTTACCACACTGTAATAAAACACTTACCACACTGTAATAAAACACTTACCACGCTGTAATAAAACACTTACCACACTGTAATAAAACACTTACCACACTGTAATAAAACACTTACCACGCTGTAATAAAACACTTACCACACTGTAATAAAACACTTACCACGCTGTAATAAAACACTTACCACACTGTAATAAAACACTTACCACGCTGTAATAAAACACTTACCACACTGTAATAAAACACTTACCACGCTGTAATAAAACACTTACCACACTGTAATAAAACACTTACCACACTGTAATAAAACACTTACCACGCTGTAATAAAACACTTACCACGCTGTAATAAAACACTTACCACGCTGTAATAAAACACTTACCACACTGTAATAAAACACTTACCACACTGTAATAAAACACTTACCACACTGTAATAAAACACTTACCACACTGTAATAAAACACTTACCACACTGTAATAAAACACTTACCACGCTGTAATAAAACACTTACCACGCTGTAATAAAACACTTACCACGCTGTAATAAAACACTTACCACACTGTAATAAAACACTTACCACACTGTAATAAAACACTTACCACGCTGTAATAAAACACTTACCACGCTGTAATAAAACACTTACCACACTGTAATAAAACACTTACCACGCTGTAATAAAACACTTACCACACTGTAATAAAACACTTACCACGCTGTAATAAAACACTTACCACGCTGTAATAAAACACTTACCACGCTGTAATAAAACACTTACCACACTGTAATAAAGCACTTACCACGCTGTAATAAAACACTTACCACGCTGTAATAAAACACTTACCACACTGTAATAAAACACTTACCACACTGTAATAAAACACTTACCACACTGTAATAAAACACTTACCACGCTGTAATAAAACACTTACCACACTGTAATAAAACACTTACCACACTGTAATAAAACACTTACCACACTGTAATAAAACACTTACCACACTGTAATAAAACACTTACCACACTGTAATAAAACACTTACCACGCTGTAATAAAACACTTACCACGCTGTAATAAAACACTTACCACACTGTAATAAAACACTTACCACACTGTAATAAAACACTTACCACACTGTAATAAAACACTTACCACACTGTAATAAAACACTTACCACACTGTAATAAAACACTTACCACACTGTAATAAAACACTTACCACACTGTAATAAAACACTTACCACACTGTAATAAAACACTTACCACACTGTAATAAAACACTTACCACGCTGTAATAAAACACTTACCACACTGTAATAAAACACTTACCACGCTGTAATAAAACACTTACCACACTGTAATAAAACACTTACCACACTGTAATAAAACACTTACCACACTGTAATAAAACACTTACCACGCTGTAATAAAACACTTACCACACTGTAATAAAACACTTACCACACTGTAATAAAACACTTACCACGCTGTAATAAAACACTTACCACACTGTAATAAAACACTTACCACGCTGTAATAAAACACTTACCACACTGTAATAAAACACTTACCACGCTGTAATAAAACACTTACCACACTGTAATAAAACACTTACCACGCTGTAATAAAACACTTACCACACTGTAATAAAACACTTACCACGCTGTAATAAAACACTTACCACACTGTAATAAAACACTTACCACACTGTAATAAAACACTTACCACACTGTAATAAAACACTTACCACGCTGTAATAAAACACTTACCACGCTGTAATAAAACACTTACCACACTGTAATAAAACACTTACCACGCTGTAATAAAACACTTACCACACTGTAATAAAACACTTACCACGCTGTAATAAAACACTTACCACACTGTAATAAAACACTTACCACGCTGTAATAAAACACTTACCACACTGTAATAAAACACTTACCACGCTGTAATAAAACACTTACCACACTGTAATAAAACACTTACCACACTGTAATAAAACACTTACCACACTGTAATAAAACACTTACCACGCTGTAATAAAACACTTACCACGCTGTAATAAAACACTTACCACACTGTAATAAAACACTTACCACACTGTAATAAAACACTTACCACACTGTAATAAAACACTTACCACACTGTAATAAAACACTTACCACGCTGTAATAAAACACTTACCACACTGTACTAAAACACTTACCACGCTGTAATAAAACACTTACCACGACTGTAATAAAACACTTACCACACTGTAATAAAACACTTACCACACTGTAATAAAACACTTACCACACTGTAATAAAACACTTACCACACTGTAATAAAACACTTACCACACTGTAATAAAACACTTACCAAACTGTGCTAAAACACTTACCACACTGTAATAAAACACTTACCAAACTGTAATAAAACACTTACCACACTGTAATAAAACACTTACCACACTGTAATAAAACACTTACCACACTGTAATAAAGCACTTACCACACTGTAATAAAACACTTACCACACTGTAATAAAACACTTACCACGCTGTAATAAAACACTTACCACACTGTAATAAAACACTTACCACGCTGTAATAAAACACTTACCACACTGTAATAAAACACTTACCACGCTGTAATAAAACACTTACCACACTGTAATAAAACACTTACCACGCTGTAATAAAACACTTACCACACTGTAATAAAACACTTACCACACTGTAATAAAACACTTACCACGCTGTAATAAAACACTTACCACGCTGTAATAAAACACTTACCACGCTGTAATAAAACACTTACCACACTGTAATAAAACACTTACCACACTGTAATAAAACACTTACCACACTGTAATAAAACACTTGCCACACTGTAATAAAACACTTACCACACTGTAATAAAGCACTTACCACGCTGTAATAAAACACTTACCACGCTGTAATAAAACACTTACCACGCTGTAATAAAACACTTACCACACTGTAATAAAACACTTACCACGCTGTAATAAAGCACTTACCACGCTGTAATAAAACACTTACCACGCTGTAATAAAACACTTACCACGCTGTAATAAAGCACTTACCACGCTGTAATAAAACACTTACCACACTGTAATAAAGCACTTACCACGCTGTAATAAAACACTTACCACGCTGTAATAAAACACTTACCACGCTGTAATAAAACACTTACCACACTGTAATAAAGCACTTACCACGCTGTAATAAAACACTTACCACGCTGTAATAAAACACTTACCAAACTGTAATAAAACACTTACCACACTGTAATAAAACACTTACCACACTGTAATAAAACACTTACCACGCTGTAATAAAACACTTACCACACTGTAATAAAACACTTACCACACTGTAATAAAACACTTACCAAACTGTAATAAAACACTTACCAAACTGTAATAAAACACTTACCACACTGTAATAAAACACTTACCACGCTGTAATAAAACACTTACCACGCTGTAATAAAACACTTACCACACTGTAATAAAACACTTACCACACTGTAATAAAACAATTACCACACTGTAATAAAACACTTACCACACTGTAATAAAACACTTACCACACTGTAATAAAACACTTACCACACTGTAATAAAACACTTACCACACTGTAATAAAACACTTACCACACTGTAATAAAACACTTACCACACTGTAATAAAACACTTACCACGCTGTAATAAAACACTTACCACACTGTGATAAAACACTTACCACGCTGTAATAAAACACTTACCACACTGTAATAAAACACTTACCACACTGTAATAAAGCACTTACCACACTGTAATAAAACACTTACCACGCTGTAATAAAACACTTACCACACTGTAATAAAACACTTACCACACTGTAATAAAACACTTACCACGCTGTAATAAAACACTTACCACACTGTAATAAAACACTTACCACGCTGTAATAAAACACTTACCACACTGTAATAAAACACTTACCACGCTGTAATAAAACACTTACCACACTGTAATAAAACACTTACCACGCTGTAATAAAACACTTACCACACTGTGATAAAACACTTACCACGCTGTAATAAAACACTTACCACACTGTAATAAAACACTTACCACACTGTAATAAAACACTTACCACACTGTAATAAAACACTTACCACGCTGTAATAAAACACTTACCACGCTGTAATAAAACACTTACCACACTGTAATAAAACACTTACCACGCTGTAATAAAACACTTACCACACTGTAATAAAACAATTACCACGCTGTAATAAAACACTTACCACACTGTAATAAAACACTTACCACGCTGTAATAAAACACTTACCACACTGTAATAAAACACTTACCACGCTGTAATAAAACACTTACCACACTGTAATAAAACACTTACCACACTGTAATAAAGCACTTACCACGCTGTAATAAAACACTTACCACGCTGTAATAAAACACTTACCACGCTGTAATAAAACACTTACCACACTGTAATAAAACACTTACCACACTGTAATAAAGCACTTACCACACTGTAATAAAACACTTACCACACTGTAATAAAACACTTACCACGCTGTAATAAAACACTTACCAAACTGTGCTAAAACACTTACCACGCTGTAATAAAACACTTACCACGATGTAATAAAACACTTACCACACTGTAATAAAACACTTACCACACTGTAATAAAACACTTACCACACTGTAATAAAACACATACCACACTGTAATAAAACACTTACCAAACTGTAATAAAACACTTACCAAACTGTGCTAAAACACTTACCACACTGTAATAAAACACTTACCAAACTGTAATAAAACACTTACCACACTGTAATAAAACACTTACCACACTGTAATAAAACACTTACCACACTGTAATAAAGCACTTACCACACTGTAATAAAACACTTACCACACTGTAATAAAACACTTACCACACTGTAATAAAACACTTACCACACTGTAATAAAACACTTACCACACTGTAATAAAGCACTTACCACACTGTAATAAAACACTTACCACACTGTAATAAAACACTTACCACGCTGTAATAAAACACTTACCAAACTGTGCTAAAACACTTACCACACTGTAATAAAACACTTACCACACTGTGCTAAAACACTTACCACGCTGTAATAAAACACTTACCACACTGTAATAAAACACTTACCACACTGTAATAAAACACTTACCACACTGTAATAAAACACTTACCACACTGTAATAAAACACTTACCACACTGTAATAAAACACTTACCACACTGTAATAAAACACTTACCACACTGTAATAAAACACTTACCACACTGTAATAAAACACTTACCACACTGTGCTAAAACACTTACCACGCTGTAATAAAACACTTACCACACTGTAATAAAACACTTACCACACTGTAATAAAACACTTACCACGCTGTAATAAAACACTTACCACACTGTAATAAAACACTTACCACACTGTAATAAAACACTTACCACACTGTAATAAAACACTTACCACACTGTAATAAAACACTTACCACGCTGTAATAAAACACTTACCACGCTGTAATAAAACACTTACCACACTGTAATAAAACACTTACCACACTGTAATAAAACACTTACCACACTGTAATAAAACACATACCACACTGTAATAAAACACTTACCAAACTGTGCTAAAACACTTACCACGCTGTAATAAAACACTTACCACGCTGTAATAAAACACTTACCACACTGTAATAAAACACTTACCACACTGTAATAAAACACTTACCACACTGTAATAAAACACTTACCACACTGTAATAAAACACTTACCACACTGTAATAAAACACTTACCACACTGTAATAAAACACTTACCACACTGTAATAAAACACTTACCACACTGTAATAAAACACTTACCACACTGTAATAAAACACTTACCACACTGTAATAAAACACTTACCACGCTGTATGAAACACTTACCACACTGTAATAAAACACTTACCACACTGTAATAAAACACTTACCACACTGTAATAAAACACTTACCACACTGTAATAAAACACTTACCACACTGTAATAAAACACTTACCACACTGTAATAAAACACTTATCACACTGTAATAAAACACTTACCACGCTGTAATAAAACACTTACCACACTGTAATAAAACACTTACCACACTGTAATAAAACACTTACCACACTGTAATAAAACACTTACCACACTGTAATAAAACACTTACCACGCTGTAATAAAACACTTACCAAACTGTAATAAAACACTTACCACACTGTAATAAAACACTTACCACACTGTAATAAAACACTTACCACACTGTAATAAAACACTTACCACGCTGTAATAAAACACTTACCACACTGTAATAAAACACTTACCACGCTGTAATAAAACACTTACCACACTGTAATAAAACACTTACCACACTGTAATAAAACACTTACCACGCTGTAATAAAACACTTACCACACTGTAATAAAACACTTACCACACTGTAATAAAACACTTACCACACTGTAATAAAACACTTACCACGCTGTAATAAAACACTTACCACGCTGTAATAAAACACTTACCACGCTGTAATAAAACACTTACCACACTGTAATAAAACACTTACCACACTGTAATAAAACACTTACCACACTGTAATAAAACACTTACCACACTGTGATAAAACACTTACCACACTGTAATAAAACACTTACCACACTGTCATATGCGTCTCGGAGTAGGGAGGGGTTCTTACCCGCTATCTTAATACCCTTCACAAAGGAGGAAACCTGGGGGAAATAGTGAATATTATAAAGGAGGAAACCTGGGGAAATAGAGAATATTATAAAGGAGGAAACCTGGGGAAATAGTGAATATTATAAAGGAGGAAACCTGGGGAAATAGTGAATATTATAAAGGAGGAAACCTGGGGAAATAGAGAATATTATAAAGGAGGAAACCTGGGGAAATAGTGAATATTATAAAGGAGGAAACCTGGGGAAATAGAGAATATTATAAAGGAGGAAACCTGGGGAAATAGTGAATATTATAAAGGAGGAAACCTGGGGAAATAGAGAATATTATAAAGGAGGAAACCTGGGGAAATAGAGAATATTATAAAGGAGGAAACCTGGGGGAAAATAGTGAATATTACAGAGGAGGAAACCTGGGAGGAAATAGTGAATATTACAGAGGAGGAAACCTAGGAGAAAATAGTGAATATTACAAAAGAGGAAACCTGGGGGAAAATAGTGAATATTACAAAGGAGGAAACCTGGGGGAAATAGTGAATATTATAAAGGAGGAAACCTGGGGGAAAATAGTGAATATTACAGAGGAGGAAACCTGGGGGAAAATAGTGAATTTTACAGAGGAGGAAACCTAGGAGGAAATAGTGAATATCACAAAGGAGGAAACCTGGGGGAAAATAGTGAATATTACAGAGGAGGAAACCTGGGAGGAAATAGTGAATATTATAAAGGAGGAAACCTAGGAGGAAATAGTGAATATTACAAAGGAGGAAACCTAGGAGAAAATAGTGAATATAACAAAGGAGGAAACCTGGGAGAAAATAGTGAATATTACAAAGGAGGAAACCTAGGAGGAAATAGTGAATATCACAAAGGAGGAAACCTGGAGGAAATAGTGAATATTACAAAAGAGAAAACCTAGGAGAAAATAGTGAATATTACAAAAGAGGAAACCTAGGAGGAAATAGTGAATATAACAAAGGAGGAAACCTGGGAGGTTTAATGAAATAGTGACCTAAATCCATTCGATTATGAAAGTGAGTAATTTAACTGTGTCAAATCAATCTAAGGGAAACTTAGACAGCAGTATGGTGGACCATGAGTATCACTAATTTTTTTAGGGGGTGGGACATATTGACCCATGCCCCATCAGTATCAATGATATTTTTAGGGGGTGGGACATACCTGTCCCATGCCCCATCAGTATCAAAATATTTTTTTCAGAGGGTGGGCCGCCCCATCAGTATCAAGAAGAAAACATTGGTGGGATTTCGTGTACCATGCCCCATGAGTATCAATAAAAATTTTATGGGGTGGGAAATACCTGTCCCATGCCCCATCAGTATCAAAATATTTTTTCAGAGGGTGGGCCGCCCCATCAGTATCAAGAAGAAAACATTGGTGGGATTTCGTGTACCATGCCCCATGAGTATCAATAAAAATTTTATGGGGTGGGAAATACCTGTCCCATGCCCCATCAGTATCAAAATATTTTTTTCAGAGGGTGGGCCGCCCCATCAGTATCAAGAAGAAAACATTGGTGGGATTTCGTGTACCATGCCCCATGAGTATCAATCAAATTTTTGTGGGGTGGGACATACCTGACCCATGCCCCATCAGTATCAAAAACATTTTCAGAGGGTGGGCCGCCCCATGAGTATCAAAATTTCTTTTTAACGGGTGGGCCGCCCCATGAGTATCAAAATTTCTTTTTAACGGGTGGGACATACCTGACCCATGCCCCATCAGTATCAACATTTCTTTTTAACGGGTGGGCCGCCCCATGAGTATCAAAATTTCTTTTTAACGGGTGGGCCGCCCCATGAGTATCAAAATTTCTTTTTAACGGGTGGGACATACCTGACCCATGCCCCATCAGTATCAAAAACATTTTCAGAGGGTGGGCCGCCCCATGAGTATCAAAATTTCTTTTTAACGGGTGGGCCGCCCCATGAGTATCAAAATTTCTTTTTAACGGGTGGGACATACTTGACCCATGCCCCATCAGTATCAAAATTTCATTTTAACGGGTGGGCCGCCCCATGAGTATCAAAATTTCTTTTTAACGGGTGGGCCGCCCCATGAGTATCAAAATTTCTTTTTAACGGGTGGGCCGCCCCATGAGTATCAAAATTTCTTTTTAACGGGTGGGACATACCTGACCCATGCCCCATCAGTATCAAAAACATTTTCAGAAGGTGGGCCGCCCCATGAGTATCAAAATTTCTTTTTAACGGGTGGGCCGCCCCATGAGTATCAAAATTTCTTTTTAACGGGTGGGACATACCTAGCTGACCCATGCCCCATCAGAGTTAGTGGGGACCATAGGCGGCAGCCCGGCGGCGATCAGATCAGGGAATCATTAAAACCTGTACGAGTGGGACGGTGTGGTTTGGGTAAACGTTAGGGTTAGAGTAAGGGTTAGGGCCAGGGATAGATGAGGTTAGGGTTAGGGTTAACGGGTGATACTCGTAAAATATCTGTTCCATATACAGGACCGTCGACGAGTCCAACTCGGCGCGCGTCCTGGTAGGTTGTAAACCTACAAGGTTAGGGTTAGGGTTAGGTAATACAAACCTTCCTACCTGTACAGATTACAATTGGACCCATCAGATCAAGGGACAGAGGCTGCTTGCCTTCCGATCAATCTCCGTAACCGTTGCTATTTTTCTGAGTCTGTGCGCGGACGTTTCCATTTCCCGTTGGTTTTGGATCATTACGAAATCCGAAAGACGTCAAACTGACATGCAACATGGTCACGCACATTCACTGCACTGGTAAGTTGGGTAATTGTAGCGCAGATCGTCCAAACGATCGCTGTCCTGTCGCGTCTTTCGAATCATTCCATGTTATATGTGCCGAAATTTAAATTTTAATTGTGAGCCTATTTCGAATTTTTCTGTTTATAATTATAATTGATCGGGATTGGATACAATGCTCCATGCACGCGAAAGATATAGCGGCCTTGGCAGAGCATTTTACAGTAACGTAGCTTGGGCCAATAAGAATTTAGAACGGTTTGTATTACCTTATTTTAATATAACGCGACGCCCACCGGGAGAACTGACAAGTGATGTTACACTACCACTACGGTCTATGCATGTTACGCTTGTGCGCGGGTCTCAAGTTAGGATAAAGATTCAGGTTAGGGTTAGTAACCCTAACCTGAACCCTATCCCTATAGGTTAGCGTCACTCGTCAGTTCCTCATGTCACTTTTACAGTAAATTTAAAATTTGAAATTTCGGACACGCGCGCCGAAATAAAATTTGATAATTACCACAGATACTGTAAACGTATTAATTAGCGCGCGCATTTAATACGCTGTATTAAATGCGCGTTATTTTCGAAAAATGAGCCTTTCCGCGTTAATTAATGGGCGCGTTAATTTTAAACAATTAAAAAAGCTACGCATTTCTGGATTTTTGCCCATTTTTAGCTGATTTTGCCCTGTTACATAAAAAACAGGCGTGCGCGTATGAAAATTCAGCTTTGTGCGCGTTAATTAATACGCGCGTTAATTAATAACGCGTTAATTACTACGCGCAATCCAATAATCAAATTTTACAATCTAACTCAGCGCGCGGCTCCTGTAGCGTATACGTCATTTTTCTCTGATTGGCACGTGTTTTTTCTGAGGCTACAATTGGTTCTTAACGATCACGTGAATGCTGGTCTCGCGCACACCAACTTCCAATAAGTATCCGCACTTTTTTCAGGGCGATGGAGGTCGTAATTCACTCAGCCCTAATAGAGATTAGGCGGAATGACAGGCTGAGCGCGGCCCAGTAAGCATGATGACGTGGTTACCATGCATGGTATGCGCGTGAAATTGGTAGACTGGTTTCTGACGAGTGACATGAGGAACTGAATGACGAGTGACGCTAACCTATAGGGATAGGGTTCAGGTTAGGGTTACTAACCCTAACCTGAACCCTTATCCTAACTTGAGACCCGCGCGCAAGCGTAACATATACTGTAGTGGTAGTGTAACATCACTTGTCAGTTCTCCCGGCGGGCGTCGCGTTATATTAAAATAAGGCAATACAAACCGTCCTAGATTCTTATTGGCCCAAGCTACGTTATACTGTAAAATGCTCCGCCAAGGCCGCTATATCTTACGCGTGCATGGAGCACTGTATCCAATCCCGATCAATTACAATTATAAACAGAAAAATTCGAAATAGGCTCACAATTAACATTTAAATTTCGGCACATATAACATGGAATGATTCGAAAGACGCGACAGGACAGCGATCGTTTGGACGATCTGCGCTACAATTACCCAACTTACCAGTGCAGTGAATGTGCGTGACCATGTTGCATGTCAGTTTGACGTCTTTCGGACTTCGTAACGATCCAAAACCAACGGGAAATGGAATCGTCCACGCACAGACTCAGAAAAATAGCAACGTTTACGGAGATTGATCGGAAGGCAAGCGGCCTCTGTCCCTTGATCTGATGGGTCCAATTGTAATCTGTACAGGTAGGACGGTTTGTATTACCTAACCCTAACCCTAACCCTAACCTCATCCCTAACCCTAACCTCATCCCTAGCCCTAACCCTAACACAAACCCTAACCCTAACCCTTACCCTAACCCTAACGTTTACCCAAACCATACCGTCCCACTCGTACAGGTTTTAATGATTCCCTGATCTGATCGCCGTCGGGGCTGCCACCTATGGTCCCCACTAACTCTGATGGGGCATGGGTCAGGTATGTCCCACCCGTTAAAAAAAAATTTTGATACTCATGGGGCGGCCCACCCGTTAAAAAGAAATTTTGATACTCATGGGGCGGCCCACCCTCTGAAAATGTTTTTGATACCGATGGGGCATGGGTCAGGTATGTCCCACCCGTTAAAAAGAAATTTTGATACTGATGGGGCATGGGTCAGGTATGTCCCACCTGTTAAAAAGAAATTTTGATACTCATGGGGCGGCCCACCCGTTAAAAAGAAATTTTGATACTCATGGGGCGGCCCACCCTCTGAAAATGTTTTTGATACTGATGGGGCATGGGTCAGGTATGTCCCACCCGTTAAAAAGAAATTTTGATACTCATGGGGCGGCCCAACCGTTAAAAAGAAATTTTGATACTGATGGGGCATGGGTCAGGTATGTCCCACCCGTTAAAAAGAAATTTTGATACTCATGGGGCGGCCCACCCGTTAAAAAGAAATTTTGATACTCATGGGGCGGCCCACCCTCTGAAAATGTTTTTGATACTGATGGGGCATGGGTCAGGTATGTCCCACCCGTTAAAATGAAATTTTGATACTCATGGGGCGGCCCACCCGTTAAAAAGAAATTTTTATACTCATGGGGCGGCCCACCCGTTAAAAAGAAATTTTGATATTCATGGGGCGGCCCACCCGTTAAAAAGAAATTTTGATACTCATGGGGCGGCCCACCCTCTGAAAATGTTTTTGATACTGATGGGGCATGGGTCAGGTATGTCCCACCCGTTAAAAAGAAATTTTGATACTCATGGGGCGGCCCACCCGTTAAAAAGAAATTTTGATATTCATGGGGCGGCCCACCCTCTGAAAATATTTTTGATACTGATGGGGTATGGGTCAGGTATGTCCCACCCGTAAAAAAGAAATTTTGATACTCATGGGGCGGCCCACCCGTTAAAAAGAAATTTTGATACTGATGGGGCAAGGGTCAGGTATGTCCCACCCGTTAAAAAGAAATTCTGATACTCATGGGGCGGCCCACTCGTTAAAAAGAAATTTTGATACTCATGGGGCGGCCCACCCTCTGAAAATGTTTTTGATACTGATGGGGCATGGGTCAGGTATGTCCCACCCGTTAAAAAGAAATTCTGATACTCATGGGGCGGCCCACCCGTTAAAACAAATTTTGATACTCATGGGGCGGCCCACCCTCTGAAAATGTTTTTGATACTGATGGGGCATGGGTCAGGTATGTCCCACCCCCTAAAAATATCATTGATACTGATGGGGCATGGGTCAGATATGTCCCACCCGTTAAAAAGAAATTTTGATACTCATGGGGCGGCCTACCCGTTAAAAAGAAATTTTGATACTCATGGGGCGGCCCACCCTCTGAAAATGTTTTTGATACTCATGGGGCATGGGTCAGGTATGTCCCACCCGTTAAAAAGAAATTTTGATACTCATGGGGCGGCCCAACCGTTAAAAAGAAATTTTGATACTGATGGGGCATGGGTCAGGTATGTCCCACCCGTTAAAAAGAAATTTTGATACTCATGGGGCGGCCCACCCGTTAAAAAGAAATTTTGATACTCATGGGGCGGCCCACCCTCTGAAAATGTTTTTGATACTGATGGGGCATGGGTCAGGTATGTCCCACCGGTTAAAAAGAAATTTTGATACTCATGGGGCGGCCCAACCGTTAAAAAGAAATTTTGATACTGATGGGGCATGGGTCAGGTATGTCCCACCCGTTAAAAAGAAATTTTGATACTCATGGGGCGGCCCACCCGTTAAAAAGAAATTTTGATACTCATGGGGCGGCCCACCCGCTAAAAAGAAATTTTTATACTCATGGGGCGGCCCACCCGTTAAAAAGAAATTTTGATACTGATGGGGCATGGGTCAGGTATGTCCCACCCGTTAAAAAGAAATTTTTTTTTCTTTTTTTTTGTTTTTTTGGTTTTTTTTCTTTTTTTTCTTTAAAAAAAAGAAAAAAAAAGAAATTTTGATACTCATGGGGCGGCCCACCCTCTGAAAATGTTTTTGATACTGATGGGGCATGGGTCAGGTATGTCCCACCCCACAAAAATTTGATTGATACTCATGGGGCATGGTACACGAAATCCCACCAATGTTTTCTTCTTGATACTGATGGGGCGGCCAACCCTCTGAAAAAAATATTTTGATACTGATGGGGCATGGGACAGGTATTTCCCACCCCATAAAATTTTTATTGATACTCATGGGGCATGGTACACGGAATCCCACCAATGTTTTCTTCTTGATACTGATGGGGCGGCCCACCCTCTGAAAAAAATATTTTGATACTGATGGGGCATGGGACAGGTATTTCCCACCCCATAAAATTTTTATTGATACTCATGGGGCATGGTACACGAAATCCCACCAATGTTTTCTTCTTGATACTGATGGGGCGGCCCACCCTCTGAAAAAAATATTTTGATACTGATGGGGCATGGGACAGGTATGTCCCACCCCCTAAAAATATCATTGATACTGATGGGGCATGGGTCAATATGTCCCACCCCCTAAAAAAATTAGTGATACTCATGGTCCACCATACAGCAGCCCTATTTTTATTAAATGAAAGCGATAACTGCTACTATTTAAGTATTAATGAAAGTAAAAGTAATAACTAACTACAGTAAAACCTCGATTTACCGCAAACCCCGATTTACCGCAAACCCCGATTGACCGCAAACCCCGATTGACCGCAAACCCCGATTTACCGCAAACCCCGATTTACCGCGGCCAATGGCCATTTCCTTCTGGCTTCTCCCAAATAGGACTTAAAAATATTAGAACCTGGTCGTAGAAGAATTTGAACATTTCCATCCCATCCTGTACAATTTCTTTAAAGTAGACATTGTCGTCAGTCAGATCCACATAATTCTTTATCTGAACAAAGTAAGTTTTAATATTATTGATGTTTGGGACACTGTTCCGACTAACAGTAACACGCATGTGGGCAACTTTAATTACTTACTACTAACCTTGTGCAGTTTGCCGTATATTCCTGATTTGTTCCGACTCTTGATATCCTCCATAGTGCTCTCATCTCTGTTCCACAAATCAGACATGTTCTTCTTCAGGTCCTGGAGCGTTCATTTTAAGATCATTCAAATAATGATCTTTAGAGTATTTTTTTAACTTTACGATTCATCATTTTCTGAAAACAAATCCAACGTACCCAAACCTAACAAGAAATGCGGCCGCTTTTCTTTTGTGGATGGCCGCTCAATTTCCCGATCCGGGATGAAGTATTCTATCATATTCCATACCAGTACCACCTGGGGACCCCAGTCTTTGCTGTTTATAAGCATGCAGATATGGCGGAGTGACAGGCCGAGCGCCGCCCAGTTAATATAATTCTATATTGAATTTGAAAATCGTGTATATTTCTATGTAACTATAATTATATGTTTATTGTTTATGCAACCTGACACGGATCTGTGCAAAATAGTAATACTAACTCAAAATAATAATACAATGCTATCAATTAGTCCCTATCGGGATGCGTACATGGTAAAATTAACAATGTACTTGAACATTTCAGCACCGCGCGCCAACAATTGTTTAATTCAGATGATCGCGCAAAATAACTTTGCGCAGGCAGACACGTGGGCGATAACTAGACTGGGGGCGAGGGCACGCACGCACGCACGCACGCACGGTCGCAAAGCTACCATATACAAAAAAAAACCTCGATCGCTAACCCTTGTCCTTGACTCTTTTGTGCCTTCGGCACTTTGAGTCATGGATCGGGAAAAAATATCCTATTTAGTGCGAACCTTTTTTGATGTCTCGCGAGTAAGTTTCCGTTTCTCTACACCCTTTCTACTTTTCTTCTTTTTCTTCTTTTTCTTATTCTCGTCATCCGACGAAGAAGAAGACGAAGAGCTCCAGTCATGTTCCTTCTTCAGTTCTTTTTTAGTTCTTTTCAAAATACCAGTCCACGTGTAGTCGAAATCGAATAAACCTGAAATTTCTTGGTTTGATTTTACTTGATTGAAACCTGTCATTGTGTGTTAAATGTAAGTGTGATAACATAATCTCGTCTACTAGCACCACTAAAACAAGATTACACACATAAGAGGATCTAACCTGAGTCAGTTCCAGCTACCTCATCATCAGACCCTCCCCCTCCTGGTCCTGCTGCCCAGTCCAACTGTCTTGTTGGAATATTGTCTCCTCCTCCTCCTCCTTCTCCTCCTCCTTCTCCCCCTGGGCAAGTTAATTCAATAACAAGGTCCTACATTGGTTATAATGGATTCTTTAATTAGAAAAATCTTTTGAAATTATTTACGAATCTCTAAATTCTACCTCCACTGGGAGAATGCTCCGGAAGAGGAGGAGTGACACTAGTAACATTCTCCTCTCCAGCCTGAGCTATCAGCTCCTCCTCCTCCTCCTCCTCCTCTGGGTCATTGCCAACATCTGACCTGTAATGATACTCTATTCAAGAGGGGAGGCAACTTCACTGTTCAGTTACGGTGAAAAGCACCGAAACTTAGTTACGAAAGAAAAGCTCCAATACTTCTCCTATTCAATATTTCAACACAGTTGCATTATAATGGTTCTGCCGGAGAACACAGAAATCCTCGCCATTATTCGTTACCTTGTTTCTACCGCCCCGGATAAAACTGGTTGAGGATCTACTAAATTACTGGGTTGTTTTGACTGGAATCTGGCTGGAGTTAGAATCTCTCGCTCTAACGATCTGAGCTCCATCAGGGTCACTGAAATAATACTTACTCATTACAATTTAATTACTTACATCACAAATAATTAAATAGTGCTCGTCGGGGACCATGTTAGATTTTGTTTTATTTCAGCACATTGTTAATACTCAAGGCAGTGTTTTAAGTGTTTTGGTTTACTTTAGTCCAGATTTCAGATGAATATCCTCACCTTTACCACCGTTAGCTCCTGATGTTCTGCTCCCCTTTCCTTCACATCCGTATATTTTCTTTAAGATGTCCTCTTTCTTACGATTAAATCCCGATGTTAACGACAGATTTTGAGAACCAAACTTTGACTGGTTTCTGGAAGAAGACGTTACAAATGTTTGGTTTATTTTCTGAAGATCGTTTAAATAATCGTAACCAGTATTCCTCTGTAGTACGCCCGATGCAGTCATCCTAGCTAATTTACTGCTTTTAACCGTGTAATCCGAGTTTGAAAACGTCACTCGTTTATTTCCAACTATAGTGGCCTCAACTGCCGCCCCAACTATAGTGGCTTCCACTGCCGCCATCCTCTCCTCGATAGAGCCTCTCTTCATCGCTGGAGCACAATTTCGTCTCGTTTCAAATAATCTGTCGTTGATAGGCAAAACTGATCTAATTTTGTCGATCTCAGAGTTTTTACCATCCAGCAACTTTCTTGAAGTAGTTTTACCGCAAATCAATCCCAAGTTTCTTTGATTTATAAATTCTAGCTTCCTTGCGTCTGTGACAAAACTCATTGCTGGTCTGCTGCTCAATCTCTTAATTTCAGTTGAAGAAATGGGGGCGAGAAAAGTACCGATATTGTCAAGTAATTTATCGGGGAGCTTATCAGGCGCAGGATAAGAGCCCTGAGTGCTGTGAGAGACCTGATCCTGAGTGCTGTGAGAGACCTGATCCTGAGTGCTCTGAGAGACCTCATCTTGAGTGCTGTGAGAGCCCTGAGTGCTGTGAGAGCCCTGATCCTGAGTGCTGTGAGAGCCCTGAGTGCTGTGAGAGCCCTGATCCTGAGTGCTCTGAGAGACCTCATCTTGAGTGCTGTGAGAGCCCTGATCCTGAGTGCTCTGAGAGACCTGATCCTGAGTGCTCTGAGAGACCTCATCTTGAGTGCTGTGAGAGCCCTGAGTGCTCTGAGAGACCTGAGTGCTGTGCTCTAAGGTGAGGATGTCGGGTGCACTTGGTGGATCTTGAGGGTGAAACTCCTCCTTCCTGGCAGGTTCCTGTAAACAGATTATATATGTACATATGATTAACATAATTCCTTGTAATATAATAATTATGATTCCAGTTAAGATCAAATCGTTAATTTTTTATGGGATGACACAGACATTAAACAGGAAAATAAACAATAATTGTATTTACTGGATCCAGATTTCGTTGTTCCAAGGCTTTCAGCAGCCGGTCAACCTCATCTGCTTTCATTTTCTCGGGATCACATAAACCCACTACTTGCTTAGTAGGGGTACTCATTTCAGAGGATGGAGGTGACATGTCAGGTGATATGGTTGCTGGAGGTGCTGGGTAGGTGGTGATAGTTGCGCTAGAAACCACTGACTCTTTATTGGTGGGCGGTGAGCAAGATGAGGTTAATGTTACCGAGCCTTTTTCAGCGATGGGTTTGCTACTTCCACTAAGTCCTCCAGTATCAGGTTCTGTTGAAGTGTCACATCCTACAATCTCCTGAGGTTTTTTATTAGAGGGACCCCCTCCAGAGGGACCCCCTCCAGGAGGGGGATCTATCCCCTCCATAAACTGCCTCTGAACCTGGGTTCGTGGGTGCTCTGAGGGGTGCTCCTTGTCGTACATTATGGACAGTCTCCTGAGACGGGAGATGCTGTTTGTAGAGGTTGAGGTTGCCATTGGGTGGTGTTAAGGTTTTGGGCTGAAAGAAACTTTCAGACAGCCATTTTCCCTGAATCCTTGAGACAATCAAAGTTATTTTTATATTTACCTTTAGCGAACTTGAAGCTGTACCTACACTTTATAACTCAATATAAACGTTAAAACTAGAGGAGTAGAGACTAGAGTCTCTCGTTCACATTGCTATTAATTTAAAACTTTTAAGTTACTTAAACCAAAATCTTACGGTCCACTGAAGATGCTTATGAATACAATCTGTAAACAAATCAGCCGAAATAATGTCGAGCAGACAGGCAGACGACTCAAGGAACCATGCGATGCTAAAAGTCTCCCTCGGTAGTTACTGCGAGCTGTAAATCAAGCTGCTGACACGAATACAGGAACTCACGGTGATTTAGAAATCCGTATACTTATTAATTTATACATATGCATAAATATCAGAAATATATCCGGTCCTTCTGAACACCAGTAGCCCTTGTTAAACGAGACGCAATGTAATTATATGAATTATTAATGAGCTATTCATTTTTTATTCTTAGGATGACTTACAATACTCTTGAAGTCTTTAAAAGTAGAAATTAAGCAAAAATTCAACCATATCCCAAACTTCATCTGACTTGTCATTTGGTATCTCGACTCATTCTGGTTTAATGACAAAGCTCAGAGAGGACCTCAATCAGTTCTCACCGAGTTCTCATCTCAGGGTTATAAACTATCATATACTCACAAAAGCTCACCACTTTATACACGTTACTCACAAAAGTTCACCACTTAATATACACGTTACTCACAAAAGCTCACCACTTTATATGTTTGTGTTTGTTTGTTTGTTTATAGAACCCGTCCCCAATCTCGTATTGGAAAATGACTAAACTCAGGTCTGAGTGTGAATACGGGTGGTACCTGCAAGAGTGTTCATTAAGCATTTAGAGTTCTGTAAAACTGCAGTTACAATTGTGCTAGAGTATTTTTAGTATATACGATTGGTATCAGAAATATATCCCTACATGCTTCCAAAATTTGTAAAGCCGTAGTACATACATATCACATTACACCAGAGCCTACACAGTGCAATCTCCTCCAGTCTATCTGCGCCGCGTATATTTGTATAAGCACACGGCGCAGACTGGAAAAAACCACACTCTGCAAGTTCAATCCAGTGCAATGCTACATGTACGTACTAGGGCTTCATCTCCAACTTTCTGCACAATGTACTGGAATGTTTTGAAGGAAAAGAAAGAACAAAAAAAGTAATATATATAAATAAAATCACCACTTTATACACGTTACTCACAAAAACTCACCACTTAATATACGTTACTCACAAAAACTCACCACTTTATACACGTTACTCACAAAAACTCACCACTTTATACACGTTACTCACAAAAACTCACCACTTTATACACGTTACACAAGGTCCATGTCACAATAGGCTAATAGGGCAACGACTAAGAGTAAACTTCATTACACTCCTTTGTAATTATAACACAAAGTTATTTTCAAGGTTCATTTGCATTCTGCTCTCACTTTGTTGTCCTAGCTTTACAGTTTTAGTAGACAGCTTTAGTACACGTCTAACCGTGTAGATTTGGGGAGACTAATGCTCTAGTTAATAATAATGTTAATTTGCATGATTCTCTAGATAAGAGGTTTTAGATCTTTGTGCTGTTTCCCCGCACTAGCAGTTTGTGATACCTCCGCTAATTACATTAATTGTACCTCCTACTTTATATTTGTGCTGGCTTGTTTCTTTACAGGGTGGTCATTAATTTCCTGCAGTTCTACTTCTTTAATCAAGGAATTATAAGTTAACTGTTCATAAATACGTAATCTACAGATTAGTAAGTATCAACAGCATATTCCCACTAATATCTCTCCTAAGATGGGCAACTTGTACGAACACCGATGGGACAGTAAGACAACATTAAGACAACATTAAGACAACAATAAGACAACATTAAGACAACATTAAGACAACATTAAGACAACAATAAGACAACGTTAACGCAACAAACACCAATAAGACAACAAACGATAAGACAACATTAAGACAACATTAAGGCAACATTAAAGCAAACATTAAGAAAACATTAAGGCAACATTAAGACAACATTAAGGCAACAATAAGGCAACAATAAGACAACAATAAGACAACAATAAGACAAGATTAAGACAACAAACACCGATAAGACAACAAAATAGGATAAAATATTAAGACAACATTAAGACAACATTAAGACAACATTAAGACAACAAACTCAATTAAGACAACATTAAGACAACATTAAAACAACAAGCTCATTTAAGACAACATTAAGACAACAAACTCGTTTAAGACTACATTAATGCAACAAAATGTTTAGAATATGGGCCGGGATTTCATTGCCGCAGTTAAAAAGGGTAGGATTATTACACACACAGATTTTTGAAATTATCTGTTAAGATACTTTGGACTGCTAGTTAAAAGTCGGAAATTTAAATTGATTATTGATTGTCGACGTGTAGTCGGAAAATGGGTGCTGGGTGGGTTCTGTAGGACTACTGGCGAATGCTTCTTAGTGGAGTGTACCGGCAATCGACGCGATCACAACACCCTAATCACACTCATCAAGGAGCACGTTCTACCGGGTACAACTATTCTCACCGACAAGTGGAAAGGTTATAACGCCCTGCAACACCACGGATTTCCTCATTAAGTTGTCAACCATAGTCGAGGATTTGTGGACCCGGTCACTGGTGTTCACACCAACAGCTGCGAAGGGATGTGGTTCCACGCTAAGAACCACATGAGAAGAGGAACCGGTCGTACCCGAACGGATTCAGCAGCCATGACTGTAGCCCTGTCAGAATTTATGTGGTGTAAGCGATACGGACTGACAAGAGACAACGCCTCCGTGAGGAAAGCCTTCAACCAAAATATCCCAGCCCTATTCAGAAGAATTTTTGATTAATTTATTGCTCTGTAGATTTGTATTACCTGATAAATAATGAGACCTAATTATTTCATTTTCAGAGTTTAAGTCACAATTTCGTATTACTCTAACTCAGTTGATGAAGTAAAATATAATTTGACAAAGTAAAATATATTCGAAGAAATAGTGTTATACTGTTATACATAATTTGTTGTCTTAAACGAATTTGTTGCTTTAATGTTGTCTTAATGTTGCCTTAATGTTGTCTTAATATTGTCTTATCGTTTTTTGTCTTATTGGTGTTTGTTGCGTTAATGTTGTCTTAATGTTGTCTTATTGGTGTCTTAATGTTGTCTTATTTTTGTGTTAATGTGTCTTATTGGTGTCTTAATGTTGTCTTATTGTTGTCTTAATGTGTCTTAATGTTGTCTTAATGTCCCATCGGTGTTCGTTCTAAGATGAATAGAGAACGCGGAGAGAATCCCACAGGAAGATGAGAATAACACAAAAGATAGCTCTCTCTATCTCACCATCATCACCGACATCACTGATCAGCAATGTCATGATAATGTGATACAGTATTTATATGTTATATAATCTCTCTGGACCAAGGATGATCCCGGACAATTATTAAGACTTCTCGAATAACTTAAAGTTAGAGTGATGAAGTGTGCGGATAATTCACTTCATATCCTAGAAAATGATCCACAAAGGGACGTGTTATAATGGGCCATTCTTACAATAAAGTTGTCTGGAAATATCATACATACTGAGGAAAAGCTCATTTAACATTTGATTTTTCTGCGATGATAAAGTGATGTGATACGGTACTTAAAACACGCTGAGTGCTGATACTGTTTATTTAATACCTCAAAGAAATTCCTTATTTATTACTCAAAAGTCTGACTATAGTGTTCGATTAAATAGGCGCTGTTTGAAAATCGCGTACGTTGGAGACACTTATTAGCCTCAAGATTTCCTAAATGGACACCTGTGTAGTGGGACAGTACTGTGATCTAAACAAGTTAGATTGAATTATCGGCTTCAGGTATTAAATTCAACAATTTTCCAAAATTGCGCTTACAACTATATGAGTTGGACAAAGGCAAAGTTTTTGTATCCCATTGCACATGGGCAACAATAAACAATGATTACATTTTGATAAAACGTTTTTTCCCTCTATTTTATGGTTTTTCTTAATCTTATTAATGGTTCCATCTGAATAACAATAAAGATTGAGTTAATCAATTATCCGAACTCAAGCCACGTAGATGCACGATCGAGACTATAAATATGACTTGACCGGAGATAAACTCATAACGTTTAACTAAGATTTGACAATGAAGCTGATCCTACTTGTATGTATTACACTTGCTGTGGTTTCCGGACTGAGGATGGAGAAACGTGCCCCTAAACCTTGCAAGGGGAACCGTTACTGTCCTATGAGATGTGTTAAGAACAGTGTGCCCTGTGGTGGGGCTCAACTGCAGACAGAGGAAGTGAAGGAGAAGAGAGCCCCCTGCCCAGCAGGGGAACGCTGGTGTTATGGCAGATGCCACGATGGCAAGTCATGTTTTTAATCAACAATTAACCTTTTAATGTGTTGTTTACTTATGTATTTTAAAATTTATTATTTATGTGTTTGATTTGCTTCCACAAAATTGTTCAGAAAATCGAATTGATGGATAAGCCAAAAATTACAACTGCAAGTGGTTTGGCTTGAAAAGATTTGTATGGCCATTGGCCGTCATAAAGGAACATCTTTTAAATGTTAAAAAAAATTCATGTAGTGTACCTTCTAGGGGGGAAAATCCGCCTTAAATAAATTATCACTGACTCGCCTGTTGCAGCTGCTGTTGACAGTGTACTGGTTTCGTTTAATTCCATGTCCCTAATTTACAGGCTCGTATGAGGTACAGGATATGGCAGCAATCAGCATGTCAATTAATCATAGTCTTAAGTAATTGCATCCAAGACACCAAATTGAGAATAATCTTGTGCGAGGGTAGGGACCCAGATGTCGTTTCTAACCTGTAAACAAACTTTAAAGAGGCTTCTCATCAGTAGCCGCACCTCCTTACTCGGTTTCTGAACTGGAATTCTATGGGCTTCCAGACGGTCAGACCGAGTATTACCATCCCATCCTTCTAGAGTTCATCAGAACGAGCACCCACCTTGAAGATCTTTGACACCCAGACACACCCCATTGGCGAACAAACTTTGGATATAATATTACATGCTCCCGAAGGAATCCCTCGTTTATGGTCTTTCTCAACGTCCCCAGCACTTTCACTAGGTCACCAGCTCTTTCACTGAAGTCATCAGCCCTATCACTGAAGTCATCAGATGTGACTCTGATTTAATCAGCATGTTAATTAATAATAGTCGTAAGTAATTGCATCCAAGATACCATTCATATGATTTACCATCAAGGCATAAGTAGTCCGCGGACTGAGTCGGGGTTTTTGGACATTACCAGTAATTTATATTTGGAATTACTTGAACTTGAAGTTAAACATAAAATTTAAAATAAGGAAATTTGTGGAATGGAGCTCATTTAACAATAACTATAATATACATGTATTGTTCGTATACATTTCAAGATAATTTCAAAGTCAACGTAATTAAGGGGAATAGCTGCAACCCTGAGGGGCACAATTATGATGAGTATTCCTGACAAGATAGTGGAGGTAACTTAGTTATCAGAGTCTAATATCAAAGTACCAAGTTACCGGAAGTCTTGCTTCCCCTTCATATAAATGGACACTGGACAGGCCCTTTTCATTCAAAATCCTAATAAAATGAAATGAATTTAATATTTAATGTTTCATCCATAGTAGAGACAAGAGCCACTTTTTTTGGAGTCCAAAATTTGGACACGAAGAGGATTAGGACTTCGAACTACATTTCTATGTTCTTTTTTACGTCCTAAATATAGTATATTTATAGATTCTTTATTTAGTTTATGATGGAGGAATGATGGGGGTTTATTTATCAAAATTCCTGCACTGCTAGGACAGTTCCCTGCACTGCTAGGACAGTTCGCTGCACTGCTAGGACAGTTCGCTGCACTGCTAGGACAGTTCACTGCACTGCTAGGACAGTTCACTGCACTCATAGGACAGTTCACTGCACTGCTAGGACAGTTCACTGCACTGCTAGGACAGTTCACTGCACTGCTAGGACAGTTCACTGCACTGCTAGGACAGTTCACTGCACTGCTAGGACAGTTCACTGCACTGCTAGGACAGTTCACTGCACTGCTAGGACAGTTCACTGCACTGCTAGAACAGCTTACTGCACTGCTAGGACAGTTCACTGCACTGATAGGTCAGTTCACTGCACTGCTAGGACAGTTCACTGCACTGCTAGGACAGTTCGCTGCACTGCTAGGACAGTTCACTGCATTGCTAGGACAGTTCACTGCACTGCTAGGACAGTTCACTGCACTGCTAGGACAGTTCACTGCACTGCTAGGACAGTGTACTGCACTGCTAGGACAGTTCACTGCACTGCTAGGCCAGTTCACTGCACTGCTAGGACAGTTCACTGCACTGCTAGGACAGTTCACTGCACTGCTAGGACAGTTCACTGCACTGCTAGGACAGTTCACTGCACTGCTAGGACAGTTCACTGCACTGCTAGGACAGTTCACTGCACTGCTAGGACAGTTCACTGCACTGCTAGGACAGTTCACTGCACTCATAGGACAGTTCACTGCACTGCTAGGACAGTTCACTGCACTGCTAGGACAGTTCGCTGCACTGCTAGGACAGTTCACTGCACTGCTAGGACAGTTCGCTGCACTGCTAGGACAGTTCGCTGCACTGCTAGGACAGTTCACTGCACTGCTAGGACAGTTCCCTGCACTGCTAGGACAGTTCGCTGCACTGCTAGGACAGTTCGCTGCACTGCTAGGACAGTTCACTGCACTGCTAGGACAGTTCACTGCACTCATAGGACAGTTCACTGCACTGCTAGGACAGTTCACTGCACTGCTAGGACAGTTCACTGCACTGCTAGGACAGTTCACTGCACTGCTAGGACAGTTCACTGCACTGCTAGGACAGTTCACTGCACTGCTAGGACAGTTCACTGCACTGCTAGGACAGTTCACTGCACTGCTAGAACAGCTTACTGCACTGCTAGGACAGTTCACTGCACTGATAGGTCAGTTCACTGCACTGCTAGGACAGTTCACTGCACTGCTAGGACAGTTCGCTGCACTGCTAGGACAGTTCACTGCATTGCTAGGACAGTTCACTGCACTGCTAGGACAGTTCACTGCACTGCTAGGACAGTTCACTGCACTGCTAGGACAGTGTACTGCACTGCTAGGACAGTTCACTGCACTGCTAGGCCAGTTCACTGCACTGCTAGGACAGTTCACTGCACTGCTAGGACAGTTCACTGCACTGCTAGGACAGTTCACTGCACTGCTAGGACAGTTCACTGCACTGCTAGGACAGTTCACTGCACTGCTAGGACAGTTCACTGCACTGCTAGGACAGTTCACTGCACTGCTAGGACAGTTCACTGCACTCATAGGACAGTTCACTGCACTGCTAGGACAGTTCACTGCACTGCTAGGACAGTTCGCTGCACTGCTAGGACAGTTCACTGCACTGCTAGGACAGTTCGCTGCACTGCTAGGACAGTTCGCTGCACTGCTAGGACAGTTCACTGCACTGCTAGGACAGTTCACTGCACTGCTAGGACAGTTCACTGCACTGCTAGGACAGTTCACTGTACTGCTAGGATAGTTCACTGCACTGCTAGGACAGTTCACTGCACTGCTAGGACAGTTCACTGCACTGCTAGGACAGTTCACTGCACTGCTAGGATAGTTCACTGCACTGCTAGGACAGTTCACTGCACTGCTAGGATAGTTCACTGCACTGCTAGGACAGTTCACCGCACTGCTAGGACAGTTCACTGCACTGCTAGGACAGTTCACTGCACTGCTAGGACAGTTCACTGCACTGCTAAGACAGTTCACTGCACTGCTAGGACAGTTCACTGCACTGCTAGGACAGTTCACTGCACTGCTTGGACTGTTTACTGCACTGCTAGGACAGTTTACTGCACTGCTAGGAGAGTTCACTGCACTACTAGGACAGTTCACCGCACTGCTAGGACAGTTCACCGCACTGCTAGGACAGTTCACTGCACTACTAGGACAGTTTACTGCACTGTTAGGACAGTTCACTGCACTGCTAGGACAGTTCACCGCACTGCTAGGACAGTTCACCGCACTGCTAGGACAGTTCACTGCACTGCTAGGACAGATAACTGCACTGCTAGGACAGTTCACTGCACTGCTAAGACAGTTCACTGCACTGCTAGGGCAGTTCACTGCACTGCTAGGACAGTTCACCGCACTGCTAGGACAGTTCACCGCACTGCTAGGACAGTTCACCGCACTGCTAGGACAGTTCACTGCACTGCTAGGACAGTTCACTGCACTGCTAGGACAGTTCACTGCACTGCTAGGACAGTTCACTGCACTGCTAGGACAGTTCACTGCACTGCTAGGACAGTTCGTTGCACTGCTAGGACAGTTCACTGCACTACTAGGACAGTTCACTGCACTGCTAGGACAGTTCGCTGCACTGCTAGGTCATTTCACTGCACTGCTAGGATAGTTCACTGCACTGCAAGGACAGTTCACTGCACTGCAAGGACAGTTCACTGCACTGCTAGGACAGTTCACCGCACTGCTAGGACAGTTCACTGCACTGCTAGGACAGTTCACCGCACAGCTAGGACAGTTCACTGCACTGCTAGGACAGTTCACTGCACTGCTAGGACAGTTCACTGCATTGCTAGGACAGTTCGCTGCACTGCTAGGACAGTTCACTGCACTGCTAGGACAGTTTACTGCACTGTTAGGAGAGTTCACTGCACTACTAGGACAGTTCACCGCACTGCTAGGACAGTTCACCGCACTGCTAGGACAGTTCACCGCACTGCTAGGACAGTTCACTGCACTGTTAGGACAGTTCACTGCACTGCTAGGACAGTTCACTGCACTGCTAGGACAGTTCACTGCACTGCTAGGACAGTTCACTGCACTGCTAGGACAGTTCGTTGCACTGCTAGGACAGTTCACTGCACTACTAGGACAGTTCACTGCACTGCTAGGACAGTTCGCTGCACTGCTAGGTCATTTCACTGCACTGCTAGGATAGTTCACTGCACTGCAAGGACAGTTCACTGCACTGCAAGGACAGTTCACTGCACTGCAAGGACAGTTCACTGCACTGCTAGGACAGTTCACTGCACTGTTAGGACAGTTCACTGCACTGCTAGGACAGTTCACTACACTGCTAAGACAGTTCACTGCACTGCTTGGACTGTTCACTGCACTGCTTGGACTGTTTACTGCACTGCTAGGAAAGTTTACTGCACTGCTAGGACAGTTCACTGCACTGCTAAGACAGTTCACTGCACTGCTAGGACAGTTCACTGCACTGCTAGGACAGTTCACTGCACTGCTAGGAGAGTTCACTGCACTACTAGGACAGTTCACCGCACTGCTAGGACAGTTCACCGCACTGCTAGGACAGTTCACCGCACTGCTAGGACAGTTCACCGCACTGCTAGGACAGTTCACTGCACTGCTTAGTGTGGTTGTTTTTATCCGATTTTTTTAGATTTTTATGGAGGTTGTACCATTGTAAAACTTACATTGTGACAGTATAGATGGCGAAATATTTTTGAAAATGGTCCTAACACAGCTTTGATAGTAACAATAACATTGGGTGAATATATTGGGTGAACAAACTATGAAGCAGGCAATTATATGTGCTCATCCATCATTCTGCATATGTAAGCACAGTAGTTTAATTGCTGATTCATACTAAATGGTGACTCGATAGTAGTCATGTGAGGGAGATCACGTGACAACACCTTCTCATAATTATAGCCCTCAGGATCGCATTGCAGGTTACGTTCACTGTAATGTTTATTGAGGTATGTGCTGTACTTGGCGGGCTATGTTTCAATATATAATATCAGAGATTAGTATATACATTCTACTCTGAGTCATTGAGTAAATATTCCTGTTATGTTGGAACACACAGGGGAATACCAAAATATTAAACTATTAAAACATAACCCTGAGCAAAATTAATTGTAGTTGTAGTTGTACACCTAATAGGATCAATAAAACTAACTTATAGTTTATTTTTACGGACATAAGTTAATAGTTGCAGATGCTACAAGTTAAGCCCTAGCGTTTATTTTAATTTCCGCTCAAAATTATGCCGGCCGTTCACATTATGTCCGGTGGCGGTACGGGTAAAATAACGTCCGATGAGCTATGTTTTAAAAATAACCTTTAGAACTAAAAGCAAGTGTAAAGTGTGAAGTGACCGTTGATAAGTTCAACATGGTACGCTTCTTACAATTATTACTCTTAACTTTACTGTTAGTAATATAGTATGTAACAAACATACAGTTAAAAGTTACACAGTATTAGTATTACTCCGATGTACGCGGAGTTTGGGAGAAACAAACATACAGTTAAAAGTTACACAGGCTCGATGTGGAAGTCTGCAAAGAATGTTTCCCTGTTCGGCCGAAACTTACATCAAGACAAAGATGGTAATACCTTCGAGAGACCGACTGAAGATGATCCAAACATATCAGAAATCAGCAATCTAAGTGGTTTATCGAATATATCGGAACTGTCCTTTGTATCTATCCAAAATACCACTTTATTAGAGGAGAATGTCCCGAGGAACGGACATACCACTGACACTGATACTAATAAAGTTGACGTTAGCCACCATGATGAGGAAGACAAAGAAAACAACAAGAACGTTACTACCTACACCGGGACAGCTTGTCCCGAGATCACTCCCATCGCGCTGAGACTCAAGGGTCGCATCAGAACTAGATCAGAAAACTCTCCACTCACTAGAACCGGCCCTTACGATGTACCACCATCACACCTCCTGAGGAAAAAACAAAGAGCAAACTTGAAATCTCTTTCGACGTTCCCAAACCAAACCCCGGTGCTTAAGCGGAAGAGAAATCTATCAGAATCTATTGGTATTTCTCCATCCCACAGTAAGGGTGGAATAGACTGTGTGAGGGTAAGAGATCCTGGACTATACAACTGTAGTGCTGGTCTAGGGAGCTACATCCACCTTGAGCACAATTATCTCGACAAGCAAGACACTGGAAGAATCGATAGAGGGAAACTTATGGCAGAAATTTCCAAGGCCCTCTCAATACATGGTGACGACATAAGTCATCGAGAAACAGACATTTCTGTCAATATGGCCTGGTGTGAGGAAGAAATAGAAGCAGTGTCACAGAAACACTCAAACAGAAACACACTCCACCCAATTGATCAGAGAAACTGTTTACTTTACCTACTCAGTAGGTTGAATATTCACCAAACTCGTCTGCTGTCCAACAAACCAAACTTCAATGGACTAATATTAACCATCCTCCCAGAAAGAACAGAAAAGTTTCCTATAAAGTGCCATCCTGACAGTGATGGACAGCCTATCACCCTCTTGTACTTAAGCAATGATAGTAGATGCGTCAACATCATTGCAAAAAAACTCGACCAGAAGCGCCTAAGTGTTTATGACATCGAACTGGAGAACAACTCTCTCCTAACAATCTTCCCAGACACCTACCAGCATATGAACATCAGCTTGCCTAGCGAAGGGATTCATCCAAAGGGCAAAGGAGATTTTAGTATTATCATAACACCTTGCTTTGTCAAAACAGAGAACACTCTGGATCTTGCGATTGAAAAGCAACAAACCGAAGTCCTCAATTGTTCAGTAGAACACACCGAAATTGTCCCAAATTCGTCTACCCCTGAAGAGACTGTTTCAAATTCCTCCTCTACCCCTGAGAAGATGACACCTACTGATCCTAATGAGGCAGAACAAACTAAGACTGTCTCGAATTCTTGTGTCCCTGTGGAGACGTCAGCAAATGACCCCATAGAAGTAGAGCACGCTATGACTGTCCAAAATACTTCTACCCCTGAGAAGACAACAGACACTGATCCCGCAGAAGCAGAAAAAACTAAAAGTGTCTCAAATACTTCTACCCCTGAGAAGACGACAGCAAATGACCCCGTAGAGAAGGCGACAGTTCCTGACTCCAATAAAGCAGAACAAACTAAGACCGCCTCAAATACTTCTACCCCTGAGAAGAAGACAGCAATTGAGTCCGCAGAAGCAGATCACGTTATGACTGTCATAAATTCGTCTACCCCTGAGAAGGCGACAGTTACTGACTCCAATAAAGCAGAACAAACTATAAAGACTGCCTCAAATACTACTCATCCTGAGGAGACGACAGCTCCTGCCCCACCGAGTGTGGAGACACAGAGCACCATCGACCCCTCGAAAGAGTCGGCACCGGACGCGGCATTCATTGATACCAAAACTCTTAAACTGTTTCTGAGTAAAGAAACATTGGTGCAACTTGCTGACCGAAACTCGAAATCTAAAATCATCGAGCTGGTGAAGCTGTGCCACATGAGAGTAGCGCATACTTCAGAACAAAACAGGAAGATGGTTCTTGACCACCTGTTGGATGCTTCGCAAGGAAAAGTGAAACTCCAGCCGAGTCTAATCGATAAACTTGTCAAGAGACTTAATGATGAAGCAGTCACTGCCGAACTGATGAACATGGGTCTTGAGGTGCCTCAAAGTGCTAGAATGCGTAAAAACGCCCTTGAAACCTACCTCAATAATGAATTCAGTACTCTTAACTCAAGTGACTTCAATGAAACCTGTTGCTTGGAAAAAAGTAGAATCGGAAGCCCTAAGACAAAAAAACAAAACCCAAAGGGAAAGAAAAACAAGAGCAACAAAAAGACTAGGGCAACCAAGAAAACTAACGACAATGCAGCTAACACTACCGCAGAAACGAGAAATTGTGCTAATGTCACTTCGGATAGCAATGCTATATTACATGCCACTCAGCAGAACGGAGAGGATGATAAAATCACTGAAAACACCGATGAACCGTCTGCACAAGACTCAAAGACTGCTAGGTGTTTTCCTACCACACCAGAAGAATCTGCTGAACCACATGAACTTGTCCCCAAGAAAGGCAAACCAAAAATCGGAAGAACAGAGGAAAAAAAACCAGACCCAACAAATCAAGCTACTGGAAGCCTTGGAATGAGCACTCCAGCATTTGAAAAACCCCTCAAAATACTTGAGAATAGTATTCTCAAGCTCCAAGAAACAACGAGCAATCAACAAGCTCAGCTGGAACTTTTCAAGAAAGACCAAATAGCCAAAAGCGTCGACGCAGAGTTGTCAGACCTGAAAAGCAAAGTGCTATCCCTCTTAGAGATGATAAAGATTCAGCAAAGCACCCTTGACAACCTTGTTAATCAAAGATCGACTCAAGAGCAACAAGTTGGGACTTCCAAAGCTCTACTTACAAATCCACCCAAACAAATGATGAACAGAGAAACCCAAACTACAAACCCCCATGATCACAAAATAAATGACAGAGGGACTCATACCGAAACATCATGTCAAACAGATCAACCAGCTTATAATACATCACCATCTCTGATTGAAAGCAAAGAAACCCAGACCATCCTTATGATCAGAGAAGCGCCCTCGCCAAACCAGAGATCTACCACTTGTAGGGCTACAGCTAACAATATTGAACAACAGCCGGAAAATAAAGAAATTCCTCCCAGCGGAGCTGACCAAACTGAAGAAAAAACCCAAACTAGTACTCCATCACAAGCGAACAAAGTTGTATTAGCTACAGCTAACAAGATTGAACGACAGCCGGAAAACAAAGAAACTCCTCCCAGCGGAGCTGACCAAACTGAAGAAAAACCCCAAATCAGTACTCCATCACAAGCGAACAAAGTTCTTTTACCTACACCATTCGTCGCTAAGAAAGCTCACGACCAACATGCTGGAAAAAAGACTGCCAAGCAACACGGCTCCAAAAAAGATAACCAGTATGATAAAAACTACAGCCACCGTGATGGTTCTATTAGTAGTCACCAGGAGAAAAATAAAGAGACGACACCACCACGTAGCACAAATGACACTAATAAAAAGCCACGATGCCTTCTTGTTTTTGACGACCAGCTGAACGAATTCGAAAGTGATAAATTCAGTAAACAGTTTGATATCAACACATACAAGGTGTTTTCTGTAAATGATATCCTGTCAAGAGGCGGCCTGGTAGCAAAAATAAAGAATGTCTCATACGACACAGTCTTTCTCCATGTGGGACTCCAAGATCTACACTGGCTTAAGACAACCCCTGAAGATCTACACGATAAGTACAAACAGCTTATTTATAAACTCCTAGAAACAACTAATACCAGAATCTGTGTTTCTCAAATCATCCCCATCAAGGGATATCCGTACCTGAACGAAAGGATACAACAAGTCAATGAAATGATGTCCTCCCTGATAAGCTCGATCAGGCTTACTTATGAGTACAAAAAACGTATCTTCACTTCCTGCAATGACAATTTAGCTAACCTTATCACAAGGGCTGTTGGAAGTCATGGAATTGAACTAACCCTATCGCCTGAGGGTAAAAGGAAAATCTGGCTGCTAGTTAAGGATTCCTTGCAAAGAACCCTTGGACTTAATAGAGATAGAGTAAGAAAACTCAATATCTCAAGATACACAAATAAGGACAGAGACAATGACTAGCACAATCGAGTCTTGCTCCTCCGTTCTTAACATATCGCAGCCCAATGTTAGACTGGAAACCAAAATCCTCTCGGAACTCCCGATCTTATCTTGGAACATCCACGACACCGTGATGAGCGAAGAGGGCCTTAAAACAAATGACAGTGATTTTGTGGAAATCCTGCAGCAAAGCTTGATTTTCTGTCTCCAAGAAACCAAACAAAACTTCTCGCTTCCCAATTACGAGTGTTTCAATAGCTTAAGAGCTGACTCTCGCTCTGGTGGCATATGTATTGGTGTACACCGTTCCCTCACTTCGAACGTCAAGCTGTTAAGAACGGGATGTCCGGATCTCCAGGCCATCACTGTATTCCCCCAAGATGATAGTCGGAAATTCACTATTATAAATGTGTATGACTCCCCTGAACAATCCTCTTACAAAGCACGACGAAAAGGATTGTCAGAACCGAGTACATTAGATCTCTTATTGGAATTTAGGGCCAAAACCCCCAATTTAGGAGAAACACTCCTGGTAGGTGATCTGAATGCAAGAACTGCCGGTAAAAACACCACACCAGAAGAGCTCAGTGATGAACATGAACCGGAAGTAAATTACCCTATAAGTTTTCCTGAGTCGGTCGAGAGAATTAGTAAGGACCAAATACACAACTCAAGGGGAGCGCTTTTTCTGGACTTCTTAGCATGCAACAATCTACAAATCCTAAATGGGTGTACACTTGGAGATATATTCGGAGATTTCACCTCGGTTAACTACAACGGAAGCAGTGTAGTTGATTATTTTGCTGCTACTCCTAATACCCGCGAGAGAGTATCTTCATTCCAAATCCTAGAACTCACCAAGTTCTCTGACCACAAACCGGGTTTCTGCAAACTAAAATGTAAAAGTGTTATCTCCGACGCGGAAGCGCTAACAGAAACCCTGGAAGATGCACCCCAAAAACATAAATGGAACGGGGCTGAAAATGAAGCGAACCGGTATCGCTATATTGCAGTACAAAATACCCCTCAGTTTGCAGACCAAATTGAAAGTATAATAGGAACTGAATGTTATAACAAAGAAGACGTGATACGTCTAAGTCAAGGTATTGTTAAGATTCTAAATGATGTTGCCGACAAAATGACTCCTAATAATAAAACAAAACAAAATAGGAAAAAGCGCCAAAAATACCGAGGAAAAAAGGCTCGGATGAAACCCAAAGCACCCTGGTTTGATGCTGCGTGCATCAATAGCAAGCGAGAACTGAATCGTCTCGCCAAGTCATACGGAAAAAACCCGGCAAGCCAATACCTTAGAAACAGCTACTATGAGAAACGTCGTCTTCACAGAAAACTCATCAAACTTAAGAAGTCATCCTTCTTTAAAGAACTGTGTAGTGATATTGAATCAGGTGACAATATTAATTGGGCAAGATTCAAGAAACTTAAAGAACTGAAGACAGAAGGTAGCAAACTTGACGTCTTTGACATGCTAAACTTCTGCAAATTCTTTAAAGATCTATATGGCAAACCTTCAATCGATGAAACTAGAATCGAGCAACTGCAGAACGGGATGACTAGGAGTAATTTGCAGTCGGAACTCTCTGAATCTCTCGATCAAAACATAACACACGAAGAACTCCTTAGATGCATCAACTCCCTTAAAAGAGGCAAAGCGGTTTCCGAGGATTGTGTCCTGAACGAATTTCTTAAATCTTCGAACATGAACATGCAGACCGCTATCTTACACTTGTTCAATAAGTGCCTCTCTTATGGTGTCTACCCCTGGAGCACCTCAGTCGTAACCCCGCTGCACAAAAAAGGTAGTATATACGACCCAAACAACTACAGAGCAATTGCTGTTGCTAGTAATATCGGGAAGCTATTTTCTGGTATACTTCTACAGCGCCTGATCAGTTTCAGAAATCTTGCTTGTCCTGACACCTCGAATCAACTAGGGTTCTGCAAAGGAGCACAAACTGCTGACCATATGCTAACCCTTTCAACATGTGTAGAGAAGTATATATCAAAGAAGAAAGAGCGAGTCTACGCGTGCTTCGTCGACTATGCCAAAGCTTTCGACACAGTTTGCAGAGAAGCTCTCTTATACAAGATTTGGCACTTAGGAATACAAGGCCGATTCTTCAGCTGTTTGAAACACATGTATACTAACTCATCAGCGAAAATTAAACTCTTGAACAAACTGTCAGAAAGGATTGATGTTCTTTGTGGCACAGAACAGGGTCACCCAATGTCTCCTGAACTCTTTAAGATATTTATCCATCAGCTCTCTGAAGACCTTAACGAGCTGGAAGAAGTTGAAGTGCCTATCATCAATTCGACACGAGTAACTCACTTACTCTGGGCTGATGATCTAATACTGCTTGCCCTAAATTCGATGAGTCTCCAGAAAATGCTCAACACTCTCGAATCCTACTGCCTTGAGTGGGGCTTGTCAGTTAACATATCTAAAACAGCTATCATGGTTTTCAACCGTGCTGGGAGGATACTAAAAGAAAGCAAAAACTTCACTTACGGCCAAATATCCATCTCCTCTGTCCGAGAATATACCTACCTCGGCATAACATTTACTCTTACTGGAAGTCTGAAGCTAGCACAAGTGAAATTGAAGCAGAAAGCTATCAGAAGCTACTTCTCACTCAAAAGTATGATTGACCTACAGTCAATTAAGAAAACTGTGATATTTAAGCTTTTCGACGCCTTAGTTCTCCCTATCGCCTCTTACGGTTGTCAGATATGGTTACCCCAGACCAAATTCACGACGGCATTCTCTTCCCGGAACAAGTTCCCTCAACTCAAGGAAATTGCCGAAGATCAGATCGAGAAAGTTCACCTCTCCTTCCTAAAGTGGACTATAAGCGTCGGCAAAAGAACCTCCAATGCAGGAGTGTGGGGCGATACGGGTCGATACCCTCTTGCTATTGAGGCCAGTCCCCAAGTATTTAACTATGTTCGAAGACTAGAAAGCATGGAAACTTCCGGATCGGACGCCCTTGTTCGACATGCTTTCACAGAACAAAAGAAAATGGGCCTATCATGGTACTCCGGCATTACGTCGATGAATCAATTTCTGGCAGAAACGAACGAAAGGCAACTATCACCCATTCAGAAACGAGATGTTCTCCGTTCTTGCTTTAGAACGCAATGGGATGAAGAGAGACAGCTCAACAGAAAACTTGGATTTTACAATTCGATTAAATCAAGTTTTGGTTGTGAAAAATACCTCTCTCTCTATCTTCCATATAACCAGTCAAAAAGACTAGCCCAAATAAGGACTAGCTCTCACCGCCTAAATATTGAAACGGGACGCCATGGACAAGACAGAAGAAACAACATCCTAAATCGTATCTGTCCTACATGTTCCACTAAGGACAAGAACACTCTGGAGTACATGGCAGAGTTACCCTTTTTTGATCCCATAATTGAAGATGAGGTTCATGTGCTTAGAACCTGCCCCCTCTACCAAGACAACAGGGACCGCCTTAGCCCTGAAGCTAAAACCAACCTCTTCGAGGGAATGGATCTCATATTCACTCAACCAAAGCTTTTAAAAGAGATTGCTAAATTTTTAGTTAATATAGATTCACTTCGTTTCCCGAGAGACTTAGCTTAAATTATGATATTTGTTTTTTCACGGTTTTCGTATCTGATTTCTAGGTTATGATTTCATTCTTGTATTGTCAAGCCAGGAGTGTTAGGGCTTCTCTTGACCAATTAACGTTTAATCCGTTTAAGGGGGGGGGGGGCCAATGGATATTTTTTTGTGAAACTTGTTTTCGAGATAGCAGTTGACCAACAAACTAGGACCAGTGACCAAACTTTTGAGGGGGTCCCGGACCCCAACCGCCAAACGGTGCCCGCGGGGCAGCCACGCCCATATCTGGTCCAAATTAGGCCAAATTTAGCCAAATACCCTGAACATGCCCAAAACCCAAATTTTAGGTGCTCTACTTGTAGCTAGTGGTCTCCTAAACTCGTATATGAAATTTCATCAAGATTGGACAAAAAATGACTGAGTTATGAGCCAAAAACTATATGCCCATATTTGGGCATACGCACCAAATTTGGTAGATTTCGTCCCATAAATTGGTCAAATATCAATATTTTTCATCGAAACTTACTTTATATGAAAGGTAGGCCTAAACTACATATTCTCTGTAAGTTATAGCTTTATATCTGTTTCAATGTGGAAACTAAGGCGAAAAGACCACAAAAAATGAACTAAATTGCCCATATCTTGGTTCGCGATATTCGCGGAATCGATCTCATTAAAATTGTAACAACTCAATCAGTTCAAGAAAACAACAAATTTCAAGAAAACAACAAATTTTTATTTAAATCAATTATAGCAACAATTTGAAAAACTTTAAAGCTCTTCTATTACCATGGAATATACTACGGGTATGGTGACTTGGGCTATTGAGTTGTTAAGTAGATTAAGATTAGTAAACCTGCACTTGCATTGTATATTTTATAAAAACTAGAAATTAGGCTTCACGGTAAAATGGAGAAGCAGGCTGATCTTGGAGAGAGCAGACCGTAAAGTTTACGCACCCACCAGGGCTACCTACCTACCCCAGTTGTTCTTTTTGGTTTATCAGCTTGTATTGTTATATTTATGGACCCCAAGTCACCACACTAAGAAGGAGTATGTAAAAAAAATAAATAATAATAATAATAATAATAAATTAAGTTAATATCATCATGAATCTGTTTAAAACAGTAAAAGTCAAGTTGAGGATTGACTTTCCTAGTTAATTTAAAGGTTCAAACGTTTGGGAATATAATAATGTTGGTATTTGTATCTGCTGCAGCAATAATATCGAAATATCATTTGTCTAGAAAATTTTCGCCACTTCAATAGATATTGGGTCGGCAATTTGGTGAGTGAGTGATGAAATGGTTTGGTCTGTGATTGAGTGAGGGGCGATGTGAAAGTTGTGGTAAGTCCAGGTGTTATTATTGTTGATGGATTGAGATCCCAGGATGATACTTTTACAGCGTAATTTAACCAAAGCTACAGAAGTAGTGAGGATTTCCCCATTCTCATTTAGAATCCGTTTATGTATGCTATTCCACAATTTGGAGGCTATATAAAGAAAAGTGTTGGTTTTTCTTGGGAGGATTATGACATTGCTTGTATCACGTTTTGATGAGTCTATAGTACAATACAACGAGTATGGAGTGCGAAATTTCATAATTCGAAATATCTCAGATATACAGTGGTATTTGTACAAGTTTTGAACAGTAAGCAATTTTAGTCGATTAAAAATGGGCTTGGTGTGCTCTTTTTCGAAAAAAGCAGCTCCTAACCTCTGTTTTGTATAAGGTCTGGCTCGTGCACAAGTGGCATGTTTGTCGAGGTATGCATTTAGGTCTCCAAAAAGGATTCTTATACAACGTTTCTGAGTTATGAACAGCTTATCGTTTGGTTGGTCTTTGAGAGCTGAGCCCCAAACACTTATTCCGTAAGCAAGATGTGATTCCAATAATGCAGAGTATATTTTTTGGTAGTGTTCCCCTGGAACTGAATGTTTAATCCTGTTAAGTGCTCCTGTAGTGGATCTAATTTTTTTCTTAGATATTCTATATGTGGGCCCCAGCTAAGTTTTTCATCAATTACTACACCAAGAAATTTGGTGTTGCTAACCTTGACAATTTTGTGTCCATTTATAAATATTCCTTGTGATTTGTCATGTTCATTGGCATACGGCCTAACCCTGGCGCAGGTTTCATCAGATTCGTATGCAGGTAGAAAATGTATGTAGCAGCATTTAGACATATTTATATGTAAGAGATTACTTCTCATGAATTTGCATACGAAATCAAGAACTTTATTGGCCTTCAAGTATGTTGCTTCTTTGGACGGTCCAGTGATAAATATATTTGTGTCATCAGCATAGAGCACAAATTTGCATTCATCGCCTTTGTAACAGTTTATTATGTCGTTCATATATAATAAGAAAAGTAGAGGGCCTAGTATGGAACCTTGGGGAACTCCATATTTTACATTCATAGTCTCTGATGTAGTGTTGAGAAATGAAACATACTGTGATCTATCGGATAAATAGCTTTTTAGAAGTCCTAGAGCTAGACCTCTAACCCCATAATTTTCCAGTTTCCTCAGAAGAATGCCATGGTCAAGAGTATCAAAAGCTTTGCTTAGGTCAATAAAGATTCCTAGAACATGATTACCACTGGATGTTGATGTTGTGATTGAATGAACTGATTTGTGGAGTGCATGTGAGGTTGAGTGGCCTTTTCGAAAACCAAATTGTTCATTACTGAGAATGTCATTAGCAGTGAAAAAGGTATAAAGCCGTTTGTATATTATTTTTTCAAATATTTTACCAAAGATTGGCAATATTGACACAGGTCTATAATTTTCAATATTTTCTTTATTATCTTTTTTATGGATAGGAGTTACTTTGCCTATTTTGAATATGGATGGGAACGTGCCTTTTTGAATACATGTATTATACAAATTTGCTAATATGTTGGATAAGAGATGAGCCGGTTTCTTGATAACTGCTATTGGTATATCACTGGCTTTTCCGTTAACGAATTCTTGAATTATTTCAAGAATCTCCTCAGGATGAGTTTCTTCTAGATGTATTGAACTGTTGACTGATTTCGACATAAACTCAACAAATGATTGCATTGGTTGGATAGACAGTTGGTTCTCGGACAAAACCTTCTCATTTAAATTACTAGCTAAAGATGTAAAGTAACTATTGAATTTGTTTGCAATTGTCCGCCTACAAATTACTCTAGTTCCATCTATAATGAAGTCATCTTTTAGCTGATTCTTCTTTTTGCCACGAAGCTCGTTAATTATTTGCCAGGTTATTTTGGAGTTATGGCTATTTTTCTCAAACTTTTCAGCATAATACCTGGTTTTGGCAGTTTTTATGGCAATTTTAAGATATTTTGAGTAGTCCTTGTAAACATTATGTCTTTCCAGATCCCCATCTGGAATTAACAATGTTTTTGTTTTTTTCCATTCAAAATAAAGTCTGGCTTTTTTCTCCACAGAGTTGATAAGGCCGTTTGTGATCCATGGATTTGTTATATTATTTCGTTTGGTGGTTTTTGGTGAAGCCAATTTGCAAGATATATCTATCTTTTCTTGAAACAGATCCATGAAGGATTCAAAAGAGTCACATCTGTGGTAAAATGTATCTATGTCGTTTTCAATTTCCTCACAGAGCTTATCAAGGTTTGCATTACTATAGTTATAATAAATGGTTGTTTTTTCAGGTGATTTATTCTGTTCCGAACTAGTATCAGAATTCATTACTTGAAGGCAGAAAATGGGCTGGTGATGTGAAGCACTATCCTGAATTACTCCAGATATAGTTGATGAGTGAATGTCATTAGTGTGTATGTTATCAATGCACGTTTTTGAGCAGTGGGGCATTTGGTGTGTGGGAATGGATATTGTGGGCGTGAACCCGTGACTATAAATAACTTCTTCGAATATATCTTCATCTGGGCCTGATAAATTGGTTATGTTAACATTGAAGTCCCCTAATATGTATGCTTTATGTCCTTTCAGTGCAGTAAGAACTTCTTTATACTGTGCATTAAAGTTAGCAAGTGGATTGCTTGGTGAGCGGTATACAACTCCAACTGTTACTGGTTCTGGAGCATTACTTATTGTTACGAATAGGGACTCAAATTGCTCTGTACAAACAGATAACTTTTCAATCACACTAAAGTTAAAGGAGTTGTGAATGTAGAGAGAAACTCCACTTCCTTTACTTTTTACCTGTTGTGTCTTATTAGAAACGAAGCGTTTTTGGTAACATGAAGTATAGTCTTTAATTTGGTACAGCTGACTATTACAGGGATCAATGTTTGTTTCTGCTAAACCTATCACAGAAAATTTGTGGTCTATGCAGGCTAATTCTAAGGCCAATTTGTCAAAGTTAGTACCATTTCCATCAATATTTCGAAAGTAGTGTGAGAATATGCGCTTTGATGTTGTTTGAGGAATCTGCTTTATGAGGTTGTTGAAGTTTTTAGTAGAATATGATTGACAGTTCTCAAGAGTTTTTGAGATTGTACCTATTGAGTCTATATAGTCGTGAGGTTCATTGTCAAGTAGTTCGTTGTTTGAAAAGTGAGGTGCTTGATAGAATGGATTATAACGAATTATATCATGATTTTGAATACAATTTGAGCAGTAAGTTTTTTCTCTAAAAGTGGCAATATTTTCCTGTGTTTTACATCTCTTGTGAATGATGCAATCACACTTATTGCAATTTATAAATGGGTGTCCAGCACGAATAGGTTTGCTGCAGCAGATACAGTTCTCACATATATTTGTTCTATTCATGGTTTCGGAGCTCTTTGAACACGTGAATTGAACATCCCAACTTTACTCCTAGCAATATCACTAAATTGGCGCCCATCTATTGGATTGCGCTGTATTTTATCCACTATTAGCCTAGACAACTTAAAGATACCAGTAGACCCAAGATGGATGGCATCACTTTTATCCTTGAAACGACCGAACTGGTCAGCTAGTTTACCATCTTCACCAACAAATTCATTAAAATCTAGAGTTCCCACCCTTGGGTTCATGTCAACATATTGAAATATAAGTTTGTTAAAATATAATGCTTTCTCGTTCAACCAGCCAAACTTAGTGGGTAGTACTGGCGAAACGGTAACCTTGGAGTATGGACATTTACGACATATATCATCAAGTTTTACCTTGAGATCACTGGCACACTGCTCGATATTTGAGCTCCGTTTCTTAATATCATTTACTCCACAATGAATAAAAATATTTCTGTAACCTTCACACAAACTTGGGTTAATCATATCAATAGTAAAACATTCTACCCTTTTCCCTGGCATTCTATGACCGAAACGTCCTTTCCCACTACCGAATTTCAAGAATCTGGTGTTGGAGTCTCCTATTATTATTGTTGCATTTTCGTTGTTAGATGTAACATAACGAAATGTAACACTATATCTTTTCTCACGTGTGGTTGGAGATTGATCTATTTGATGTTGCCAAACAGACTGAGATTGCTTACTCATAACATATAGACTTTTTCCAGTAGCTGATACAGTTTTGGTTTCAGATCCTTCGATTTTACTGAATAGAACATCACAGGTACTGCCTAGTGATATAGTGAAGATGTTACTATCAAACATTAGTGAGGCTTCGTTGTCCGAATGCTTCGGCAGCTCTGATTTCTCGTCAAGGTAGCGATTCACTAAACACTGATTAATGACACTTTCAGGGAATTTGGCCTGGATGAGCGAAACAAGTTCAGTTAGGGGTTCAGGGATGTTTTTGGATATAGGTTTTGCAGCTTTGGCTCCTGGATAGTTGTATGCATCCCCAAAGCTTATGACACCATGTCCTCTTTCTGAGTTTGCATCAAACTGTTCACTGAATGTGTCAAGGTATTCAGTGAGTTTATCCGAAAGTTCTTGGGCAACAAAATCTGGTGTGAATGACTCAATGTGACCAATGGAGGTGTCTATAGGATTTTGCACTGTATGTAAGTCAATCTTAGGATCTGGTTTTTCGATATTGATATTAGGAAGGCCTATTGGGAAAGAAGGAAATGCAGTGTTACGTGGTACATCTGGAGTTGACATATCTGATGGTTTCATGTACTGATCAATGGAGAGAGTCAGGGTGTTAAGCTGGCCACTGATTGATTTGAGAGTGTCATTGTGCACCTTATCTCTCTTAAGAATGCTATTTTGAATAGCCTGAAGGGATTCATGGAGGGTAGCATTTCCAGAAATGGAGTCAGCAGCTACGGAAGAAGCAACTGCTGCTTCATCGATGGGGTTGTCACCGATAGACAAAATTTTTCCATGAAATTTTCGGAATCGACTCGAAATCGCATTTCCACCTTAGTTTGAGAACAGATTTTTGATTTAGGCCTCCAAAAAAATTTGGCGGCCAAATTCTGAATTTTTCCGGGAAAATTTTGAAAACTGATTGAGTTGTTACAATTTTAATGAGATCGATTCCGCGAATATCGCGAACCAAGATATGGGCAATTTAGTTCATTTTTTGTGGTCTTTTCGCCTTAGTTTCCACATTGAAACAGATATAAAGCTATAACTTACAGAGAATATGTAGTTTAGGCCTACCTTTCATATAAAGTAAGTTTCGATGAAAAATATTGATATTTGACCAATTTATGGGACGAAATCTACCAAATTTGGTGCGTATGCCCAAATATGGGCATATAGTTTTTGGCTCATAACTCAGTCATTTTTTGTCCAATCTTGATGAAATTTCATATACGAGTTTAGGAGACCACTAGCTACAAGTAGAGCACCTAAAATTTGGGTTTTGGGCATGTTCAGGGTATTTGGCTAAATTTGGCCTAATTTGGACCAGATATGGGCGTGGCTGCCCCGCGGGCACCGTTTGGCGGTTGGGGTCCGGGACCCCCTCAAAAGTTTGGTCACTGGTCCTAGTTTGTTGGTCAACTGCTATCTCGAAAACAAGTTTCACAAAAAAATATCCATTGGCCCCCCCCCCTTAATCCGTTTAATCCGTTTAATCAGTATTAGTATTACTCCGATGTACGCGGAGTTTGGGAGAAACAAACATACAGTTAAAAGTTACACAGTATTAGTAATACTCCGATGTACGCAGAGTTTGGGAGAAACAAACATACAGTTAAAAGTTACACAGTATTAGTATTACTCCGATGTACGCAGAGTTTGGGAGGAACAAATATACAGTTAAAAGTTACACAGTATTAGTAATACTCCGATGTACGCAGAGTTTGGGAGAAACAAACATACAGTTAAAAGTTACACAGTATTAGTATTACTCCGATGTACGCAGAGTTTGGGAGGAACAAATATACAGTTAAAAGTTACACAGTATTAGTATTACTCCGATGTACGCAGAGTTTGGGAGGAACAAATATACAGTTAAAAGTTACACAGTATTAGTATTACTCCGATGTACGCAGAGTTTGGGAGGAACAAACATACAGTTAAAAGTTACACAGTATTAGTAATACTCCGATGTACGCAGAGTTTGGGAGAAACAAACATACAGTTAAAAGTTACACAGTATTAGTATTACTATTAATCCGATGTACGCAGAGTTTGGGAGGAACAAATATACAGTTAAAAGTTACACAGTATTAGTATTACTCCGATGTACGCAGAGTTTGGGAGGAACAAACATACAGTTAAAAGTTACACAGTATTAGTAATACTCCGATGTACGCAGAGTTTGGGAGAAACAAACATACAGTTAAAAGTTACACAGTATTAGTATTACTATTAATCCGATGTACGCGGAGTTTGTGAGAAAGGAAAAAGGTAAATCGGGGTTTTGATTGTTTACATTATGTATGTTTTCAGTTATGCACTAACGCTATAACGCTAACGCTGACGTTGACACTAACGATAACGCTAACGATAGCGTTTAGCTTTAGCGTCAGCGTCAGTGTTAGCGTCAGCATAAGCGTCAGCGTAAGCGTTAGCGTCAGCATCAACGTTAGCTTCAACGTTATCGTCAGCGTCAGTGTTAACGTTAGCGTCAGCGCCAATGTTAGCGTCAACGTTAGTGTCAACGTTAGCGTAAGCGTTAGCGTTGCGTTAGCGTTAACGTTAACGTTAACGTTAACGTTAACGTTAGCGTTAGCGTTAACGTTAACGATAACGTTAACGTTAACGTTAGCGTTAGCGTCAGCGTTAACGTTAGCGTTAGCGTTAGCGTTAGCGTTAGCCCAGGAAAAGTTACCGGCTGGTGGTGGTACTAGAGTTGGTTTAATTTAAACAGACGGCTTGACCTCGCGCGCAACAACAAGCATGATTTGCACGCGTGGCGTATTCCAATGTTCAGGCAGCTACCACGTGACACAATTCAGCCAACCAGAGTACAGGAATCCGCAAAGTTAAAGTTGCAAACTTTTGATCGGCCTGAAAGGGGACTTTTCTGGAGATTTTGAGATAACTCAACAATTACGTTGTCTTGAATTTTCCTCCTGGAGAGGTAACGTTACTTTTAAAAGAGGAACATGTTACAAAAAACCGGAAGTCTCTAACTCTTTTACTTTCAAAGTTAAGCCCCATCCGGTCAGGGTTTCTGGGTGCAGTTGACTGACGCCGAGTAGGGTGTTTTGGCCGTTCTAACTTAAGAATTTTAAGAATTAAAGCAGCCGTATTGATCTTCCAAACCTACAACTTTCAAGGGCTAGAATTCGCTGTATTTTGTCGTTAAACCACAACTTGTACTGTTTTACTTCATGATGGGGGGGGGGGGAGGGGGAGGGGGAGGGGGGGGGGCGTAATTCAAAAGCAAATTTGGCAAGAAGTGGTGCTCACGGTCTCACTTAACGTCACTTATCGCTCAGTTAAGAGCGACCATGGTCTTAAGCGACAGACAGCCTGCAGGCATATGATCCGAATACGAAATATCCTTGTGTTCGGCATTTAATAGCCCTAATTGGTTACTTCGCACCCAGGAAAAGTTACCGGCTGGTGGTGGTACTAGAGTTGGTTTAATTTAAACAGACGGCTTGACCTCGCGCGCAACAACAAGCATGATTTGCACGCGTGGCGTATTCCAATGTTCAGGCAGCTACCACGTGACACAATTCAGCCAACCAGAGTACAGGAATCCGCAAAGTTAAAGTTGCAAACTTTTGATCGGCCTGAAAGGGGACTTTTCTGGAGATTTTGAGATAACTCAACAATTACGTTGTCTTGAATTTTCCTCCTGGAGAGGTAACGTTACTTTTAAAAGAGGAACATGTTACAAAAAACCGGAAGTCTCTAACTCTTTTACTTTCAAAGTTAAGCCCCATCCGGTCAGGGTTTCTGGGTGCAGTTGACTGACGCCGAGTAGGGTGTTTTGGCCGTTCTAACTTAAGAATTTTAAGAATTAAAGCAGCCGTATTGATCTTCCAAACCTACAACTTTCAAGGGCTAGAATTCGCTGTATTTTGTCGTTAAACCACAACTTGTACTGTTTTACTTCATGATGGGGGGGGGGGAGGGGGAGGGGGAGGGGGGGGGGGGCCGTAATTCAAAAGCAAATTTGGCAAGAAGTGGTGCTCACGGTCTCACTTAACGTCACTTATCGCTCAGTTAAGAGCGACCATGGTCTTAAGCGACAGACAGCCTGCAGGCATATGATCCGAATACGAAATATCCTTGTGTTCGGCATTTAATAGCCCTAATTGGTTACTTCGCACCCAGGAAAAGTTACCGGCTGGTGGTGGTACTAGAGTTGGTTTAATTTAAACAGACGGCTTGACCTCGCGCGCAACAACAAGCATGATTTGCACGCGTGGCGTATTCCAATGTTCAGGCAGCTACCACGTGACACAATTCAGCCAACCAGAGTACAGGAATCCGCAAAGTTAAAGTTGCAAACTTTTGATCGGCCTGAAAGGGGACTTTTCTGGAGATTTTGAGATAACTCAACAATTACGTTGTCTTGAATTTTCCTCCTGGAGAGGTAACGTTACTTTTAAAAGAGGAACATGTTACAAAAAACCGGAAGTCTCTAACTCTTTTACTTTCAAAGTTAAGCCCCATCCGGTCAGGGTTTCTGGGTGCAGTTGACTGACGCCGAGTAGGGTGTTTTGGCCGTTCTAACTTAAGAATTTTAAGAATTAAAGCAGCCGTATTGATCTTCCAAACCTACAACTTTCAAGGGCTAGAATTCGCTGTATTTTGTCGTTAAACCACAACTTGTACTGTTTTACTTCATGATGGGGGGGGGGGGGGAGGGGGAGGGGGAGGGGGGGGGGCCGTAATTCAAAAGCAAATTTGGCAAGAAGTGGTGCTCACGGTCTCACTTAACGTCACTTATCGCTCAGTTAAGAGCGACCATGGTCTTAAGCGACAGACAGCCTGCAGGCATATGATCCGAATACGAAATATCCTTGTGTTCGGCATTTAATAGCCCTAATTGGTTACTTCGCACCCAGGAAAAGTTACCGGCTGGTGGTGGTACTAGAGTTGGTTTAATTTAAACAGACGGCTTGACCTCGCGCGCAACAACAAGCATGATTTGCACGCGTGGCGTATTCCAATGTTCAGGCAGCTACCACGTGACACAATTCAGCCAACCAGAGTACAGGAATCCGCAAAGTTAAAGTTGCAAACTTTTGATCGGCCTGAAAGGGGACTTTTCTGGAGATTTTGAGATAACTCAACAATTACGTTGTCTTGAATTTTCCTCCTGGAGAGGTAACGTTACTTTTAAAAGAGGAACATGTTACAAAAAACCGGAAGTCTCTAACTCTTTTACTTTCAAAGTTAAGCCCCATCCGGTCAGGGTTTCTGGGAGCGTCAGCATCAACGTTAGCGTCAACGTTAATGTTAGTGTCAGCCTTAACGTTAGCGTCAGCGTCAGTGTCAACGTAAGCGTTATCGTTAGCGTTAGCGTTAGCGTCAGCGTCAGCGTTAACGTTAAGCGTTAACGTTTAGCGTTAGTGTTAACGTTTAGCGTTAATGTCAGCGTTAGCGTTAGCGTAAGCGTCAGCGTTAGCGCGAGCTAACGTTAACGCTAAACGCTAACGTTAACGCTAACGCTAACGCTGGCGCTAACGATAACGTTGACGCTAACGTTGATGCTGACGCTAACGTTAACGCTAACGTTAATGCTGACGCTAACGCTAACGCTAATGCTAACGCTAATACTGACGCTAACGTTGACGCTAACGTTGATGCTAACGTTAACGCCATCCCTAACGCTGACGCTAACGCTGACGCTAACGGTGACGCTAACGCTGACGTTAACGCTGACGCTAACGCTGACGTTAACGCTGACTCTAACGCTGACGCTCATGCTGACGCTAACGTTGACGCTAACGCTGAAGAGTTAGCGTCAGCATTAGTGTCAGCGTTAGCATCAGCGTTAACGTCAGCGTTAACGTCAGCGTTAGCGTCACCGTTAGCGTCAGCGTTAGTGTCAGCGTTAGTGTCACCGTTAGCGTCAGCGTTAGCGTCAGCGTTAGGGTTGGCGTTAACGTTAGCGTCAGCATCAACGTTAGCGTCAACGTTAGCGTCAGCATTAGCGTTAGCGTTAGCGTCAGCGTTAACGTTAGCGTTAACTTTAGCATTAACGTTAGCGTCAGCATCAACGTTAGCGTCAACGTTATCGTTAGCGCTAGCGTTAGCGTCAGCATTAGCGTTAGCGTCAGCGTTAACGTTAGCGTTAACGTTAGCGTTAACGTTAGCGTCAGCATCAACGTTAGCGTCAACGTTATCGTTAGTGCCAGCGTTAGCGTTGGCGTTAACGTTAGCGTTTAGCGTTAACGTAAGCTCGCGCTAACGCTGACGCTTACGCTAACGCTAACGCTGACATTAACGCTAAACGTAAACGCTAACGCTAAACGTTAACGCTGACGCTGACGCTGACGCTAACGCTAACGATAACGCTTACGTTGACACTGACGCTGACGCTAACGTTAAGGCAGACACTAACATTAACGTTGACGCTAACGTTGATGCTGACGCTAACGCTAACGTTAACGCTAACGCTAACGTTAACGTTAACGTTAACGCTAACGCTAACGCTAACGCTAACGTTAACACTAACGTTAACGCAACGCTAACGCTGACACTAACGTTGACGCTAACATTGGCGCTGACGCTAACGTTAACACTGACGCTGACGATAACGTTGAAGCTAACGTTGATGCTGACGCTAACGTTAACGCTTACGCTTACGCTGACGCTTATGCTGACGCTTACACTGACGCTGACGCTAAAGCTAAACGCTATCGTTAGCGTTATCGTTAGTGTCAACGTCAGCGTTAGCGTTATAGCGTTAGTGCATAACTGAAAACATACATAATGTAAACAATCAAAACCCCGATTTACCTTTTTCCTTTCTCACAAACTCCGCGTACATCGGATTAATAGTAATACTAATACTGTGTAACTTTTAACTGTATGTTTGTTTCTCCCAAACTCTGCGTACATCGGAGTAATACTAATACTGTGTAACTTTTAACTGTATATTTGTTTCTCCCAAACTCTGCGTACATCGGATTAATAGTAATACTAATACTGTGTAACTTTTAACTGTATGTTTGTTTCTCCCAAACTCTGCGTACATCGGAGTAATACTAATACTGTGTAACTTTTAACTGTATGTTTGTTTCTCCCAAACTCCGCGTACATCGGAGTAATACTAATACTGTGTAACTTTTAACTGTATATTTGTTTCTCCCAAACTCTGCGTACATCGGATTAATAGTAATACTAATACTGTGTAACTTTTAACTGTATATTTGTTTCTCCCAAACTCTGCGTACATCGGAGTAATACTAATACTGTGTAACTTTTAACTGTATATTTGTTTCTCCCAAACTCTGCGTACATCGGAGTAATACTAATACTGTGTAACTTTTAACTGTATATTTGTTTCTCCCAAACTCTGCGTACATCGGAGTAATACTAATACTGTGTAACTTTTAACTGTATGTTTGTTTCTCCCAAACTCTGCGTACATCGGAGTAATACTAATACTGTGTAACTTTTAACTGTATGTTTGTTTCTCCCAAACTCCGCGTACATCGGAGTAATACTAATACTGTGTAACTTTTAACTGTATATTTGTTTCTCCCAAACTCTGCGTACATCGGATTAATAGTAATACTAATACTGTGTAACTTTTAACTGTATGTTTGTTTCTCCCAAACTCTGCGTACATCGGAGTAATACTAATACTGTGTAACTTTTAACTGTATATTTGTTTCTCCCAAACTCTGCGTACATCGGATTAATAGTAATACTAATACTGTGTAACTTTTAACTGTATGTTTGTTTCTCCCAAACTCTGCGTACATCGGAGTAATACTAATACTGTGTAACTTTTAACTGTATATTTGTTTCTCCCAAACTCTGCGTACATCGGAGTAATACTAATACTGTGTAACTTTTAACTGTATATTTGTTTCTCCCAAACTCTGCGTACATCGGATTAATAGTAATACTAATACTGTGTAACTTTTAACTGTATGTTTGTTTCTCCCAAACTCTGCGTACATCGGAGTAATACTAATACTGTGTAACTTTTAACTGTATATTTGTTTCTCCCAAACTCCGCGTACATCGGAGTAATACTAAAACTGTGTAACTTTTAACTGTATGTTTGTTTCTCACAAACTCTGCGTACATCGGATTAATAGTAATACTAATACTGTGTAACTTTTAACTGTATATTTGTTTCTCCCAAACTCTGCGTACATCGGAGTAATACTAATACTGTGTAACTTTTAACTGTATATTTGTTTCTCCCAAACTCTGCGTACATCGGAGTAATACTAATACTGTGTAACTTTTAACTGTATATTTGTTTCTCCCAAACTCTGCGTACATCGGATTAATAGTAATACTAATACTGTGTAACTTTTAACTGTATGTTTGTTTCTCCCAAACTCTGCGTACATCGGAGTAATACTAATACTGTGTAACTTTTAACTGTATATTTGTTTCTCCCAAACTCCGCGTACATCGGAGTAATACTAAAACTGTGTAACTTTTAACTGTATGTTTGTTTCTCACAAACTCTGCGTACATCGGATTAATAGTAATACTAATACTGTGTAACTTTTAACTGTATGTTTGTTTCTCCCAAACTCTGCGTACATCGGAGTAATACTAATACTGTGTAACTTTTAACTGTATGTTTGTTTCTCCCAAACTCCGCGTACATCGGAGTAATACTAATACTGTGTAACTTTTAACTGTATGTTTGTTTCTCCCAAACTCTGCGTACATCGGAGTAATACTAATACTGTGTAACTTTTAACTGTATATTTGTTTCTCCCAAACTCTGCGTACATCGGATTAATAGTAATACTAATACTGTGTAACTTTTAACTGTATGTTTGTTTCTCCCAAACTCTGCGTACATCGGAGTAATACTAATACTGTGTAACTTTTAACTGTATATTTGTTTCTCCCAAACTCCGCGTACATCGGAGTAATACTAAAACTGTGTAACTTTTAACTGTATGTTTGTTTCTCACAAACTCTGCGTACATCGGATTAATAGTAATACTAATACTGTGTAACTTTTAACTGTATGTTTGTTTCTCCCAAACTCTGCGTACATCGGAGTAATACTAATACTGTGTAACTTTTAACTGTATGTTTGTTTCTCCCAAACTCCGCGTACATCGGAGTAATACTAAAACTGTGTAACTTTTAACTGTATGTTTGTTTCTCACAAACTCTGCGTACATCGGATTAATAGTAATACTAATACTGTGTAACTTTTAACTGTATGTTTGTTTCTCCCAAACTCTGCGTACATCGGAGTAATACTAATACTGTGTAACTTTTAACTGTATGTTTGTTTCTCCCAAACTCCGCGTACATCGGAGTAATACTAATACTGTGTAACTTTTAACTGTATGTTTGTTTCTCCCAAACTCTGCGTACATCGGAGTAATACTAATACTGTGTAACTTTTAACTGTATGTTTGTTTCTCCCAAACTCTGCGTACATCGGAGTAATACTAATACTGTGTAACTTTTAACTGTATGTTTGTTCCTCCCAAACTCTGCGTACATCGGAGTAATAGTAATACTAATACTGTGTAACTTTTAACTGTATGTTTGTTTCTCCCAAACTCCGCGTACATCGGAGTAATACTAATACTGTGTAACTTTTAACTGTATGTTTGTTCCTCCCAAACTCTGCGTACATCGGAGTATTACTAATACTGTGTAACTTTTAACTGTATATTTGTTCCTCCCAAACTCTGCGTACATCGGAGTATTACTAATACTGTGTAACTTTTAACTGTATGTTTGTTTCTCCCAAACTCTGCGTACATCGGAGTATTACTAATACTGTGTAACTTTTAACTGTATGTTTGTTTCTCCCAAACTCTGCGTACATCGGAGTATTACTAATACTGTGTAACTTTTAACTGTATGTTTGTTCCTCCCAAACTCTGCGTACATCGGAGTAATACTAATACTGTGTAACTTTTAACTGTATGTTTGTTTCTCCCAAACTCTGCGTACATCGGAGTAATACTAATACTGTGTAACTTTTAACTGTATGTTTGTTTCTCCCAAACTCTGCGTACATCGGAGTATTACTAATACTGTGTAACTTTTAACTGTATGTTTGTTTCTCCCAAACTCTGCGTACATCGGAGTATTACTAATACTGTGTAACTTTTAACTGTATATTTGTTCCTCCCAAACTCTGCGTACATCGGAGTAATACTAATACTGTGTAACTTTTAACTGTATGTTTGTTACATACTATATTACTAACAGTAAAGTTAAGAGTAATAATTATAAGAAGCGTACCATGTTGAACTTATCAACGGTCACTTCACACTTTACACTTGCTTTTAGTTCTATAGGTTATTTTTTAAACATAGCTCATCGGACGTTATTTTACCCGTACTGCCACCGGACATAATGTGAACGGCCGGCATAATTTTGAGCGGAAATTAAAATAAACGCTAGGGCTTAACTTGTAGCATCTGCAACTATTAACTTATGTCCGTAAAAATAAACTATAAGTTAGTTTTATTGATCATATTAGGTGTACAACTACAACTACAATTAATTTTGCTCAGGGTTATGTTTTAATAGTTTAATATTTTGGTATTCCCCTGTGTGTTCCAACATAACAGGAATATTTACTCAATGACTCAGAGTAGAATGTATATACTAATCTCTGATATTATATATTGAAACATAGCCCGCCAAGTACAGCACATACCTCAATACACATTACAGTGAACGTAACATGCAATGCGATCCTGAGGGCTATAATTATGAGAAGGTGTTGTCACGTGATCTCCCTCACATGACTACTATCGAGTCACCATTTAGTATGAATCAGCAATTAAACTACTGTGCTTACATATGCAGAATGATGGATGAGCACATATAATTGCCTGCTTCATAGTTTGTTCACCCAATATATTCACCCAATGTTATTGTTACTATCAAAGCTGTGTTAGGACCATTTTCAAAAATATTTCGCCATCTATACTGTCACAATGTAAGTTTTACAATGGTACAACCTCCATAAAAATCTAAAAAAATCGGATAAAACCAACCACACTATGCACTGCTAGGACAGTTCACTGCACTGCTAGGACAGTTCACTGCACTGCTAGGACAGTTCACTGCATTGCTAGGACAGTTCACTGCACTGCTAGGACAGTTCACTGCACTGCTAGGACAGTTTACTGCACTGTTAGGAGAGTTCACTGCACTACTAGGACAGTTCACGTGGTATGTGACGGAGCACCTGCAATGTGACAGGAGGGAGCTGATCTAGTGGTATGTGGTGGAGCACCTGCAATGTGACAAGAGGAAGCTGATCTAGTGGTATGTGACGGAGCACCTGCAATGTGACAGGAGGAAGCTGATCTAGTGGTATGTGACGGAGCACCTGCAATGTGACAGGAGGAAGCTGATCTAGTGGTATGTGGTGGAGCACCTGCAATGTGACAGGAGGAAGCTGATCTAGTGGTATCTGGTGGAGCACCTGCAATATGACAGGAGGAAGCTGATCTAGTGGTATGTGACGGAGCACCTGCAATGTGACAGGAGGAAGCTGATCTAGTGGTATGTGACGGAGCACCTGCAATGTGACAGGAGGAAGCTGATCTAGTGGTATGTGACGGAGCACCTGCAATGTGACAGGAGGAAGCTGATCTAGTGGTATGTGACGGAGCACCTGCAATGTGACAAGAGGAAGCTGATCTAGTGGTATGTGACGGAGCACCTGCAATGTGACAAGAGGAAGCTGATCTAGTGGTATGTGACGGAGCAGACCTGCAATGTGACAGGAGGAAGCTGATCTAGTGGTATGTGGTGGAGCACCTGCAATGTGACAGGAGGAGCTGATCTAGTGGTATGTGACGGAGCACCTGCAATGTGACAGGAGGAAGCTGATCTAGTGGTATGTGACGGAGCACCTGCAATGTGACAGGAGGAAGCTGATCTAGTGGTATGTGGTGGAGCACCTGCAATGTGACAAGAGGAAGCTGATCTAGTGGTATGTGACGGAGCACCTGCAATGTGACAGGAGGAAGCTGATCTAGTGGTATGTGACGGAGCACCTGCAATGTGACAGGAGGAAGCTGATCTAGTGGTATGTGACGGAGCACCTGCAATGTGACAGGAGGAAGCTGATCTAGTGGTATGTGGCGAGCACCTGCAATGTGACAGAGGAAGCTGATCTAGTGGTATGTGACGAGCACCTGCAATGTGACAGGAAGGAAGCTGATCTAGTGGTATGTGACGGAGCACCTGCAATGTGACAGGAGGAAGCTGATCTAGTGGTATGTGGCGGAGCACCTGCAATGTGACAGGAGGAAGCTGATCTAGTGGTATGTGACGGAGCACCTGCAATGTGACAGGAGGAAGCTGATCTAGTGGTATGTGACGGAGCACCTGCAATGTGACAGGAGGAAGCTGATCTAGTGGTATGTGACAGAGCACCTGCAATGTAACAGGAGGAAGCTGATCTAGTGGTATGTGGTGGAGCACCTGCAATGTGACCAAGAGGAAGCTGATCTAGTGGTATGTGGTGAGCACCTGCAATGTGACAGAGGAAGCTGATCTAGTGGTATGTGACGGAGCACCTGCAATGTGACAGGAGGAAGCTGATCTAGTGGTATGTGACGGAGCACCTGCAATGTGACAGGAGGAAGCTGATCTAGTGGTATGTGACAGAGCACCTGCAAATGTAAACAGGAGAAGCTGATCTAGTGGTATGTGGGACGGAGCACCTAGCATTGTGACAGGAGGGGAAGCTGATCTAGTGGTATGTGGCGGAAGCACCTGCAATGTGACAGGAGGGAAGCTGATCTAGTGGTTTGTGATCGGAGCACCTGCAATGTGACAGGAGGAAGGTGATCTAGTGGTATGTGACGGAGCACCTGCAATGTGGGACAGGGAGGAAGCTGATCTAGTGGTATGTGACGGAGCACCTGCATTGTGCACGGAGGAAGCTGATCTTGTGGGTATGTGGTGGTGGTGAGCTCCTGCAATGTGACAGGAGGAAGGCCTGATCTAGTGGAATGTGACGGAGCACCTGCAATGTGACAGGAGGAAGCTGACTATAGTGGTATTTGGCGGAGCACCTGCAATGTGACAGGAGGAAGCTGACTATGGTATGGGGGGAGCACCTGCTTGGACAAGAGAATGATCTAGTGGTATGTGAGGGAGCACCGCAAGGGCAGGAGGAAGCTAATTAGTGGTTGTACGGAGCACCTGCAATGGCAGGGGGGCTGATCAGGGGAAAAGGACGGAGCACCTCAATGTACGAGGAAGCTGATCAAGGGGTATGTTGACGGGCCCTCATGGAGGGGGAAGCGATATAGGGGTAGTGACGGAGCACCTGCAATGTGAAGGAGGAACTGATTAGTGGTATGTACGGGCCCCTCAATGTCGGGGAAGCTGTCTAGTGGTATGTGAGGGACACCTCAATGTACAGGGGGAAAGTGATCTAGTGGTTTGTGAGGGCACTGCAATGTGAAAAGGGGGAACTGTCTAGGGGTAGTGACGGAGCCCTGCAAGTGACAGGGGAAGCGATCTATGGTATGTGACAAGCACCTCTTACAGGGGGAAGCGATCTAGGGATTGGCGGAGCACCTGCAAGTGACAGGGGGAATGATCTATGGAAGGGCGGACACCTGCAATTGACAGGGGGAAGCTGAATTAGGGGTTTGGCAAAGCACCTGCAAGTGAAAAGAGGAAGTGATCTGGGGTTGTGAGGGAGCCCTAAAGGGGACAGGGGGAACAAATCTAGGGGTATTGACGGAGCCCCCAATGTGACGGGAGGTACTGATTGGGTATTACGGAGCACCTCAATGGACAGGAGAAGCTGTAAAGGGGTTGGGAAGGAGCCCCTGCAATGTGAAGGGGGGAAGCAAATATGGGAGGACGAGCCCTGCAATGTGCAGGGGGAAGCTACAGGGGATGGCGGAGCACCTGCAAGTGACGGGGGAAGCTATTAGTGGTAGGGAGGGACACCGAATGGACAGGGGGAAGCTATTATTTAAAGTCGGAGCACCTGCAAGTGAAGGGGGGAAGCTGACTATGGAGTAGGAGCCCCTGCAATGTGACAGGAGGAAGTTCCCTGGTATGTGACGGACCCTGCAAGTGACAGGGGGAATTTACTATTTTGTGGCGGAGCCCTGAAATTTGACAGGAGAACGATCTAGTGGTATTAGGGGACACCTGCATGTGACAGGGGAATGACTAGGGTATTGGCGGAGCACCTGCAATGTGAAAAAGGGGAAGTGATTTTGGGGTTGTGACGGACCCGCTGTCGGGAGGAAAGCTGATCATGTTTGGGGACACCTGCAATGTGAAGGGGAAGTGATCTATGTATGTAGGGAGCACCTGCAATGTGACAGGGGGAAACTGACTATTATTACGGGCCCGAAATGTGCAGGGGGGAAGTGTCTAGGGAAAGGGGGGGAGCACCTGCAATTTACGGAGGAACGATCTAGTGGTAGGAGGGACCCGCAATTGACAGGGGGAAGCGATCTAGTGGTTGGGCGAGACCTAAAATTGACAAGTAAAACTGATCAGTGGTATGGACGGAGCACCTCAATGTGACGGGAGGAAGCGACAGTGGTATGTGAGGGAGCCCTCAATGTGACGGGAGGAAGCGATCAGTGGTATTACGGAGCACCGCAGGGGACAGGGGGAAGCTGATTGGGGTATTTTGGGGGCCCCTAAATGTGACAGGAGGAAGCTGATCTATGATGTGGCGGAGCACCTAAAAGGGTGACGGGGGGGGAAAATCAGTTTTTTGGGGGGAGCACCTCAATGTGACAGGAGGAAGTAAAACTAGGGGTATGGGGGAGCACCTCAATGGGGAGGGAGCGACTAGGGGTATTACGGACCCCTGCAATGTACAGGAAAGCTGATTTTGGGGGAAAAATTTGGGACGGACCCCGCAATGGCAGGGGGAAGCGATCAGGGGAAAGTGAGGAGCACCTGCGGGAAGGGAGGAAGCTGACTATGGTAATTGGGGACCCCCTCAATGTGAAGGAGGAAGGGGCTAGGGGAGTACGGCACCGGGCTTGAAAGGGAAAGCTGATCTAGGGTAGTGACGGAGCACCTGCAATCGGACGGGAGGGAACGACAGGGTAGGGGGAGAGCACCTGCAATTAAAGGGAGAAATGACAGGGGTTGTGGGGAGCCCCTCAATGTGAAAAGAGGAAGCGATCTAGGGGTATGTGGGGGAGCCCTGAAATGTGAGGAGGAAGCTGCTAGTGTATTGATGGGCCCCGCAATGTGACGGGGGAAAGCTGATCTTTGTATGTGACGACCCCCCCAAATGTGAAGGGAGAAGCTATCTAGGGGATGTGGGGGAGCCCCTGCTTTACAGGGGGAAGCTGATCTAGGGTAGGAGGGGCACCTGCAATGTGACAAGGAAGCGTCAGTGTATTGGACGGAGCACCCAAACAAGGAAGCTGACAGGGTATGTGACGAACACCTCAAGGGTCGGAGGAAGTGTCGGGTATTGCGGACACCCAATTGACAGAGGAAGTGATTACTGGTTTAGGGAGCACCTGCTTGTACAGGGGGAAGCTATCTAGTGGTATTGAGGAGCCCTGCTGTACAAAAAAGCTGATTAGGATTGGTGGAGCACCTGCAATGTGAAAAAGGGGAAAGTATCTAGGGGTATGTGAGGGAGACCGCAATTGACGGGAGGAAGTGACTAGGGTTTTGGAGGGGCACCCAATGTACAGGGGGAGCGATTTTGGGGTAGTACGGACACCTGCAATGGACGGAAGGGGATCTAGTGGTATTGACAGAAAACCGAAAATGGTAGTGACGGAGCACCTCATGTGACGGGAAAAGCGATCTAGGGATGTGACGAGCCCCTGAAAGGGACAAGAGGACAACAGGGGGAGGGAGGGACACCTGAAATTACAGGGGGAAGCGATCATGGTATTAGGGCCCCTCATTGACAGGGGAAAAGCTATCTAGTGTATGTGACAGCCCCTCCCATTGACAGGAGGAAGCTGATCTAGGGTTTACGGGCACCTGCAATGTGACGGGGGAAGCTGATTTGGTATGTGAGGGAGCACCTGCAATTGACGGGAGGAAGTGATCAGGGGGATGTGCGGGCCCTCAATTGACAGGGGAAGTGTGTAGGGGTATGGGCGGGCCCCTGCAATTACAAAGGGGAAGCTGATCATGGTATTTGGCGGAGCACCTGCAAGGTGACGGGGAAGGATCGGGGTAGTGACGGAGCACCTGAAATGTAAAAGGGGAGGAACTGTCTGTGGTATGTGAGGGAGCCCTGCTGTGGCAGGGGGAAAAGCTGTTTTATGGTATGTGGGGGAGCACCTGCAATGTGACGGGGAAGCTGTCTATTGGTAGGGAGGGACACCTGCAAGTACGGGGGAGCAAACTAGTGGTATGTGACGGAGCACCTGAAATGTGAAAGGGGAAGTGTTTTAGGGGTTGTGGGGGAGCACCTGCAAAGGGGAAAGGAACGATCTAGTGGATGGACGGAGCACCTAAAGTGAAAAGGAAATGCTGGGGATGTGACGGAGCCCTGAATGTGACAGGAGGAAGCGTTTCTAGTGGATGTGACGGGCCCCGCAGTACGGGATGAAGCGATCTATGGTATGTGAGGGACCCGCAATTGACAGGGGGAAGCTGATCATGGTAGTGGCGGAGCCCCGAATGTACAGGAGAAGCTGATCTATGGTATGTGGGGAGCACCTGCAGTACGGGGGGAAAGTGATCATTTTTCGGAGCACCTGCAATGTGAGCAGGAGGAAGCTGATTCTAGGATGGTATGTGACGGAGCACCTGCAATGTGACAGGAGGAAGCTGATCTAGTGGTATGTGACGGAGCACCTGCAATGTGACAGGAGGAAGCTGATCTAGTGGTATGTGACGGGAGCACCTGCAATGTGACAGGAGGAAGCTGATCTAGTGGTATGTGACGGAGCACCTGCAATGTGACAAGAGGAAGCTGATCTAGTGGTATGTGACGGAGCACCTGCAATGTGACAGGACTCCACGATGTCGACGAGTTCATTCAGGCCCAGCTGCTCCTGGCTGCTTTCAACATTACCACTCACGTATTGAAGCTAGGTGGCACTTTCGTTGCTAAGGTAACCAAGTTTTAATTACAAATTCATAAGGCATTGTATTAGTGTCATATAGCGACTGAGGTAGGGTCAGGGCCAATGATATGATATGATGTAAGTGTTACTAGTCCTCTAGTTAGGTTCTTCTATATTAGCAGCTTGATGTTTTACTTTGTTGGGGAGGCGATGAGAACACGAGTTATTTTGAGAAACGGAAAATACTATAACTGTTTTTTGAACACGAAAATTGTATTTATAAGAAAATAAAAAAAATTATCAAAAGAATTTTACAACATAATTTTACAATGCAACAAAAATTTAGTCTCAATCATTTTTTCCTTATGAAAACATTTCTCAGAGCCCCATTAAAGATTATTTTAAAAATTTTAAATTTAGTAAACATAAAGATTGGCTGTACTTCTTTTTGAACTTTTCTTTTTTTATTATTGCAATCTGAAATTTGGGATTTTGACAGTAACATTAAAATATACAACAATAAAAATAACAATAATAAAACTCATCTAAAAATAATCTCAGTCTCTTTTTGTCCATAAATTGGGCCTTTATTCCCTCCCCCCTCAAAACTCTTTAAAAATAATTTAAATTAAAGATTAGCTTGAAGGGAAATTTAATAATTAGCTGCCAATTTTTATTATTTTTTTTATATCATCTTTTTTATAATTTTCTTAATTTTCTTTTGATCATACTGCTTCGCGAAAAGCATTTCATTTTGTGTTAATACCCAAAACCTTTTTCCCAAAGGGAAAAACTTTTTATGTATTTTAAGGGCAAAAATCACCATTAAAGGAGATTTAAAAATTTTATTTTATAATTAAGAACAATTGGTTTTACAAAAAAAAAGAGTACAGACGTAAAATGATTAATTTAGCGTCTCTTAATATCGAAACAATTTCCGAAATTTCTCCTTTTAAAAAGGCCCCGAAAATTTTGTAGAAAAACAATTTCAAAAATGAAAACAAAAACAGAACAAACTTTTAAAATTTCAAAAAATTCTAAAATTTAAACCCGAATAAAAAATTCAAATAGTCTTTTCTTCTTAATAAATATGGTGGCCGGTTTTTAGCCTAAATAGGGGAAGGGCTTTTTAGCCGAAACCTTGACGCTCCATTCATTTAGCAAATTCAATTTCCCCATAAATAACCTTTACCCTTACGGCCACCCCTTGAACCCGATTCGTACATTCCTAGACTCATAGTACACCTTCCGATGGTTGCTGAGTAGGGGATATCAGCTCGGTACTGCGGTTACCAACAATGACAGCTGTCATCTTGGATCGTCCCGGTAGTTGCAACCATGCATTGAGGCTATCCGTGTGGGTCTTTGTGGTGGGTGCTTCCAGTTTCAAATGTGGAGGTGGTCGAAGCGGCTAACGGTTGTCTTGTGCGCCTGCTCCTATGATAGGTACTTTGCCTCGATCTCAACTGCTATGCCCAGTTTGGATCGCCTGACTGTATTTTAAAGGGAGCTCGATTCAGCTATGGAGTAGGGTGATGGTTCTGGTCAATTTTTGCGGTTGATCGGAGGAAATTCTCCACAACCGTCGGGCTCATCTTAACAGGAGCAGTCTGCTGTCTTTCGCTATTGAGATCATACTGCACGTTGTACATGTAGATCTTCTCTATAGGTTTCTCTGCCAGTATGAGTGGAACTGGCTTGTTCAAGAAGTAGGAGAGCTGGGGTAGGAGTGGTAGCTTGCTACAGCTCCGAACCCTCTCACTGACTGCAAGGAGCTAGAAGATGTTCGAGCCTCGTAGATCGAAACATCAGAATTAGCCCCACTTCCATGGTCCCTCCAAACGTATCCCAGTTGCTGGATGATCCGTATGAAGTGTAACTGCTCTTCAACACAGTAAACGTCACCAATATTAGGGGTAACTGCCGGAAGTAGCGACGCTTCCCAGGGAGACGTACCTCCAGGACAGTTCAGCTCTCCACAGTTGTTCATTCTTTGTTTGCTTCCCGAACCCTGTCATTCCAGATCCTTGAGTAGGATAATTGGTGCCCGAACGGAGGTCGTCGTTAACGTTTTTAGGTTTCAGCAGGAACCCTATCTAGGCTTGCTGTGTGAGGCAACAACAATATCTCCAACAGGATAATACCCGCTTCTAGATTCAGCTCTCCAGATTGAACAGTCAGCATCAGCTCCAGATCCAGCGTCGTTCCAGATCTGCTTCAGCTCCCCAACTTCGTACAAGTTAGTGGTTTGTCATCTTTAGTAGGCAGACTCCAAACATCGCGAACATTATTACCGTCAGCTCTAAGGAGATACGAAGAAGACGGTCTGGAGTATCCATTGACACCATAAAGGTTCTGCATCAATTCCAAAAGGCGTCTCCCCAGCCCTAATGACAGTCCACAAACAAAGTCAGAATATGCCCCCGAGCCGTTGTCGTTCCAAGTATGTACCGTATCTGCGCTGGACTACGTTACTGGTTCTTTACACAACAGTTACTTGCTGGAGTCAGTTTCGTATAATGACTCCCCATTGCAACTCCTCCAAGACAGGTGTATCCAGATGGAGCGTCATCATGTATATAGCAACCGTCAGAAATAATGCACCACTCCTGAATCCTCCACACTCGAGAGAACCTGATCGGGTGACTTAGGGCTCTCTGCTTTCCTCTGTGACACCAACACTGCTTTAGCTGTGGGACGACCCCACCCATCAGTAGCTATATCTCCGAGAGAGCAGAGACTCTGACTGATAGTTCCGTACGCGCCAAACTGCCGCCCATCCCGGTCAGCTTCAGACCCTGCATCATGCCAGATTCGTTCATAAGCAATCAGAGTACTTGTAGACAATAGCAGGATCTTGAGCAGCAGCCACTGATATCATGGCTAATGCAAACAGAATCATTTTTTGTTTTCATGTAGTTCTTCAGGTTCATAAATTCTGAAATGTAATACATTTATCGTTAGAATTTATACATTATACGATCTGTGATTCAATTATCTTTCTAGATGACCATATTTTTAAACGACTATGGAGGCGACTTAAAAACTTGTGAGCATTGATTAAGTGTTGTTATACAGTTATAGTGTTTTGACTTAATCAACTAGATGAAATACTTGTTGTAGAATATTAGACTATTAGTTTTACAGTTTCATAAAGTGAAATCATTATGAAGTGAGGGATAGGAATTAGGGAATTATGAAGCTGTACCAGTGTACCAAAAGGCGAACAATCGTTTCGAAAATATGGTAGATAATTGCCCCGAAACAAACAAACCCAAACTATCACTGTTAGTAAAACAACTGCAAAAAGGAATACAAGGAATACAAATTTCAAATCTTAAGTTACAACAGTAACTGTCAAGATAATAAATATACTATTATTAAAACTCGCCCCTCTCCATAATAATACTATTAATATTAACAAATATAAATGGAATTTGATTATATTTAAATCTTCGTTTATTTGATAAACTTCGTTATATCACCACTTTCATAGGGGTACACTTGTTCAATGAGTGCAAGCTTTTTGGGCAACGGTGCTTGAAGAGTAATGTTGAAAAATGGTTGTAGATGTACGTTTATGGCGCGGAACGTTGGTCACGTGTTACGACAAAGAATCGGCGTTTATTGACTCCAAGAACTTTTTACGGTTTTTTAAACAGTTGGTGATATACCTGGCGACAATTCTCGAGAGATATATCTGGCTCTCGGAACTCAGTGATGTAAGGATATCAGGGAAATTGGGCGATTAGGTTTTGGCCTCTATACGGCCACTATACGGCCTCTATACGGCCACTATACGGCCTCTATACGGCCTTTTATACAGCCACCATACAGCCTCCATACAGCACTTAAAACTTAAAGATATATTACATGACCTTTATATACGGCCTCTAATCGGCCACACAACACATCTAATCTATGGCCTCCATACAGCCTCTATAGTCTATACGGCCTCTATACGGCCTCTATACGGCCTCTATACGGCCTCTATACGTCCTTTATACGGCCACTATACGGCCTCTATACTGCCTTTATACAGCCACTATACAGCCACTTAAAACTTAAAAGATATATTACCTAGTCCTTTATACGGCCTCTAAACGGCAACAACACATCTAATCTATGGCCTCCATACAGCCTCTATGGTCTATACGGGCCTCTATACGTCCTTTATACGGCCTCTATACTGCTTTATACGGCCCTCTATACGGCCTCTATACGGGCCACTATACGGCCTCTATACGGCCACACTGAGATTGATACATTCGCAAATCAATGGATAACGCCCTGAGTCTCCCCAGACGTCCGCATTAGTGGCTTTCCTAAGGACCATTTCAGAAAGTGTAGGTGTACTTTTTCAGAGTTGAGAAGGGTTAATTTTTCTTGAGTATGTTCGTTTCAATTTCATCGCGGTGGTTTGCTCGTTTTTGCGATATGTTTTATGATGCAGTTGGGACATAGTTGCTGTGTACCGTGTAAATAGGTGCCCCATATTTAAGGATAGGTTTAATGAGGCTGTGTCGAAGAGGATCGTTGAGCAGGGGTGTAGGAATGAATTTTTTCATTAGGGGGGCCAAAATCTTAGAGTTTTTCAAATTTAGCACGCGCTTTGGCCACAGCCTGAATTTCAAAAACAGCGAAACGTGTAAAAGGCCTATCTGAGCAATTTGGCAATAGAGATCATTTTCAAACACAGTTTCAAGAACGATTAAAATAATACGATTTAAATACATATTAGGGCCTACAAGGAGGCTCTTGCGAAATAAAATGTAGTTCGAAAAAGGGATGCATATTGCATTCTCTCGAAAAGAATTCAGGAAATTTGCTTCCAGAATTGGAAATCTAGTGCAATGTGAAATGATAAGTCCAGAAAGATTTTGTTGTGCCAGTTTAATTAAGGGTCAAAGGAAAAGTCCTGCAAATTTTGAAAAATATTCTTACAGTAATAGGTCCTCACTCTCAAAAGGGTACAACATTGCAAAAAGGGAGAAACTGGAACAATTCTTGGAAAATTTGTTTTAATGGATGAATTCTAGCAATGAGGTAATGTAATTTGGACTACAAGGGGCAAACTCTGTCCTGCTAATTTACTCCCACGGCATAAAAGAGTAATCACTAATCAGTAATGTTATCTGAATTTTATACTCGCTAGGCTTCTGAAACTTCTGATGAATCCTGATAAGTAATATGTTTGTTTAAAAGACCCGAGGGCCACTGTGTCTGCTATTTACTCCCACGCATAAAAGGAGTAATCAGTAATGTTATCTGTTTTAAGAGACCTTAATTCACGACACCAAAACTTTAAATTTTATCAAATTACAAAATATGTCCTAATATATACGTCTCTTATTAAGTTAAAAAATCAGGCTGTACTTCGATTAAAATAACTAGCAGGAACCCGTATAACCCTAAAATAGTGTCAAGACTCAAGAGACTAAATAATTATTATCTATTTAAGTCGCGTTTTTGAACACCACTTGGGGGGTTCAAATTTTGGGCTCTAAAACTCCTATTCCTTGGCCAATTTTTTATTTTTCATGCTGATTTGGGAGGCCATTAAAGCATTTGACCCAGTCAAAAAAGTATCAGTTGTATATCTTTTTCGGTTTTTGCGGAAAGTCGCGTTAAAGGTTGATGCCGTGGTGTCAGTAAAATGGTACGGATAAACACATCCATATATATCGTCTCGCTTTATATATAGTAAGATTGAAGAATTGATCACGCCGGATCACGATGTACATTTATCAAAATCAGCTACCCGGTTTAATATCAGAATATGGTAATATCTAAATTAAACAGATATATGGGAGCACCTCAATGATCAGAAATGTGATGTTTGCTTTGTCCAGGAAACGTTTTCTTAAGGAGGCAGATAGTGTAAAGATTCAAGAGATCAAGAGTATGGCTGGAGAGTACTATCCAAACCTAGAAAAACGCGCAGAGGGTGGAGGAGAGTATTGCTTTCCTTTACAGACCAGAAATAACCGTAAAAGTTAACGAAAAGGTAACTAAGTACAAAACGTTCCAGGGTTATTTTAGAATCAGTTTACGATTTATTTTCCTTCAATTGTGCCGCAAAAATAGGGGGTTTCGGGAGTGAATTTTAGAATCCCGAAAAAAATATAAATCCATGAAAACAAAATCCCCCTTCCTCTAAAGTAAAACCCTTTGGGCAATTCCCAAATTCCCCCTGCCTGATAAAATTTACTAAAGTCACAAAAAATTAAACCTTCCACGGACGGGTTTGCAGGCCCCGATCTAAATCTTGCACGAAAACAAAATTGTGGGGGCGGGGAACCCCGTGCATGGGTCAGTGCGGGGAGTAAGATACATTTGGAAGCTGGTCAACTCGGAAAGCATTGCTCCAATCGGTGAGACAGATTCGATTCCCCTTTTGTGAACATATAAAAGCCTCCTTTAAAAAGAAAAGTAGATCCCGGAGTAGTTTTAGAGGAGCTACTGATATGTACCCTTTCTGACAGGGCACATTTGGGGTGCGGTAAAAAATCGAATTATGCGGTACCCCCCGCTATAAAGTTAAATTTTCGGTAAGGTGCGGAAATTTTTTACAATTATGCGGAAAAATGTGGGGGATTTTTTCAAAATTTGTGGGGGAATTGTGGGGTTTTCTTTTGTTTTTTTCTAAAGGGATTTGGAATTCAAACGTTAACCGCCGCTCTTATCAAAATGGGTTGTTTATGGTTTTTTATGAAGGGGTTCTTTACAAAGCCCTTGATTGAACTAATTTGGATGTTATCTGAGAACATGACTTGATCTGGAAGTCAGAGACAGTTTTTTGAATCCCCTCTTGATAGGTCGATCAGATCCCTGCAGGATCTTCTTTTTCTTTTGGGGTGAGCTTGAGAGGGGTCACGGGAGAGGCAACGACCAGCCCCCTTTTATTATTAGGGGGTCCAGTGATCAGATCATATCCCAAAATTTGGAAATTAGTGTGTATCATCAGTCGTTTTAAAATGACCTAAAAAAGGGCTAGATCGGGTTTAAGTTTACATGTCAACTCTGTAAATCATGGCATTGCTTAAAAATAAACTGATTTTTAAGACTGCCGCTTGACTTATATCACAAAAGTGGTCGCTTAAAAGGGGGGAAAGTTTCGATTCCAAAATCGTATATCGAGGGTATACTCAAAAGGTAGGGCTTCTTAAGAAAATCGTTGCCACCTTTTGTCGCAAGGTACAAGAAAACCCGGGAAAAATTTTGTTGGGGCCATAATTCTTTCATTATGCAAACTTTCCTGACGAGACTCACCCATTTAAGGAATTGTGCGGGGGAAGATGAACAACCAAAAGGGAAAAGATGGGGAAAAAAAAATGTGTAATGGTGTTAGGCAAAAGGTAAGTTAGGAAAAGGTTTTTAGGGTTAATTTGTTAAGTAAAATTGAATCAGAGATTTGGAACTTGAGGACTTTATCAATTGTTAAAAATTATAAAAAATTCATGAGGGTAAAGGAAATATTTCTGAACTAGTGATCAGGAGTTCACTTTATACTGGGGACGACGGCCCTGGGTTTCCCCAAAAAAGAAAACTTTTAATTTATTTTAATACAATCTGGTAAAGAACTAATGGTGTCATAAAACACTGAAAAGCAGTGGCCATCCCTTTCTCTAGCTTTGTTATCAAAAACGTGATTGATCTGTGTGTTATCTATTGTAAACGGGTTTTTTTGTTTTATTAGTGTGTAGGGTAAATTAACAAAATTTAAATTTTTATTAGTGAACAGATTTGACATGTGAACCTACTTGTATCTACCCATTTCTGGTCAATTAAATTCTTGAGGACACATCACTAATCAACTCCTAATTGGTGTCTTGATCTGTCTCCGGGGGACCCGAATAATGAGGGGTGGCCGCGTGAAGCCCGAGTTGCAATAAAAAAGATGTGACGGATTAAGTGATGCTGTAATTGAAAGAAGTGGTACTGGGAAAGCGTTACAGGCCGTTTTTTATTAAAATACCCCCGACGAAAAACCAAGGTCCGTGGTGGGGGGCGCGTTGCGATCGGAAAAATTTGCTTTTTTTTTTTCATATGAACACCGCCTAAATCCGTGCACGCATTTTACAATTAATTTTTTTTGTTTGGAGAATGTAAAGGGTGAATTGCTAATCAGAATAGGTGGACAAATTAGGTGAAAAAAACCCGATCAATCCCCTCCTTCCAATAAAGAAACAAAACAAGCTACTTTCCCGAAAAAAAATACCTCCGTAAGTTATCATTTGGTGCAGGGGGTACATTTTTGGGGGGGGAACAGAAAGGGTGCCATATGTTAAGGGGCCAGCAATGTTTTGGAAAAAAATTTAAATTCTTTGTGTGGCTTTTCCCAGTTCGATTACCCTTGGTAAACTTGAGGGATATATTGGGATACCCTTATAGAGTATCAAGTACCTTTTGGAAGCGGTTAGTTTATGGATAGTTAATTGTTACATTTACAATTTCAGGGGGTGGGCTCTGCGTTGGGGTTGTTTCTGAAATTTTAAGGATTTTTTCATGATAGAAATCCCAATAGTTGAATGTTTTACGAATGATTTAAAAATATCAACGGTATAAGGTCTGCATGAGTGGGGTAAATTATAAAAACTAACTTTTACAAATTAAAAGATTGCGTGACCCCCTGTTTGCCTTGGCCCCCTTGTTCCCCCTTTTTCCCCCCTGTTCCCCTCTTTCCCCCCCCGTTCCCTCTGTTCCCCCTTTTCCCCCTTTTCGTGTGTTTCCCCCCCGTTCCCCTCTGTTCCCTCTGTCCCCCTCTGTTCGCCGTGCCCCCTCTGTCCCCCCTTTTTCCCCCCTGTCCCCCCTTTTGCCTTGTCCCCTCGTTCCCTCTGTTTCTCTGTTCCCCTCTGTTCCCCCCCTTTCCCCTCTTTTCCCCTGTTCCCCTCTGTTCCCCTCTTTCCTCTCTGTTCCCCTGTGTCCCCCTTGTCCCCCTCTTTCCCCCCCGGCCCCCGTTCCCCCCTTTCCCCCGTGCCCTGTTTCCCCCCCGTCCCCCTCTGTGCCCCTTTGTTCGCCCTTTTCCCCCTGTGTTGCCCTCTGTTCCCCCCCTGTGCCCCTGTTCCCCCTCTTTCCCCTTTCCCCCCGTCCCCCTCGTCCCCGTGTCCCCTCTGTGCCCCTGTGTCCCCCCGTGTTCCCCCCTGTGCCCGTGTCCCCCTGTTCCCCCGTGTCACCCTCTGTTCCCCTTGTCCCTCTGTCCCCCCCTTTTCCCCTTGTTCCCCTCTGCCCTTGTTCCCCCCTGTTCCCTTTTTTTCCCCCTGTTCCCCCCGTTCCCTCTGTTTCCCCCCTGTTCCCCCCTGTTTTCCCCCTTTTTCCCCCGTGTTCCCGGTCCCCTTTGTCCCCCTTTTTCCCTCTGTCCCTGGGCCCCCCCCCTTTGCCCTTTTCCCCCTTTCCCCCTTCCCCCTTTGCCTTTCCCCTCCGTGCCCCCTTTCCCCCCCTTTTTCCCCCCGTTTCCCTATGTTCCCCAAGTTTCCCCCATTCCCCCCCTGTCCCCTCTTGCCCCCATTCCTTTTTCGCCTCCATCCCCTTGTCCCCCCCTTATCCGTATCCCCATCTGTCCCCTTGTTCCCTCTTTCCCCCTTTTTCCCCTCGTTTCCCCCCGTTCCCCTTTTTCCCCCCTTTTTCCCTTTTTCCCCCCGTTCCCCTCGTTCCCTTGTTTCCCCCCTTTTTCCCCCCTGTTCCCCCCTGTCCCCCTCTTTCCCCCTTTCCCCTGTTCCCCCCTTTTCCCCCCTTTTTCCCTGTTCCCCTCTGCCCTTTTCCCCTCTGTCCCCCTTGTTGCCTGTGTCCCCCTCTGTTCCCCTCTGTTTCCTCTGTTCCCTCTGTTCCCTCTGTTCCCTTGTTTCCCCCTCTGTCCCCCTGTTCCCCCCGTTCCCCTCTGTTCCAGGTCCCCCCGTGTCCCCCTCTGTTCCCCCCTGTGCCCCTGTGTCCCCCTCTGTTCCCTGTGTCCCCCCGTGTCCCCCCCCGTCCCCTCTGTCCCTTGTTCGCCGGTCCCCCTGTTTGCCCCCGTTTTCCCCCCCTGTGCCCCCGGTCCCCCCTTGTTCCCCTGTGTCCCCCCCCGTCCCCCCCCTGTCCCCCTTTTCCCCCCCTGGCCCTGTGTCCCCCCGTGTTCCCTCTGGCCCCCGTTCCCCCTCTGTTCCCCCGTGTCCCCCCTCTGTTTCCCCTTTTGTCCCCTCGTCCCCTCTGTTCCCCCCTTTTTCCCCCCTGTTCCCCTCTGTTCCCCCCTGTTCCCCTCGTTTCCCCCTTTTTCCCCTCTTTTTTCCCTCTGTTTTCCCCCCTTTTTCCCCCCTGTTCCCCCCTGTTCCCCCCTGTTCCCTGTGTTCCCCCGTGTCCCCTTGTCCCCCTGTGTTCCCCTTGTGCCCTGTTCCCCCCCTTTTTCGCCTGGTCCCCCTTGTTCCCCCTGTTCCCCCCCTGTTCGCCTTGTCCCCCCCCGTTTCCCCTGTGTCCCCCCGGTTTCCCCCTTTTTCCCCTATGTTCCCCCATGTTCCCCTAGTCCCCCCCTGTCCCCTCTGTGCCCCCCTATTCGTTATGTTCGTCCCCCCCCTCTGTCCCCCTGTCATCCGCTATCCCCACTGTCCCCTTGTTCCCCCCTGTCCCCCTTTTTCCCCCCCGTTCCCCTTGTTCCCCCATGTTCCCCCGTTCCCCCTTTCCCCCCTGTTCCCCTTGTTCCCCTCTGTTCCCCTCTTTTCCCCTGTTCCCCCTCTTCCCCCCCTTTCCCTCTGTTCCTCTGTTTTCCCCCTGTTCCCTCTGCCCCCCCTTTCCCCCCCTTCCCTCTGTTCCCTCTGTCCCCCCCCTGTTCCCCCCTGTTCCCCCTTTCCCCTTGTTCCCCCTGTTCCCCTGTTCCCCTATTTCCTCTGTTCCCCTTGTTCCCTTGTTCCCCCCTTCCCCCCTCGTTCCCCCCCTGCCCCTCTGTCCTTTATGTTCCCTGAGCCCCTTTCACCCCTTTGACCCCTAAATTCTTTCTGACATGTCCCCCCTCCGTCCTCATTTCTCCTATTTAGTTTTCCTTTTGCCCGTCCCCTCTTTGTTCTGTTTTTCCTTTTTCCCTCCATTCCCCCCGTTCCTCCATTCACATTTTCCACAATTTACATGTACATGTTACTTTTCTGTAAACACCTTTTTGTTTGTGTGGGTTGCCCAATGGATAAAATTTAACACTCACGTACCAATGTAAAATTCAAAACCACCGGGTTTTTCATTTTGACCCAAAAAATTTCAACCAACCACAATCCCTTTGCCCCTCAAAAAAATCTTTCAAAAATTAAAAATGGCGAACTTCCCACATCGCCTAACCATCCCCTTTTTGTAAGCACGTTGGAAAATGATTTAAGTAAAGGGGTTTTCTTGTCAAACCACCCCACGCGGCCCCCTCCCCCAAAAGTTTTGTGACACCTTGTACAGCAGGCTTGCAGGTGGCCCCTCTGTTTTTGGGTGGAACCCTTGATTAAAACGGGCAAGGGGGAGGTTTTTTGTCTGGGTTTTTAGTGCGGTGGGAAATTGTCATGAAATGAAAATTTTTAAATGGGGCTTAGTGATAGGTTTTTTAAAAGTTTGATTAAAAAGTCAATTTCATTTGATAATGGTTGTCGGTATATTTTATTGACGGAAAAAAGAGTGGTTTTTAAAAAAGTTTTACATTATTAAGGCCTCAAAAGGGGCCCTTTTAGTTTCTAAAAGTGATAAAACCCGTTTTTTCAAACAAATTTCTGGCCATAAATATTTGATCCCTGAATTGGGCCCCCACTAAGTAAATATTTTGAATACAAAGAAACATTTAAATTCTGTCATCACGAATTTTTGCCTCGAAAATTTCATTGATTCCGAAATTTTTATCTCCGAATCCAATAAAAAACTGCTTAAAAAAATTTCTCTTCATTCTTTTAACCATCATACGGGGAAGACAGTGATAATCATTTTGCTATATATTTTTGTTTTTAAAAAAAATTGCTTGAAATTATTTTTGATCAAGACATGCATGCATTTTCATTTTTAAAATTTTGATGCGAATATGGGAATCTCTAACGATTGCCTTCGATAAAAAATAAAAAAATTAAAAAAATGACGTTTTTCCCGCCCTCATTAAAATATTCTACTGTTTTGGGGGTAAATAACCCTGAGAAGCGCTCGATTATTGGAAGCGAAAATGGAAGGCAAACAGCGATAATAAATCGACGGGTGGGGAGGGGAGAGGTGTGCTCTTCTCCTGCTTGTTATAGATGCGCACATTTAAAAAACCCAAATTTTCTTTCCTTTAAAAAAAGGTGCTCAGTGCAGGGGGGGTATCAGTGACTACCCGCTCTCATTTACGCTACCGTGCGGAGGGAGACTACCCGTGGTGTGGGATGATGCGGAGGGTATGTTAACCCTTTTTCTAAATTTTATTGTTTTCTTTTCAGTTTTCTAGCGGCGAATTCTTTTTAAGTTTTTTTTTGTTAAAATAAAGTGCTTTTTATTGTTTTCAGTTTGGGGGGAATAGCTGTTATAGTGATTACTAGCTACTCGCACGTGCGACATTGAAAAGTAAAAAAAGAACAAGTGAACCGATAATCAATTATCATCCTTTTCAGCTGCAGTAAAAAGTAATGTGACAGCAGAACAAAATAGCTATTTTAGGGGGGATTGAAGAGTAATCACACTATTTATGTGATTCTGAGGGGGGAAGTGACGAGTAATCACACTATTTAGTGTATTCTAAAGGGGGAAAATGTGAGGGTAGATCACAATTTATGTATTCTGAGGGGGAATGTGACGAGTAGATTACACTATTAGTGTGATTCTGAGGGGGAATGTACGAGTAGATTACACTATTTAGGTGTAAATCTGGGGGGGAATGTGACGAGTAGATTACACATTTAGTGTATTCTGGGGGGAAAATGTGACGAAACCCACCATTTATGAAATTCTGGGGGGGAATGTGACGATATAAAAACCATTTAGGGGATTCTGAGGGGGAATGTGACAAATTAAACGTTTTAGTGTGATTCTGGGGGGAAAAGTGACGAGTAGAAAACGATTTGTTGATTCAAGGGGGAATGACGAGTAAATCACACTATTTAGTGGATTCTGAGGGGGAATATGACGAGTAGATCACACCTTTTTTTAGTGTAATTCTGGGGGGAATGTACGATAATTACACTATTTAGTGTGATTCTGGGGAGGAATGTGACGATAATCACACTATTTAGTGAAATTCGAATGGGAATGTGACGAGTAGAATACACTATTTTAGTGATATCTGAGGGGGAATGTGACGAGTAATCACACTATTTAGTGTAATTTTTTGGGGGGAATGTACGAGAAATAACACTATTTAGTGTGATTCTGGGGGGAATTTGGACATAGATCACACTATTTAGGTATTCTGGGGGGGATGTGACGGTAATTACACTATTAGGGGGTTTTCTGAGGGGAATGTGACGAGTAAATTAACACTATTTAGTTGATTCTAGGGAATGTGACGATAATTACACCATTTAGTGTTTTCTGGGGGGGAAAGTGACGAGTAGATCACACTATTATGTAAACGGGGGGAATGTGAAAAGTAACACACTATTTAGTGTGATTCTGAGGGGAAAAAGGGCGATAGTTACACTATTTATGTGATTCTGAGGGAATGTGACGAGAAATTTTACACTATTTATGAAATTTCTGGGGGGAATTGACGAGAAATCACACAAATAGTGTGATCTAGGGAATGTGACGAGTAGATTACACATTTAGTGTGTTTCTGAGGGGAATGTACGATAGATCCCCTTTTTTAGTTTGATTCTGAGGGGGAAGTCATAGATTACCTATTTAGTTTTTCTGGGGGAAAAGTGACGAGTAGATACCCTTTTTAGTGTGATTCAGGGGAATGTGACGATAGATTACACTTTTTATGTATTCTGATGGGGAATTGACCAGTAATTACACATTTATGTGATTCTGAGGGGGAATTACGAGTAATTTACAAAAATTTTTATTCTGGGGGGAATTTGACAAGATTACACTTTTAGGTGATTCTGGGGGGGAATGTGACGAGAGATTCACTATTTATTTTATTCGAGGGAAATGTACAGGATTAACTATTTATGTGTTTCTGCGGGAATTAACATAGATTACACTTTTTGGGAATTTTTGAGGGGAATGTGACATAATTAAACTATTTATTTTTTCTGAGGGGTTGACGAGTAGTTTACACTTTTTATGGTTTCCCTGGGGGGGAATGTACGAGTAGATCACACTATTAGTGTGATTCTGAGGGGAATGTGACCGAGTAGATTACACTATTTAGTGTGATTCTGAGGGAATGTGACGAGAGATTACACTTTTTAGTGAAATTTCTGAGGGGAATTGACGAGTAATCACTATTTAGTGTATTCGGGGGGGAAAAGGACACTAATCACACTATTTAGTTTTTTCGAGGGGAATGTGACATGATTACCCATTTATGTAATTCGGGGGGAAGGACGATAATCACACAATTATATGATTCTGGGGGGAAGTGACGTAATTACCTATTTATGTTTTCTGAGGGGGAATGTGACGAGTAGATTACCCTATTTTAGTGTAAATTGGGGGGAATTGACGAGAAAAACACCATTTGTGTAATTCGAGGGAATGTGATGAGTATTTACACTATTTAGGTGATTCTGGGGGGGAAATGTGACGAGTAGATTAAACATTTAGTGTGATTCGAGGGAATTACATAGATCACACATTTAGTGTGATTCTGAGGGGAATTGACGAGTAGATTAAACTATTTATGTGATCTGGGGGGGAAATGTGAGGGTAATCACCTTTTAGTGGATTCGAGGGAAATTTTACGAGTAATTACACTTTTTTAGGGTTTCTAAAGGGGAAGGGACGAGTAGTTACCCTTTTTTAGTGGATTCGGGGGGGGATTACGAGTAGATTTACACTATTAGTGTGTTCTAAAGGGGGAATGTACGATAGTTTTTACACTATTTAGTGTTTTTCTGGGGGAAATTTGACGAGAATTTACACTTTTTATTTTTATTCGAGGGGAATGTGACGAAATTACACTTTTTTAGTGTGATTCAGGGGAAGTGACGGTAGTTTACACTTTTTTGTGGATTCTGAGGGGGGAATGTGACATAATCACACATTTTGTAATTCTGGGGGGGAAGGCGATAGTTTACCTTTTTATGTGATTCTGAGGGGAATGTGACGAGTAACACACTTTTTAGTGTGATCGAGGGGGGGAAAAAAATTTTTTTGTGGGTTTTTTTTTTTAAAAAACTAAAAATATATTACACTTTTTTATGGTTTCTGGGGGGGAAAATTGACGATAGATAAACTTTTGTGTGTTCTGAGGGGAATGTGACAGTAAACACACTATTTAGTGGATTCGAGCGGAAAGACAGTAGTTTTAACCCATTTTGTGTTCTGAGGGGGAGTTGAAGAAATTTTCACATTTAAGTGTAAAATCTGGGGGGGAATGTGACGATAATATAATTTAAAGTGGATTCTGACGGAATGTGACGAGTAAAATAAACTATTTTTAGATTCTGAGGGAAGTGACGATAATCACACTTTTATTGGATTCGGGGGAAAAAGGACGAGTAGTTTACACTATTATGGATTCTGAGGGGAATGTGAAGTAGATTACAAATTATTGGATTCTGAGAAGGAAGGACAGAAAGATTACACTATTTAATGTTATTCTAGGGGGAAGTGACGGAGATCACACTATTTGTGATTCTGGGGGGGAATGTGACGATAGAACACATTTAGGGGATTTGAGGGGGAATTGACGAGTAATTACACATTTATTGTGTTTCTGGGGGGGAAGTGCCAAAAATTTACACTATTTAGGTGTTTCTGGGGGGAATGTGAAAAGTAATCACAAATTTAAGGGATTCGAGGGGAATGGACGATAGTTACACAAATTTAGTGTGATTCTGAGGGAATTGACGAGTAATTACACTATTTAGTGTGATTCTGAGGGAAGGACAGTAATCATACATTTAGTGTGTTTTCTAAAGGGGAATTGACAAAAACACACTTTTAGTGTATTCTAAAGGGGGAAGGAATAGATCACACTTTTTAGTGGATTCTGGGGGGGGAGGGAACGAAATTTACACTATTTAGTGGGATTCTAGGGGAGTGTGACAGTAGATTACACATTTAGTGTGATTCTGGGGGAGGAATGTGACGATAGATCACACTTTTTAAATGTGATTCTGAGGGGAATGTACGAGTAATCACACATTTAGGGGGTTTCTAGAGGATGTGACAAGAGATTACCATTTAGTGGACTGAGGGGAGGGGACGATAATTACACATTAGTGTGCTGAGGGGGAAATTGACGAGTAGTTACACTATTTAAGGTATTCGGGGGGAAAAGGGACGAGAATTCCCACTTTTTTAGTGTGACGAGAGGGATTGACAATAATTACCTATTTGTTATTCTGAGGGGGATGTGACGATAGTTTACACAATTTAGTGTGATTCTGAGGAGGAAGTACAGAGAATACACAAATTTAATTTGGATTCAGAGGGGGGGGGAGTAGATTACACTATTTAGTGTTTTTCTGAGGGAATGTGACGATAGATTACCATTTAGTGGATTCTGAGGGGAATGTGAGATACATCACACTATAAGTGTGTTTTCTGGGGGGAATGTGACGATAATTAAACTATTTAGTGTGTTTTGGGGGGGAGTACGAGTATTACCAATTTATGTTTTCTGGGGGGAGGTGACAGTAAAATACACTTTTTTGTGTGATTTTGAGGGGAATGTGACGATAATCACACATTTTTGTGATTTTTGAGGGGGAATTGACAAATTTACACTTTTTTATGTAATTCTGAGGGGGAATGGACGAGAATACACTATTTTGTGATTCTGGGGGGAAATTGCGATAATTATTCTATTTAGTGTTTCGAGGGGAAAGGACGGTAATTACACTATTTAGTTGTTTCGGGGGAAAAAGTGAGAGTAGATTACACTATTTAGTGTGATTCGAGGGGGAATGTGACATAGATTACACTATTTTTTTTGATTTTAGGGGGGAAGTGCGATAGATTACACAATTTATTGTGATTCTGGGGGAAAGGACGATAATTACACTATTTAGGTGATTCTGAGGAGGAATGTGACGAGTAGATCACACTATTTAAGTGTGATTCTGAGGGGGAATGTGACGAGTAGATTACACTATTTAGTGTGATTCTGAGGGGAATGTGACGAGTAGATTACACTATTTAGTGTGATTCTGAAGGGGAATGTGACGAGTAGATTACACTATTTAGTGTAATTCTGAGGGGAATGTGACGAGTAGATCATACTATTTAGTGTGATTCTAAGAGGGAATGTGACGAGTAGATCACACTATTTAGTGTGATTCTGAAGGGGAATGTGACGAGTAGATCACACTATTTAGTGTGATTCTGAGAGGGATGTGACAAGTAGATTACACTATTTAGTGTGATTCTGAGGGGGAGTGTGACGAGTAGATTACACTATTTAGTGTGATTCTGAGGAGGAATGTGACGAGTAGATCACACTATTTAAGTGTGATTCTGAGGGGGAATGGGACGAGTAGATTACACTATTTAGTGTGATTCTGAGGGGAATGTGACGAGTAGATTACATTATTTAGTGTGCTTCTGAGGGGGAATGTGACGAGTAGATTACACTATTTAGTGTAATTCTGAGGGGAATGTGACGAGTAGATCATACTATTTAGTGTGATTCTGAGAGGGAATGTGACGAGTAGATCACACTATTTAGTGTGATTCTGAAGGGGAATGTGACGAGTAGATCACACTATTTAGTGTGATTCTGAGAGGATGTGACAAGTGATTACACTATTTAGTGTGATTCTGAGGGGGAGGTGTGACGAGTAGATTACACTATTTAGTGTGATTCTGAGGAGGAATGTGACGAGTAGATCACACTATTTAAGTGTGATTCTGAGGGGGAATGGGACGCGTAGATTACACTATTTAGTGTAATTCTGAGGGGGAATGTGACGAGTAGATTAAACTATTTAGTGTGATTCTGAGGGGATGTGACGAGTAGATTACACTATTTAGTGTGATTCTGAGGGGGAGTGTGACGAGTAGATTACACTATTTAGTGTGATTCTGAGGAGGAATGTGACGAGTAGATCACACTATTTTGTGTGATTTTGAGGGGGAATGTGACGAGTACATCACACTATATAGTGTGATTCTGAGGGGGGAATGTGACCGAGTAGATAAATATTTAGTGTGATTCTGAGGGGGATGTGACGAGTAGATTACACTATTTAGTTGATTCTGAGGGGGAGTGTGACGAGAGATTACACTATTTTGTGTGATTTTGAGGGGGAATGTGACGAGTAGATCACACTATTTTGTGTGATTTTGAGGGGGAATGTGACGAGTAGATTACACTATTTAGTGTAATTCTGAGGGGGAATGTGACGAGTAGATTACACTATTTAGTGTGATTCTGAGGGGGAATGTGACGAGTAGATTATTCTATTTAATGTGATTCTGAGGGGGAATGTGACGAGTAGATTACACTATTTAGTGTGATTCTGGGGGGAATGTGACGAGTAGATTACACTATTTAGTGTGATTCTGAGGGGAATGTGACGAGTAGATTACACTATTTTGTGTGATTTTGAGGGGGAATGTGACGAGTAGATTACACTATTTATTGCGATTCTGAGGGGAAATGTGACGAGTAGATTACACTATTTAGTGTGATTCTGAGGAGGAATGTGACGAGTAGATCACACTATTTAAGTGTGATTCTGAGGGGGAATGTGACGAGTAGATTACACTATTTATGTGATTCTGAGGGGAATGTGACGAGTAGATTACACTATTTAGTGTGATTCTGAGGGGGAATGTGACGAGTAGATTAACACTATTTAGTGTAATTCTGAGGGGAATGTGACGAGTAGATCATACTATTTAGTGTGATTCTGAGAGGGAATGTGACGAGTAGATCACACTATTTAGTGTGATTCTGAAGGGGAATGTGACGAGTAGATCACACTATTAGTGTGATTCTGAGAGGGAGTGTGACAAGTAGATTACACTATTTAGTGTGATTCTGAGGGGGAGTGTGACGAGTAGATTACACTATTTAGTGTGATTCTGAGGGAGAATGTGACGAGTAGATCACACTATTTAAGTGTGATTCTGAGGGGGAATGGGACGAGTAGATTACACTATTTAGTGTAATTCTGAGGGGGAATGTGACGAGTAGATTAAACTATTTAGTGTGATTCTGAGGGGGATGTGACGAGTAGATTACACTATTTAGTGTGATTCTGAGGGGGAGTGTGACGAGTAGATTACACTATTTAGTGTGATTCTGAGGAGGAATGTGACGAGTAGATCACACTATTTTGTGTGATTTTGAGGGGGAATGTGACGAGTACATCACACTATATAGTGTGATTCTGAGGGGGAATGTGACGAGTAGATTAAACTATTTAGTGTGATTCTGAGGGGGATGTGACGAGTAGATTACACTATTTAGTGTGATTCTGAGGGGGAGTGTGACGAGTAGATTACACTATTTTGTGTGATTTTGAGGGGGAATGTGACGAGTAGATCACACTATTTTGTGTGATTTTGAGGGGGAATGTGACGAGTAGATTACACTATTTAGTGTAATTCTGAGGGGGAATGTGACGAGTAGATTACACTATTTAGTGTGATTCTGAGGGGGAATGTGACGAGTAGATTACACTATTTAGTGTGATTCTGAGGGGGAATGTGACGAGTAGATTACACTATTTAGTGTGATTCTGAGGGGAATGTGACAAGTAGATTAAACTATTTAGTGTGATTCTGAGGGGAAATGTGACGAGTAGATTACACTATTTAGTGTGATTCTGAGGGGAATGTGACGAGTAGATTACACTATTTAGTGTGATTCTGAGGGGAAATGTGACGAGTAGATCACACTATTTAGTGTAATTCTGAGAGGGAATGTGACGAGTAGATTACACTATTTAGTGTGATTCTAAGGGGGAATGTGACGAGTAGATTACACTATCTAGTGTGATTCTGAGGGGGAATGTGACGAGTAGATTACGAATATTTAAAAATTATAATTATTTTCAGTCGTGACCTTTCCTGAACCACTTTCAACCGAACAGTTGAATTACTGACATGGTTGCACGACAACGTTATCATGAAATAACGTTATCACAAAATGAAATAAAATTGGGACCAAGACTATAAGATTCTGGTGTCAGGCTAGAAATACTTTCACCCCCTCGTGTTTCCAATTCCCTCCACGATATGAATAGAATTAATGAAATACTGATAATGGTGTTGTATATATATATATTGCTTTGATGGAACTCTATTTGTTTATCGTTTTGTTGTCACGATATTTGTTTAAATCTTTTTAATCTTTTTAAAAACTCTAAATCGTTTTATATTGATATTTTAGTAACGAGTCTATTCCGAATTTAAAACATTCCCACAATTAACTTTATTTACTGCAACATTTAACAGTAAAATGTACACAGATGAGAACTGTCTTCAAAATAAATTATATTTTCTGAAACTGAAAGTAAACACTAAACAAGGCTGTTATCTCTAACATCACTACCATAATAGCCACCATATTGTATTTAACGTGCTAGTTACTAGTTAGGTAATGTGTTTGATATTAGCTACTTTATCAGGAATAGGATGGTGTGCGGAGGTTGCCTCCATTAAGTACACGTTATATACACGTTACTGTCTAGTAGGAGTAGTTACCGTTGGACCAGTGCAGTTAAGTAGGGATAATATTCGTAATGGTAAACAGTTAATCCGAAATACGGTTAACAGTATAAAATGCCTCGAATTAATTGCCAGAGCTGAAGAAAATCATGAAAGTTGCAATTCTTTAAGTTCTGATAGGTTGCAACAACTTCACCTAGTTAAACGAGTTACCAATCAACATAGTAGCGACCCTACTAGGGTGCTCAATCACTCAATACCAAACCCAATTACAACTTCACCAACTACAACTGCACAAAAATCATTGTAGATCAGATTCCATGAAGGCCTGTCTAGACTCAGAGCTCTGATGAACATGGGATCGTATACTATTTCGGCATGGTGCCACACAGGCTTGCCTGGTGCCACACAGGCTTGAGGCTTGCCTGGTGCCACACAGGCTTGCCTGGTGCCACACAAGCTTGCCTGGTGCCACACAAGCTTGCCTGGTACCACACAGGCTTGTCTGGTGCCACACAGGCTTGCCTGGTGCCAAACAGGCTTGCCTGGTGCCACACAGGCTTGCCTGGTGCCACACAGGCTTGTCTGGTGCCACACAGGCTTGTCTGGTGCCACACAGGCTTGTCTGGTGCCACACAGGCTTGTCTGGTGCCACACAGGCTTGCCTGGTGCCACACAAGCTTGCCTGGTGCCACACAGGATTGCCTGGTGCCACACAAGCTTGCCTGGTGCCACACAAGCTTGCCTGGTGCCACACAGGCTTGTCTGGTGCCACACAGGCTTGCCTGGTGCCACACAGGCTTGTCTGGTGCCACACAGGCTTGCCTGGTGCCACACAGGCTTGTCTGGTGCCACACAGGCTTGTCTGGTGCCACACAGGCTTGCCTGGTGCCACATGTGATTCCCTTCATTATCTCCCTGAAGTCACGTGGTGCCTCATTTCCTAAGGATTCAATTTTAGCCGACCTTACCTCACTTATACACATATTAATAATATATGTATCCGTATAAAGAACAAATGAAACAAAGTTCAAATGATGAGTTAAACTTTAAGTTTCATACTACAGTGATTAAACTACAGCAATCTTCAGGAAGCTGTAGATCTAAAATATTTTCTCAAAAGTTAGTTTGCTCCGTATATATCCGCCGCTGACTTCTACTAGTGACTAGAACTTCCTCCGTTAGCACTCTTCCTGTTCTACTTCTACCTTATTTGACCTTATTTGGACGGACATTAAATGACCGCTGGAGGCCCTAACGTTCATCTTAATGTCTGTTCAAATAAAGGTCAATAGCCGGTCAATAGCCGGTCAATAGCCGGTTAATAGCCGGTTAATAGCTGGTTAATAGCTGGTTAATAGCCGGTTTATAGCCGGTTAATAGCCGGTTTATAGCAGGTTAATAACCGGTTAATAGCCGGTTAATAGCCGGTTAATAGCCGGTTAATAGACGGTTAATAGCTGGTTAATAGCCGGTTTATAGCAGGTTAATAGCCGGTTAATTGCCGGTTAATAGCTGGTTAATAGCTGGTTTATAGTTGATTTATAGCTGGTTAATAGCCGGTGGATAGCCGGTTGATAGCTGGTTAATAGCCGGTTTATAGCAGGTTAATAGCCGGTTAATAGCTGGTTTATAGCCAGTTAATAACAGGTTTATAACCGGTTTATAGCCGGTTAATGGTCTGGTAATAGCCGGTTAACAGCAGGCTAAAATCCAGTTAGAGCTCTTAAATCATCACTCGTCACAATTGCTTAATTGCTGGTTAATAAGTTAATAGCCAGGTAATAGCCAGTCAATAGTTGATTAATAACCAATTATTAGCCAGTTAAATCTCACATTCGCTTGATAAAGTTGATGTAAATAGATTAGACGATTAGTAAACTAAAAAAATCAAAAATTTCATGTGAAACTGGTTGAACTTTTATTTGAATTAAATTAAATTTTGATTGTAGTGTATTTTAATGCTTTGTACAAGTAACTAATGCGATATTCAGGAGCCCGAAGTGGGCCAATGTTCAAATCTTACCTATTACTTTAAAAATTGTATAATTATCACGTGACATCTTATAACCCAACAATTATAAACCTAGCTTAAACTAATTTCCCATCCTAATACATCTTTCAAATCAGAACACCTATTATCTTATTATTAACAAAATCTGTAAACGCCAAATCCAGAATACTCCGTTTCAATTAACTTTATAACCCAAAGTGTACTAAACCGCGACTGTAAATAATGTTAACTCCATCCATTAACTCCATTAATATTGTGCTCTAAAATTTACAGTACATGTACTAACCTTTTTAGTTCATGTACTAACCACTTACTTAAACCGAAAAATTATTTAAATTGCCTAAAATCCCAGTTAAATAAATACTAACCTTACAATGGCACGAAGACAAACAGGTATGATAAAATCAATTGTCACCTTGCAAAATGCAAAAAAAAGTTTCAAAATCTTGTAATAAAATTTCAATAGAAAATGCGGCACAGAATATTAAAATGCAACCCTTTTATAGATCGATTTTGAAACCAAGAAAATAGATTTTAAAAGTTTTTTAAAACGTTTTGAAACCATATCATTATAATGATACTATAAGTTGGAAAATAACTTAACAAGTTAAACTAGACTAAATGAAGTATATCAGTTTGAGTAAGGCCGTAAGGGTAATTGTAACGTATAATCGCTTATTTATCGCTTATAAACGGCGCTTATAGCGCTTTTCTGAGCGGCCGCTTTTCCAGCGCTTATAATCGCTTTATTCTTGGAAAAATCGCTTTCGAAGCGATTTAATCGATTAGAAACGACCAAAAAGCGATTATAAGCGCTAAAAAAATAAGGTAATCGCTTTTAAAAATATTTACAGCAATTATAATCGGTTATGAGCGCTTTTATTTGAATCGATTATAATCGCTATAAAAGCGATTATAAACAGCCTAAACCGATTATAATCGCTAAACAATGAGCGCTCATAGTAAAATTTTATTTATGGAAATTTGCCAATAATTGTTTATTTTAAGTTGTCTCTGATAGTAATGCATATATAAATGTATAATATGCAAGTTTTTTAGCTGCAAGGTCAGTCCTTTAATTTGTCTCCAGACAGTTGATGCTTCTTTCGGCGGAGAGTTTTCATCTAGTCCGTTGTCTGAAACAGGAGCTGATAATTTTAATAGTCAATCAAATATCAATAGAGTCAAACAATTAAACTTGAAATTATTATTTAACAAGTGTACTTCAAAACTCCTTTAAGAAGAGCGACGTCTCACAACCGCTATTTAATTTCAAGAGCTTAAGAAAGTTATGACTTAATATTAAAAATTGACTTTTAATACGGCCTCTTTATTTTTTATTAACGGTGCTGTATAGTTTTTGTTATTTAGGCACGTACCGTGGTATTTGTTTGAGCTGAAAGGTTCCTACTTGAGTCCGCACTATTTAGCTAAGATCTAACTGATTAGAATTAATTTGGATCGATATCACGAAGTACTACTATTACGATAACGATCCAAATAAGTGTAACTCTGACTAGACTTTCAGAGAACTAGAAATAATTATGATGGATACTCTTTGAGGTAATGACCGTAGTTAGACTAAAAACTGAGTCCTATCAAATTCATATTTGAGAATGGGAACGGATCTCAAATGCAAACACAAATACAATTGATTGTTTAGTTTCTGAAGTGGTACCTGTTCAAGTTCAAAGTGTGTGGTTTCCTCCGTGTCACCTTCGTTCATTCTGGTTTGCAATATACCAACTGTCCCTGCAGAGAGTTATGTGTTATTCGAAATTAAAATTAAAGTAATGTGTTATTCAATTAAGCTGAGTTTCACACAATCGCTGAAATAGAATAATACCTCATGAGACATGTATTAAATATTTATCATTATTGAGAGTTTACCTATTGAGACTTTCTAATGCCCACGTAATTGAATGAAAGTTACCCTATCGATACTGAGAATAACCAATTAATGCTTACCGTCTTGACATCTTTCTTTCTGTGGTCATGATTCCTTCAAGTTTCTTCTCTCTTCTGTTTTCTAAAATTTTAGATAGCTTAATAACTGCCTTACCAACCCTTTTATCTTTGTATGCTTAAGCACAATGTACATTTTCACAACGAATTTGTTTATTTATCTAGAAACATGATTCCTGAATCAATATTTTACTTGTCGAGATTTTTGTATTTAAATAACACAACATTTATTGTACTCACTGATCACCGCCATACTCTGCTAAATAATCAAACTTTTATTTGTACGTTCGTATGATATCTTGGGTAAGGAAAATAGCTAAAGTATTAACCTAAACCTATTCCAAAATTATTGAGTTATTGCCAGATTTCGCGCCATTGTTATGTTAATAAAATTTTGTTAACCAGACAGAATTATAGTGTGGAATGTTTGCAGCGCCTCATCGCGATCTCGAAATTTTTATTTTGCTCTGCGGTTTAGTTACCAAAGTAACTGACTCGCGCTAATATATTCGAGAAATTCGCAGTATCTCTTCCTCGTGCATGACATAAATAATAATCTTATTAAGTGGGTTTTAAGGTGTTAACATACTTATGATATCACAAAGTAGTGCATCATAGACAAGACCAACTATCTCTCCATAAAGACACCTCGCTTTTCTTCCTCTGTTGATGAACCCTGTTTCGCATTGTACCGTCATCAGTGTTCCATTTGCTACAGGAAGTGTAGGCTCCGTTGATGACACGTTCTTCAGGCTCATTTCCTCGCAACCTTCGGTAGATATTATAATTTTAGAATGTCGTTTTTTCGTGCAACTAGTAAACTGTCGTGAAATATCGTCTTAATCTAATGTCACTTAAAAATATAGCTAAGTATAACTCATGAAGCTATGACATGATATAATTTGATAATTTCTGAATGATATCTGGAAAAGCAACTTAAAATTAATGAGTTCAATAGACTACCTAATTTTGCGATGATCACTATTTCAAACATTCGGATATATGTCAGCTCTTCAACTTCAATTACTGTTATTTCTACAGTGTCTCCAAGTTTACACCCGGAGGGGACATAATCTCCAGGGACCGTGTTTTCATGGTACACTGTGAGGGGCCACGTATCACACCCTCCTCCCTCACAGGTACACGTGTCTCTAGAGCAGGTGTGAGTGTTTTTGTACAGTGAGGACCTATAATGCACTACCTGCTCAATGCAGTGTTCCTTATCTAGAGACGCTTTAAACCAGGCCTTACTATCCGATCCTTGTACTGCATAAGCCTTAGTGTTCAGGTCCATGTCTATAGCTTTATCTGCTCCATACTTAGCCAGACTATCCTTAGTCTTAGAGTGAGACACAGAGGCAGGTTTTATCTCACCTGGTACTTCTGGTCTTAGAGCACCTGAAGTAGTGAACACTTTAAGAGATTTTCACATTATAATTTATACCATTTCCAATCAGTCAAATTAAAGAAATAGTGTTGATTTGACTAAATTATAAAAACTTGAATTACATAATTACATGGTATGTGTAATATGTATCCTAATTGATCAATTAGTTGACTAACTTAAACCGAATGATATGTGCACCAAACACTGATCATATATAATATGTGTTTAACTCTACAAAACTGCTTATAACACAAGCTCGGTATGTGATAATTTGCCTTCAAAATCAAACCTCGTTAAAATGCAGTTTTTAATATAATTATAACACGGTTTTTTGGGCTAAATTATCTCCTGAGGAATAATCTCCTCCATCGATGCGCGTTATAACGAGGTAAGCTACTGTAATACTTATTAAAATTAAAATGTGTCATTGAATTAAATTTATTCTTACCTTTGAGGGGTAACCAAAGCAAAGTCGTAATAATGGTCACCGTCGTTTTCATGTTCTGGCTTCTGATATATTTAATTATTTTATATATGTAGTTTATTAGGACTGATAAAGTGATAAATCAAATATAACAACCAAAATATTTGTACCTTAAATATGAAATGTGACAAAACTATTTTATTATTGTTTGATAATCTCATATCAGCGGACTTCGGAGACTTAAAAATATTTGACAGAATCTAAAAGATTTTCAATTACTGTATGATCCCTGTAATTCTGTTACGAAATCACTGCGTGGAATTGATTAGTGATTGAGGACAATCAGGACATTGATGTCCCTGGAACTGGACACCTTATAGATAAAATAAAACTATATGGAAAAGACAATAAATTCATTTCGATTACTGAGCACAGATTTGTGAAATATTAAAGTCTGTCTCTAAAAATATTATTTTTCACCATAGGTTTTTCCTTAAACAAAAAAAAAATAATGGTAAGAACTAATGTAAAAGAAGAAGACTTTTATAAGCTCCCCGACGCGATCCACGAGTCCAGGATAGCGTTAGCCCTTAAAGTTTATGAGCAGCCGGCATCAATCGAATAATTTGTACGCTGTTCAGTGTTCTAGATATGAGAGCGTGCAAAAGAAAACCCTGACCCTAACCCTTAAATAGTGTACTGATCTACAAGAAAAGGACCGAGGTGATCTTTGTGTGTCACGTGTACCCATTGCCTTGCAACCGCCTTTGACCTGATGCCTCTTACAAGGTTCTTAGATAAGCTGATAACTAATGCACGATTAAGCTGGTGAGTTGGGGCAGCCTAATGATTTGTGAAAGAATCAGGTCTCATCTGTAGGTTTGAATATTCATCGTTACTACAAAATTTGGGCCAGCCAAGTGGTCAGTGAAAGAATCAGGTCTCTTCTCCTAGTACAGCAGATCTGAATAGATGAATATTTATTCTTACCAGAACACCAGGCCGGAGAGCTTTGCAGTACATGGCATGCGCCATGCAATAAAAAAAGGTGAGGGATCGTGAATGGTGCAGATAAAGATCATTTAAAGATTTAATGATATCATGCTCACAAAATACTTACAGTTACAGCCCAACAGGCAACATACCTAGTCCTAAGATAATGATCCCACTCTTGAATTTTGAAATTCTGACTGGACCGAATTTTATTACCGAGAGTTTATCAATATCATCTTCGCAAAAAAAACATATTTTGTGAATCTGTATAACCTTATTAACTGGTTAACTGGACAGAGGGACAAACTGAAACAGTGCAGTTAGGGAATAGCGCAAGTAAAAGAGCGCACAAGAGATTCTATGCGAGTTTTAATTGTTTCCTATTTAACCGCGTCATTCTATTCACTACATTCGGCCCATTAAGTGATCAGAACCGGCGTCGAGCTTGAGCTCGCAGCCCGGCTAATCGTTTCCTATATAACCGCGTCATTCTATTCACTACATTCGGCCCATTATGTGATTAGGACCGAGCTGTTAAGAATCTATAGATCGCCTCTTCCAGGGATCCTCCAGTCTAAGTCAGCCTCCCTCGAATACCCCGCGAACTATTACGATTTCTCGTGGAAGAGGCTGGCATTTGCCGAGTGCAGTAATGAAAACCGATTAAACCCGCCTGGACAAAGGGACACACAGTGCTGTTAGGAAATAGTGGACTGAGATGTTTTACACAGATTTATAGAAATAGAATATAGTTTTTTGCGAAGACGGTAAATTCTTGTCAATATAATTCGGTCCAGTTAGTTATTAACAGACTTTTTTTAATAACAACTCTACTGCATATTTAGATAAAAATGCAACTTAGAACGACAATTCATGAGCCGTTTTTTAATAATTAGAAGAATGGGAATTTTTAAGGTAGATGGATGTGAGTGTAATCATTTGTACAGAACAACAAACCACCTTTACTGTCTCGTCTACGAAAAGATGAGGGGTCTGACAAATAATTATAAAAATACTGAAAGTCAAAAAGATATCATCAAACGTATTGTAAAACTAAAATTTTTATAAATTTCTGACTAACAGTTTGGTAAATACAATTTTTCCTACCCAAATTTGATTTTCCTCAGGTATCCCTCAAAACGACCACTGCAGAGTCGCGTCCTGAAAATCCTCTCAGTCCTCACGTTCCTTTATAATTCTACTTGGAGTTAATCGATCTTCCTATGGCTAACGACTATACGAACAGGCTCACTTGAAGTACCTTGAATAAATACGCTAAGCTTACAGCAGCCCGGCTAATACTCGTGGTGCCCTAAACGGTGCTTTTCGTTCTTCTCTTTTCAACCTGTTGAATATAAAGATGACTTAGTCTGTTTGTAATCCCGTATGAGATTAACAAGGACAGACAGGCTTGGTAAGTTTAACAAGAGTTAGAGTGACTGCAATAGTTATAGTATGTATTCTCTTAGCACAATGATCCTAGTGGCAAGTTACTGAGGGCATGGTTAATCGTTTTACCATTGAATTCAGAATCTAGTCTCTTACTTTGTGGCTTCTATGGAAATCTAGAAATAAACGGACAATGGCTATTGGAGCTGAGAAAGGAGTGACAGTTACATTACGATAACTCCATAGTAATTACAGAAGTACCTCGCTACAAGTTTTTTTTATTTTTTATCTAGACACTTATTTTACTTCGGTGTATTCCAACAGCCACAATGTTACACAAGTGCAACCAGCCAATTACAGGAAGCCGAAGGATCTTTTTGGCCAGTGACGGTTAAGGTAGTGTGTACCATACTTTCTTCGTCCGAGACTTTGCTGCAATGTGCAGCTCCTCATTTAACCCTCACACCCGATTTCTCGAGTATTCGGCTGAGTAGACCGGGGGGCTGCATAGACCACTCATGATCCTTAGCTGAACGTCGACGACGCTCACCCCACGACCAGGCAGTCAGTGGGTTTCGAACTCGCAACCTAACGTTTGTAAGACAGGCGTTCTAACCAACTGCGCTACCTGGCCCCTCGCTATAACGCGGGCCGAAAAAGGAAATACAGACACAGTGGCCACAGTCCACTCTACCCAATTTTGGGGTTTGGTAAAAACAATAACAGAATCTTAACTATTACTCAAATATAATATACTTATTTGTTGCAGATTCTCTGGCGAAGCAATGAAGAGAACAAGTTAGAATTTGACAAGATTAGCAAAGGTTGCTGGAAGAGCATTTTGATCGGTTTTGTGGCAATTGTGTTGTGTTCAAAGTGTTTTAATTTTATGTTTCATTGGGCTGTATGGGATGCATATTTTGTTGATGTGATTAAAACTTTCTTTTAAGGGGGGGGGTCAATGGGTATTTTTTTGTGAAACTTGATTTCGAGATAGTAGTTGACCAACAAACTAGGACCAGTGACCGAACTTTTGAGGGGGTCCCGGACCCCAACCGCCAAACGGTGCGCGCAGGGCAGCCACGCCCATATTTGGTCCAAATTAGGCCCAATTTAGCCAAATACCCTGAACATGCCCAAAACCCAGGTTTATGGTGCTCTACTTGTAGCTAGTGGTCTCCTGAACTCGTATATGAAATTTCATCAAGATTGGACAAAAAATGACTGAGTTATGAGCCAAAAACCATATGCCCATATTTGGGCATACGCACCAAATTTGGTAGATTTCGTCCCATAAATTGGTCAAATATCAATATTTTTGGATGAGACTTACTTTATATGAAAGGTAAGCCTAAACTACATATTCTCTGTAAGTTATAGCTTTATATCTGTTTAAATGTGGATACTAAGGCGAAAAAACCACAAAAAATGAACTAAATTGCCCATATCTCGGTTCGCGATATTCGCGGAATTGATCTCACCAAAATTGTAACAACTCAATCAGTTTTCAAAATTTTTGCATGAAATTTTTGAAATCGACTCGAAATCGCATTTCGACCTTATTTTAAGAACGGATTTTTGATTTAGGCCTCAAAAAAAATTTGGCGGCCAAATTCTGAATTTCTGTAATATAATTTTGGAATTTGGCCGCCAAATTTTTTTTGAGGCCTAAATCAAAAATCCGTTCTTAAAATAAGGTCGAAATGCGATTTCGAGTCGATTCCAAAAATTTCATGCAAAAATTTTGAAAACTGATTGAGTTGTTACAATTTTTGTGAGATCAATTCCGCGAATATCGCGAACCGAGATATGGGCAATTTAGTTCATTTTTTGTGGTTTTTTCGCCTTAGTATCCACATTTAAACAGATATAAAGCTATAAATTACAGAGAATATGTAGTTTAGGCTTACCTTTCATATAAAGTAAGTTTCATTCAAAAATATTGATATTTGACCAATTTATGGGACGAAATCTACCAAATTTGGTGCGTATGCCCAAATATGGGCATATGGTTTTTGGCTCATAACTCAGTCATTTTTTGTCCAATCTTGATGAAATTTCATATACGAGTTCAGGAGACCACTAGCTACAAGTAGAGCACCATAAACCTGGGTTTTGGGCATGTTCAGGGTATTTGGCTAAATTGGGCCTAATTTGGACCAAATATGGGCGTGGCTGCCCTGCGCACACCGTTTGGCGGTTGGGGTCCGGGACCCCCTCAAAAGTTCGGTCACTGGTCCTAGTTTGTTGGTCAACTGCTATCTCGAAATCAAGTTTCACAAAAAAATACCCATTGGCCCCCCCCCTTAAGGAATACTCCTAGCTAACTACCTTATCGGACCTTATTTGGACGGACATTAATTGAACGCTGGAGGCCCTAATATAACCTTCATCTTAATGTCCGTTCAAATAAAGTCCGTTCATTTAAGGTCCGTCCAAGTTAAAGTCCGTTGAAATTTTTTCAAAAATTCTAACTTTTCGTCCAGAATAATATTCTGGACGAAAAGTTAGAATTTTATTATGACAACTATGAGAACTTTATTGTGCCGTAAGTTAACAACGGAACGGTTCTCCTTGGTCTGCCGGAGGCATAGAAAACTTTACTGGTATATGATGTTTTCAAGGGTCACTTGGCGAAAAAGTCAACGAAATTATGGTACTCAATGACATAGTTCATGAGCTAGTCCCCGCCAACATGACAAACTTGTTCTAGCCTCTAGATATTACGGTAAATCTTGTTGCCAAGGACATTGTCCGGCGTTGTTATAGTTCATATTACTGAGGGGAGGTAATGAAACAGTGCTAGGAAAGCTCCACGTGATGTTAAGGTTAACCTTAAGTTGTCTAAGATAAAACCACTTCACGCCGAATGGCTTGTAAAAGTTAACACTGAAATGCAGGACCGGGGTAGTTTGATGAAAAAAGGTTTCCATAAAGCTAGAAATCACTGATGCTTTAAGCATGGACTATTTAGTATTTCATGCACGAAAACCCATTTGATGAAGATGATATGTGATATTAGACACTGATCATGTACACATATTTTAAAATGTTTACTGCTGAACGACTGTTTTTCTTACTTACTGTATAAAAAGTGGATTTAAAAATCATTTGCTGAAATAAAAAAACGTTAAAAAAAGAAAAAGAATTCGGATTTTTGATGGCTTTTTTAGCAGGAACCCGTCTAACCCTAAAGTGGTGTCAAGACTTGAGAGACTAAGGAGTGTTATAAAGTTGTTGTACTCTATAAGTGTATATTCACCTACAAGCATAACTGCTTGGCGTGATGAGGTACATCTTTGATTGGTCGAAGGTCTTTCAACAACACAGCATCATCACTTTCATAGTAGTCCCCGGCTTATGACGGGTTCATAGCGGTATTAAACATGTTTTTCTGGGCCCAAACAATCTACGCTCCTACTATGCTATAACAGTATAACTGGTCTCTTGACTAACTCCCAATCATCTGTCCATATGATAGTGTTTCTGGACAAATAGATGGTATACGATGTCCTCAGGCTGATCTCAGCGATCTTCTTCTTCTCTTTGTTCTTTACGTTCAGGTGGTTCATAAAGGTTGGGAGGCTATAGTTGTAAATGCATCGAGCTCCCACTTCTACTGTCTGGAGCTTGCAAGCCCATCCGTTGGCTTCTATCACTTCTGTCAGCTGCTGATATCTTTTCATCTTTCGCTTCTCTTGATCAGCAAAGTTCTGCTCATTTCCACAAGTCAGCTCCATTAGATAAACCTACTTTACTTTATCTGGATAGATCACTACATCAGGTCTTAGTGGTGTAGCTGCAATGTGCTGCGGGAAGTTCCTCTGTCTCTCATCCTCATCAAATATTATCTTCCAGTCGTTGGCATCTGAAAAGAAATATCTTTGGGTCTTATGATGAGTTGGGTCAGCTAAGGTAACCTTCTCGCGCTTATTGCCTGCCTTGTGAAAGACCGACGGTGCCCTCTTCGATTCCTTGGCGATGTCGGAATTAAACTCGTCAATCTGTGATGAAACAGTCTTCATGATTTCACGTAGGACCTGATCATGGCGCCAGTTGAAACGTCCCTGTCTTAGTGCAACCTTGCAGAACGTGAGGATATGATTGAGTGTCCCTTGTTTGCTGCAGAGTTTACAGTTTCCTGAAACGGCTTTATTCCAAAGCTTTAGGTTGCTAGGTGTTGACGCAGTGTCATGGATGGCATTGACATGAAACTTTAACAGTTCCGGACTAAGTTGATAGATCAGGTTATTCCACGTGGTGTCGAATGTCATTGTATTTTCCCATGTGAGAAAGAGGTTTTGCCGCTTTCGGTCAAAAAGTGAACAAATATATTTGTTCACTTTTTGACTGAAAGCGGCAAAACCGTGTCTCTTCATCAAAGGTCCTCACCATGTTGGTTAGCAATTATTACTTATTTAATTCGCGTTTTTGACACCACTTTGCGGTCCAAATTTTTGGCACTAAACTTCTTATTTCTTGACCAATTTTTTATTTTTTCATGCTGATTTGAAGGCCATTAAAGCATTTGACCCAGTCAAAAAAGTTTCAGTTGTATATCTTTTACGGTTTTTGCGAAAAGTCGAGTTAAAGTTGATGCCGTGGTGTCAGTAAAATGGCACGGATCCATCCATCCATATATATCGTCTCGCTTTATAGATAGTAAGATATTAATGTCCGTTCATAATTATGTCCGTTCATTTAATTTCCGTCCAAATAAGGTCCGATAAGGTATATAACTATTTATATTCTTTACTTTTAGTCACTCTCTATTGATAGCTTTAAAAACTTGCGTTTCGTTGACTTGGTTTAGTGCCCCTCTTTACAACTGGTTTACTCCCAGCATCATCGATAATCTAATACAGTTGTTATTGCATGTAGCGGGAAATACGTCCTCGAGCACTCAGCACACCGTCTCGATTGTCCAGCCCTCCTTGTCCGCTGGGACTGAGAGAAGAAAGTATAGTTGGTTACCCCAAATCTTGTATCTGACTGTTAGGATTTCTGTCATAGTTAATTTATGTCAATTTCCAATATTTACGTTTTGAAGGAATGGACGCGATTGTGTGGTTAAGTTTGGCAGCTCGTCAATCGTTGGGAAACGGAGAGAGTGGAAGATGCAGTGCCCCGGCCACCCCTGCTACGCCGGGGGCGCCAAAAAGGCGCCCTTTCTCAACGAAAAGTCGCCCCTAGGTTTTTTCTTGAATTTTTCTTGAATTTTTCTTGAATTTTTCTTGAATTTTTCTTGAATTCTATGACCTCTCACTGAAAATAACGCCTTATTGGTGTATTCCCCTGTCCAATTTTGCGCTCAGTCGGTGTGAAAAAAATTTTTGGGGTCCTTTTTTTTCTTTTCTTTTTTTTTTAGGGACACAAAAAATTTGGGCGACTTTTTCGAGCCGCCGGGGGGCGCCAAGTTAAATCAGCCACTAACGTAACGCCACTGGGAAGATGTGAGAATTGGGAGACCCGATTTAAAATCCGGCAACCTAGCCTGGCTCAAGGAGTTACACTCGGATTATCCGGCAAACTAGCCTGGCTCAAGGAGTTACACTCGGATTATCCGGCAAACTAGCCTGGCTCAAGGAGTTACACTCGGATTATCCGGCAAACTAGCCTGGCTCAAGGAGTTACACTCGGATTATCTGGCAAACTAGCCTGGCTCAAGGAGTTACACTCGGATTATCCGGCAAACTAGCCTGGCTCAAGGAGTTACACTCGGATTATCCGGCAAACTAGCCTGGCTCAAGGAGTTACACTCGGATTATCCGGCAAACTAGCCTGGCTCAAGGAGTTACACTCGGATTATCCGGCAAACTAGCCTGGCTCAAGGAGTTACACTCGGCTTATTCGGCAAACTAGCCTGGCTCAAGGAGTTACACTCGGATTATCCGGCAAACTAGCCTGGCTCAAGGAGTTACACTCGGATTATCCGGCAAACTAGCCTGGCTCAAGGAGTTACACTCAGATCATAATTTTCGCCCATTTGTGGGCCGAGGAACTGAGGGACTTGAAAGGAGCCCGATCAGATTTAAAACGCTATCAGTAATAATATGGGATCCCCAGGTAATATCAGTAGACGATCGCTATCAGTAATAATATGGGGTCCCCAGGTAATATCAGTAGACGATCGCGGTGGTGGGCGATAATTCTCACCTCGTTAAACTTAAAGATGTAAGAGTACAACTTTTAAAAGGATTTTTGCTTTGTGTTATATTTTATACTTTGAGTTTAATGTCATTCTCTCGCATGGAAATGTAGTACAAGTTATATATCGAAATTAGTTCCGCTTTTGGTTACCGATTTTGCAACTTCAGAATTTTAAAACCACATTTGTAAAGTTGGATTCATCACCTCATCTTGACGATACAAAAAATAATTTACAAAGATCACTTTGACACTTCTTTGAGATAAAAACAACTTAAAATTTACATAAACTAATGTACATGCTAAAACTGAATCCTACAAAACGGTGAAACAATTTTTGACAGCAACTTCAAGTTACATGTAAAAATGTTTTATCTCAATCAATTTATATTTTTTTGAAACCGTAAAATTAATCCTGTTATTTTAATTATCCAGCGGAAAGTGCACCGCACCTTTTTATAACCTGATTTGGAACTGATTTCAATATCTGTAATACAAGGTCAACTTGCTCAACATTCTTACTACTTCATGATAACATGCATTTTAAAAATAACCTTCCAGTTTTTCTATTCTTAATGTCAATTTCTTCAATCCAAAGTTCCATGAAATCATTGGGATGTCCCACATATTCATTATTCAACCACTTAATTTTGTTTGTTTAAAACAAAAACGAGTGGACGAAATCCATACCTAAGAGGTTGCCAGCTGCACCAGTTGTAAGTGGTTCACAATCATTAAAATTGTTATTCTTAAAAGTGCAACGACCTGAGCCTTTGCGCCGTGACATGAACACGGTTGGACACCACCTATGCCATTATTTGGTTAATCTACTTAATAGATTTACACGGTTTTGACTTACATCCCAAAACTTATTCAATTTAACTGTTACCTGCCCAGGAACAATATTTCATCACAAATGAACGAATTGCTCCAAGACCTTGTTCAAAACAACCATAATAATATGATCTATCCTAGTGATCTCGGTCACTAGAACCATGTATCGTATGAGTTACTATTTACTATGAACAATGAACATAAACAACGACTTTCTGGTGCTGGTCTGATCTTCTTTAGCTTTCACGTGATTATTCTAACACTTTCTAAACAGGAACACTTTCTTATTCATGCATCCATTATCTAAATAATAATAATAACTGTTCTGCAGAACAAGAAGAAATTTATAAAGAAGAGGCTACCCGACAGCACACAGTTCGATCTCGGATGATTTTCTTCCTGTAAGTATATCTTGTCAAATGTCAAAGAATCGATGTAACATAGTATGTTGTAAGTTGTTACACGCTTCATAACTTATCGCAGCAATGTGTACTATCCTACATTCGTTTTCATTCGGTATATACCTTCATTGAAATAACTATTGTTTTTCAGCCAAAGAGTAATCCGAAGATTGAGAGCATTCCTGCTATCAAGAAAGCTGTTATCAAGAAGCCTGATATCAAAAACCTGATATCAAGACATGCAGCACTGTCAAATCGGTTAGTACAAGTGCAAAAACTGTTTGTGAACACGTGTCGCCTGTCGGCCATCGGGATACTTGGATATTGCCGGTTTTATGGGTTCAGTTCACAGTTTATGATTGGATGATCTCGAGTTACATATGTCGTCACTCGTCATGCTCAAATCCATCTAAATAATTTGTTCTATGCAACGGTTATTGATCTCACAAATGCTTGATGTTTGAATTGCAGTGTCGTCTAGACTCTAACAGAACTTAAATCACCAGTATGTAAAGTCAAATCGCTAGTTTGAAGGCATATCATAGTAGTACATTTTACTGATTCAAATCGAAACCGTCGGATCTTAACGTTCAAAATGTACGATAAAAACTTTACCAAGCCGAGTTTTACCGAGGTTTTGCAAACAAACGTGGACGGGGCTAAGAAGTAAGAAGGCCAAAATATCCGGCTTACCTACCTTTAAGGTAGACGAATTGTTCCTCTCCACGCTCTCGAACGATCGAGGAGACAGCATAAGGAAATTATGTCAGGCTTCCCAGTATCCCATAGTGGTGTTTTTCAATGGAATTGTAGAAGACCTGAACAGATCAGACCGGAAGATCATTTATTTTCGGTTGCCCTAGCTGCTTCGGAAAGGTGCTCCTATTACTCAAAATTGGGTAGAGTCTTAACAAAGCTGTTTGTTGGTAAGAGCATCGAAGGTTGCTGCATTCATGAACTGATTACAAATCAGTATGTCACGCAAATTGCGCCCCAGCTCTTTATTAATGTAAAACCAGAATTGAAAGACAGCAAGAATCCATCTACTGTTCATGATGCTACCCTGAATCAGGTTGAGAGGCTGACGGACAACTAGGAACCTGTAAATTTTACCTAGTTAACTAATTAACTAATTAACATGCAGGCTTGGGAAATCCAATCAGCTCCGACAACTAGGGACCAATCATTACATATCCCCGACAACTAGGAACCTCTGGAGATACTTTAAACATTCAGGTGTCCACTGATTTCACAGCTGTGCTGTATATATTTCTACACTAATTAATTGAGACAAAGATATTTTTCAAGATAATGATAGTTCAAACTCAACATAATAATTACATACAAAATACATTACTCAATATCAATCTCATGGCCAAAGTATTTGGCAATCTCAAACAGATAGTCAACCTTGCTAGAGCAATCCGAGTATTTGGAACAGATATGGAACAACTGGTCATTGGAAGTTTTCCTTTTAATCCTTTTCTTAGAAGGAGTTTTTGCAACACCCAGTCGATCGATATGGTAATCAGTGATTACCTGCTGCTCCCGTCGATTCACCCTGGATTTAAATCCACGATGAAAACCCTCGACCATGTTAGATGTCCGGGGAAACTCCGGATCCTCCAACGTCTTGATATAGTGATTCAAGAACGTCAAAGGAAACTTGTGAGGAACCCTTTCCTCACTGTCTTCCCGTCGAAGAGAACAAAGGAATCGTCCCGTCTCGTGGAGGTGCAGGTAGAGGGAAGGAGGAATTCTTATGAGGTCTTCGCTTCAGAGTGCTGTGCAGATCCGGACGCCTTGGCTCTACTGCGTTGTACCACCCGAGCGAGGGATTCTATGTTCGGTAGCGTCTGATTAGCTTCTGAGGTTGGATCTGCTAGAACTTCAGAGAGGAGGTTCTGGGTCACCGACAAGGGCTGTTCAGCAGCTTTCCGCTTCAGTGAGGAGAGGACTTCACGCTTCTGTGGAGCAGCGTTGTCAGCAGGGTGGTTGTGGAGTTTGGAGCCAAGGGATAAAGAGTTATCTGACAGGTTGAGGTAGGCATGATTGGGACACTTGGTAGGGGGGTTGTGCTTCCGGCATCGCCAAGCGGAGTAGATGGCTGTATCTTTAGCTTTCTTTCTGGAGTACTAGATGTACCCGTCCGTGTCCACCAGCTGTTCGATGAATTTGAGTTATCTGCCTCGGGGCTGCCTATGTAATATCCACCGAGAGGTGATTCAACTGTAGAGCGTATGCTAAAACATGCGATGGAAAACAAACGCATTCCACTCGTGTGTAAGACGGAACCAGTCAAATTCCTGTCAAAACTTATTCCCTCCGAGCAAAGTCTGCACCCACTGTAACCAGGGGAGGTGGTTACAGAAGGAGGCAGTGACGATTGTTGACATACATGTTAAGTTCTGTTTCACCTGTCAGACTCCATATGGATACACCGATGTCTCGGAAGGGGTGTTCACTGTTCAATAACAACGACCATGTTTGTTTGTTTGGGCCCGGACGGTGCCGGTGGTTCTAATGACCATTTAAGCATTCACTAAAATACATAAATACAAAATACAATATAGTATAAATATTATAATCAGAAGTTTTATAAATCCTATCCGTCCAAGTTAAACTTGAAGGGCGCTACACGCACGACGAAAACTCCCTTTAATGTGAGCTGAAGTAGACTACTAGTAGTAGAGCTAGTAGCGCTTGAAATTGACAGAACTGAAAACGAAATCTGACAATTGTCGCGAAAACTGACAGTTTTGTGTGCTCAAAGTGTCGAGAAATACTGACAGTGCAAGACTGGGCACACAAGAGTGAGTTAAAACATCCTCCACACAAAAAAAACTTGAATACACTAATAATAATCAATTATCAAAAACACACAAGCTCATTCTGCAGTCTTATTAGTCTTATCAGTACTCTTTATAGCACCGTTTCTGATAAAGTGTAGCTTATCAGGCTGCTCAGTTACCAGTCGTTTCATGTCCCTGACGAGTTCTCTTTGCTTGGCTCTCTGTTCTGGAGATCGATCTGGGCTGATAAAAACAGTTTTAAACTTTTCCGTTGCTCGCAGGTTTCTCGATTTAGCAAGAATCTGATTAACAATTGTTGCACTTGTCGCAGTCACTTTAACTGGTCTCACAGCCTTGCCAGGTTTGAGCTTTCCGACTCTACTAGCTTCCATTCTGGGTTTCTCTCCGATTGCTAAGAACACTTCACTGACCACGGTGCTGAGCTCCTCATTGTCCTGCTCCGATAAACCAAAAATCATCAGATTTTTGTTTCGGTCTTCCTCCTGTACCACAGTTTTCACAGCTCTCTTGATCATTTCAGAACTGACTGGCTTCTGAGATTCTGGACAATTCGCCTGTAATACCGAGCTGAAGGATTGGAATTCAGCCTTGACAGACTCTCCGACTGACGATTTAACTGACGTCTGCAACGATTCCAACTGTTCATTTTTGCAGGCTAGAAGTTCTGACTGCAGCTTAATGATGGTCTCCTGTGTCTCGAACATCTGATGTTTAACTGAGTTGGAGGCCATCTTGTAGTCCGTGGATACGACACCAGTGAACTCCTCCAAATATTTTAATGCATCGTACAACAAGTCACACGCAGTACCCTTGTTCATCTTCTTCACGCACGAAGGGGATAGTTGCCTTATTGCTGTGATCTCCATCTCGTTCAAAGCCTTGCTGAGAAGTTCAACTGAGTCACCCCTTAACATGTTGATCTCCTTTTCACCATACTCGCTGGGCGGGATGGTCATGGTCGTGTAACACGGTGATACACAAACCACTGTAGCTGCACGTTACAATCAACAGAGATAAGCACTAAGAAAAATACATACAATTGTAGACTGTCAGCTTCTGGAAACCATCTTCGCCAGACTGACATTGTTTGGACACTCCATATCCGAGACAGTCGAAACTTTCCGAATGGAGTCTGACAGTCCCCACCTTACCACCAACATCCTAAGGAATGCCTTCCTCCTCTATATGGGCATGAAGGAGACACCTCTAGACCTCCTGTCCTGTAGAGAGTGTGGGAGGCATCCCCCTGCCATCCTCTTTGACGTGAAAGCAATAGATAAAGGCTCTAACGGCAAACCTGATGTTTACCCCATACAATTTGATGCCTTGTGGAACATCCCCAAGCAGAAAAGCGGATGTAGAACAGAACACAGATCACTATTCTTTCACTAAAAAGTTTGTACAGATTGCTGAGAAGAGTGGTGGACTTCTCACAGTCATGACGTGTCCACATGGAATATGTGTAGGGTTTAAGGTCCTCTACCTGCATGAAGGGGCATCGGATTACGTTCAGTTCCTTAGATCATGGCAGCATATTCCGTCAATATCTATTGTGGACTTTGCTCCCCAAGTGGCCCGCCATGCCGAGAAGCAGTTCCCTGGTATGCTGCCACCATACGGAGGAAAGCTGGCAGACTCTTCAAAACCGGAGATCCCGCAATCCATCAAATCCGGCGGCTTCATAAGCTTCGATGAGCTGTGGAACCACAAAGTTAAAACTGTGAAATTCAAACCTAGAGACCATCCTGTAACCAAGTCAAGCCATAAGTTACCTGGGGACCTCAGGCTATCATATTTATGTCCATAATCATAGATATAGATTCGGCGGAATGACAGTGCAGGCTGAGCGCCGCCCAGTAAGCCATAAGTACATCTTATTTGACAGATTTCATAAAGTGAATTTAAATAATCCATTGGATATATTGTCATCCGCTGGAACAACTCTGCTGCTTCCTTGTTCATCTCCTCCTACTTTGCTTTATTCTCCTGGATCCGCTCCTGAACATTGCCAGCATTCTTCTTGATCTCTCGGTTCTCTACTTCTAGGGCTGTGATCTTCTGAGACATTTCTTTGTTGTGCTTCAACAACAAAACCAAATTGGCCTGCGCTGATTTCATTTGTTCTTCCATAGCCGTCTCCACTCTTTACTCTTCTGGTGTGTAGATCGTAGTCACTTCAGTCACCTATGAAACAGATGTACTCTCACCTTTGTGATTAAGAGTCAGCTAAAGCTCCATGCTAAGGTAGGTAACAACGTTATGAGCTAATATGAACTTATACATTCGGTATCTTAAAGTGTATAGCGAGCATATTTAACAATTTTATAACCAATTATGTCTTACGAGCAGCTTTGCCAATATTGCATGACAATCATATAACTTAATTTTACTGGAATATAAGGAAAATAAAATTAATTTCAGACCCCGGACCCGTCGCCACTCTCAGCAGCCAACCAGGGCTCATAAAAGCTTAATAGCGCTTGGGTCCTTTCACCAGCTGTGGTAATTTAAAAATGTGATCAGCCACTCACCTGAGTGGCGGTGTGATCAGACCCGATTTTCTCAAAAAATTTGTAAACAACTTTAAAATATCTCCAGAGGTTCTTAGTTGTCGGGTATATATTATGATTGGTTCTTAGTTGTCGGAGCTGATTGGATTTCCCAAGCTAGCATCTTAATTAACATTCGTTGCATGCCACTTTTAGCGCGCGAAAAGTGGCATGCAACGTATGTCAAGACTTACAAGGAAAGTGTCCGAAAAATTTAAAGCATATCCAACCTTCAGACATTATGTTACAGCTAAAAGCAGCGTATTTTGCCCCATTTTGATCACTATATCAACTCCGATATCCACCACATTTTTCGGACAGTTGTGAAAGCCCTATTGGAAGGTCGTCGCCAATTTCCAGAATGATCTTATTTAAGGAACTGAAGATAAACCCGAATAACACGACAAAAATGGTCAAATTTGGTCAAATTTGGTCAAATTATGCGACTTTTACAGCTACTTTTGCTTCGAAAGCCGCGCACCATCAAATATGGCACCTAGGCGAAACTCACTGATCTTTCCAAAAAGGTATAACAAATTTGGTATTGTGAAAATTCTCACAGTTTCTAGAAAACAGTGGTACAAAAATTTTTAAAATCCGAGCAAGTTTATTTTTATCGTGCACCCCCTAATATCTCCGCCAAAAGCATCATATTTTAGCATTAATGCGCGTAGTTTTCTCAACTATTTCTCAACTATTTTCACAGTCGCGCCTTCCTGAAGTTATATTAAACAGCCTCTTTTGCAGAAGGACTTTCGACAAATCTGTTCCAAATAAAAAGTTCGAAAATCGAGTGTTTTAGTGAATAACGTAGAATATATTTTTGATTTTCTCAAGATCTGACCGATAGATTTTCTTTAAACTTTCCAGATAGTTAGATGGCTATATGAGAGATAATGTGTGCGAGTTTGGGAGAATTTCTATATGCCAAAATGAAGATATGACTTCAAACACAAGAAAATATCTCCAAATTGGCGGTTTCTGGCGGAACAAAGGCATATATTGTGGCACACGCAATGCAGTTAGTAGCAGTTAGTAGCAGTTTCTTTGCACTTTGCTCCTCCTGTGTAGAACACGCCAATTTGAGATATTTTCTTGTGTTTGAAGTCATATCCCAAGTTTGGCACATAGAAATTCACACAAAATCGCTCAGATTATCCGTCGTATAGCCATGTAACTATCTGGAAAGTTTAAAGAAATTCTATCATTCAGATCTCGAGATAATCAACTTTCGTCAAATATCGTTCCGCGGAACAAACGGAAAGGAAAGTCCAACTCCTCTTTTGCTTCCTTATAACATACCGGTATACCTACGGGGGCGACATTAGTACAATTTTGTTAGAACACCTCCTCCCGTATTATTGAGAATAAATTTACTTTTCCATACAATTGTGCACTTCAGTCGTATAGTAAACCGGCAGAAAAGCACGAAATGCTTTAATGATAAAAGATTCGTTTGTTACATAATCATGCTTTTTTTGAGTCGAGGAATACAAAATATGATGTTAACAAAACACAACTTTAAAGAACGATCAAAATTCTGAAAAAGTTTTTGTCAGAAAAACTCTGTGACTGTTAAAAATATTAGGTAAGTGATTCTTTTAATTCTGCCTTGATGGTCTGTAGCTTTTTCTCCTGTTTCCCATTTTGAGGAAGTCAATTCCCTCTTCTTAGAAATTGTGCAGTAGAGTGTCGACGGGTCTGAGAACTCCAACGAATGAGGCATGACATCTTCTTTTTACAGTCTTTTTAAAAACTTGTTAACATTCTGAGTTATATTATTGTCATAACAACAAATAGAATTTAAAAAGTAGCTCAACTTTAATAACTAAACTTTATAGTCATCTGATCATGACAATCATTTTAGTTTTAATACTGTCATAACAAGGACTAGAAATAGCTCAACTCTAACAACTAGATCAAACATCTCGTGACAATTATTATAGTTTTAATACTGTCGTAACAAGGACTAGAAATAGCTCAACTTTAATAACTAGATCAAACATCTCGTGACAATCATTATAATTTTCATACACAACTGATCAGTGATCGTACAGTTTAAAATTGAACAAAATAAGACAGAATGATTGATCAAATGTTAATTAAAAATAAGCTGATTTAAGAGAAGCAAATACTAGTTATACTAATCTCTGTCACATATGATGATGATCGATATCAAAAATATATGGCTACAATGAGCATTTTAATAACAATATTAATTCAATCCTGTAATGTGCCATGTAATAATATTAAAACCGTTGTATGCATCTACTTAACAAACTTCTTATCGGTCATTAATCCAGAAAATGTGTTGCTGTTAATAGATAAGCAGCGTTATCACTCAGACATCAACCCAGTTATAATAACAAATTTGAAAAAAGGGGACCAAAATTTTAATTGTCAAAATAATCATAATCTGATGAGTCAGTTGTGACTGGCGACACGTATGATCCTATATTGGTGGCAAATATTAGTCAACTGAAATTCTAATCTGATAAAGTGCACTGCAACTGTGAACTCAAATGTATAAAACACACTCACAACTGATCGTACAGTTTATAATGGAACAAAATAAGACAGAATAATTGATCAAATGTTTAAAAATAAGCTGATTTAGGAGAAGCAAATATTAGTCAACTGAAATTCTAATCTGATAAAGTGCACTGCAACTGTGAACTCGAATGTATAAAACATACAGTGATACTCACAACTGATCGTACACTTTAAAATGGAACAAAATAAGACAGAATAATTGATCAAATGTTAAACAATAAGCTGATTTAAAAGAAGTATAATAAGCAACAAATTTACTTGGCCTGAAAGGTAACAGACGAAAAGTCTCAATTGAAGGAATAAATTGTAATGCTGCAGGGCATAGCAACCATCCAATGTGCAACGATCCAATGCGAAAATTTAAAATCACATTTGGATATAATGCGCGTGAGTGCTTACAAATTTGCTTTTGGCGGAGATATAAACTGCACCATTGCGGATACAGCCGCGCACTCTGCACTCAGGTCTACAAGCAACGTGTGACAAATTTAAACTAGGCACCGCGTCTCTGCTTAATTATTTTCGTCATCAAACAGGTGTGGTCCAAATATTCATTTGATTCTGATCCTCAGGACCAAGGTGCATATCATTATCATCCCTTCATATTTGACAAAATTGGGATACTGTGATTGATAATTATAATTTTGAAAGCTACAAAGTCAAAAGAGTTTTCTGGTAACAACCCAACGGCTACACTAACAGCTTCCATAATTACTGTCAAAATACTCCTTCAAGCCAAGTCGAATGTCATCCCGTCTGATCGAGTTATTTTCGCCATTTTGCAACGCAAAGTTGGGAGTAATATAAACAATAAAATTGTAAAATAAAATGTTTTAATGCGTCTTCACTTTCAGTGTTTGCTGCTAAAGCTAAAACGTAAATTTCGATCAGGTGGAAGCGGAAGCTTACCATAATATTAATTCCTTTATTTCGTACCTTGACACCATTAATTTCCTGCTCGTGATATTCCCAGGAAGTGGAACCCTGACCGGATGGGGCTTAACTTTGAAAGTAAAAGAGTTGGAGACTTCCGGTTTTTTGTAACATGTTCCTCTTTTAAAAGTAACGTTACCTCTCCAGGAGGAAAATTCAAGACAACGTAATTGTTGAGTTATCTTAAAATCTCCAGAAAAGTCCCCTTTCGGGCCGATCAAAAGTTTGCAACTTTAACTTTGCGGATTCCTGTACTCTGGTTGGCTGAATTGTGTCACGTGGTAGCTGCTTGAACATTGGAATACGCCACGCGTGCAAATCATGCTTGTTGTTGCGCGCGAGGTCGAGCCGTCTGTTTAAATTAAACCAACTCTAGTACCACCACCAGCCGGTAACTTTTCCTGGGTACGAAGTAACCAATTAGGGCTACTAAATGCCGAACACAAGGATATTTCGTATTCGGATCATATGCCTGCAGGCTGTCTGTCGCTTAAGACCATGGTCGCTCTTAACTGAGCGATAAGTGACGTTAAGTGAGACCGTGAGCACCACTTCTTGCCAATTTGCTTTTGAATTACGGCCCAATCATGAAGTGAAACAGTACAAGTTGTTTTTAACGGCAAAATACAGCGAATTCTAGCCCTTGAAAGTTGTAGGTTTGGAAGATCAATACGGCTGCTTTAATTCTTAAAAGTCTTAAGTTAGAACGGCCAAAACACCCTACTCGGCGTCCCCAGGAACCCTGACCGGATGGGGCTTAACTTTGAAAGTAAAAGAGTTGGAGACTTCCGGTTTTTTGTAAGATGTTCCTCTTTTAAAAGTAACGTTACCTCTCCAGGAGGAAAATTCAAGACAACGTAATTGTTGAGTTATCTCAAAATCTCCAGAATGAAAAGTCCCCTTTCGGGCCGATCAAAAGTTTGCAACTTTAACTTTGCGGATTCCTGTACTCTGGTTGGCTGAATTGTGTCACGTGGTAGCTGCTTGAACATTGGAATACGCCACGCGTGCAAATCATGCTTGTTGTCGCGCGCGAGGTGAGCCGTCTGTTTAAATTAAACCAACTCTAGTACCACCACCAGCCGGTAACTTTTCCTGGGTTAAGTGGTCCACGCCAAGACCTGGCTTAGTACCTTTGGAGCTGATTTACTGTTCTTTGTTGGTTTGCAAAACCTTTGAGTAGATTTCATAATGTTGGTCAGCGACCAGCGTCATGGTGTGCATCGCTTTTTGATTTAACGGAGATTACTGAAAGATCTATTTTCATATGACCATTGAGTCTCTATTGTGTTCCTTTGCAATCCGATCTATCGATCGGCTGAATTAATTTTTCTCTCAGAAAGAGCTAGAATTTCAAACAAAGCGAAATGACGTATTCTTTGTTTCCCCAGCAGGAAGATGGTGACTATAAAAGTCGACCCCAATCCCCTGAGATAGCAGTCGACACTCAGTTAGAAACGGAGTGCTCGAAGTCATTTATTTCTGCACCATTTTTGCACCATCAAGACTATTTTCTTTTTCTGATATTCAACAAATCGTTTGAAAACGAAGCTTTTGTTAAAAATTATTACAAATATTTATTTGCAAGACACCAATTATAACTGTTGACTACTCAGGATGTTAACCATTGAGTATTTTAATTTATTGACTGTTATCCTGGCCCAACCGATGTATCTCTATGCACTTACTGAGAGTACTTCGAGTAGGTTTGGCTGGGATCGCTCCAGGACAACAATATCAGGTACGCCATCCTATCACTCCACTGGGGTCTTTTTGTAAGTACCATTCCAAGAGTGAGTTGTTGTTAGTAGCAGTGTATCCTTTAGTACTAGTAGGGCACAGGGAAACTAAAGTGCAAAGAAACTGCTGTTAACTGTTGCTGACTGCTGCTTATAACTGCTGCTTACTGCTACTAACTGCTGCTAAATACTGCTAACTGCTGCTAACTGCTGCTGTCGCGTGCGGGCCATTTGCAGCAGTTAGCAGCAGTTAGCAACAGTTAGCAGCAGTTAGCAGCAGTTAGCAACAGTTAGCAGCAGTTAGCAACAGTCAGCAGCAGTTAGCAGCAGTTGCACGTGGCGTGCGCTATTCACTTATTCAGGTTATTTAAATCAAAAGAATCGAGCAGCCAGCTGAAGCCATAACATTGTTGATTTAAGATGCTCAATATTTTGAACCTTGCTCATCGTTCTCAATTACAACTCGATCTTGTTGTTGTATTTTTCAATACCATGTTTATTCAATTACGTAATTGATAATCCTGTTTCCCCAGCCAACCTTGTGAGTCAGGATTTTGTCCAGGATTTCGACTACCAAGGAGCTGATATCAAGAACATAACAAACGTCGACTCTGCTGAATCCTGTCTTGCTATGGTTTGTACAATCTTTAAACTTTTTTCGATTTAAATTAAAATCGATTTCAACGGCCAGGTAGCGCAGTTGGTTAGAACGCCTGTCTTACAATCGTTAGGTTGCGAGTTCGAAACCCACTGACTGCCTGGTCGTGGGGTGAGCGTCGTCGACGTTCAGCTAAGGATCATGAGTGGTCTATGCAGCCCCCCGGTCTACTCAGCCGAATACTCGAGAAATCGGGTGTGAGGGTTAAATGAGGAGCTGCACATTGCAGCAAAGTCTCGGACGAAGAAAGTATGGTACACACTACCTTAACCGTCACTGGCCAAAAAGATCCTTCGGCTTCCTGTAATTGGCTGGTTGCACTTGTGTAACATTGTGGCTGTTGGAATACACCGAAGTAAAATAAGTGTCTAGATAAAAAAAATAAGTCTCAATTTTAAAAGTAAATCTGAAAAGAGTCATAAAAGCTTATAGTTATACTTATACAGAAAATATCCATAATCTTCCCTCACTATTTTCACTTTTTCTCAAAATTATGATTTTAAAAACAAAATCGCATACTTTCAGTGCGGAAAACAAGCAGGATGTCTGTCGATGACGTACTGTGGCACCGACTGCTGGTTGAAGAACCTCAAGTACGGTCAGAACCCCGCCCCAAAAGTCGGATGTGTCAGCGCTAACCTCGTCTGTCAAGGTAGGACTAATACATTTTTTTGACACGTGACAAAAATGAAAAACCGACCAATCAGCTTTGATTATTGCTGCTGACTGCTACTAACTGCTGCTAACTGCTGCTGACTGCTGCGAATGGCGCGCGAGCGACAGCAGCAGTTAGCAGCAATTAGCAGCAGTCAGCAGCAGTTAGAAGCAGTTAGCAGCAGTTTCTTTGCACTTTAGTCTCCCTGTGAGGGGATGTGTGGGGGAATTCTTTATTTTTAAGGAACGTGACGATTTTAACAGGTCCAAAGTAGAAATATAATTTTTTTCTTTGGCGGGAAGAAGATTCCACAGCTGTGCCGCTTTCACTCCAAATGAGTTTTCATAGTGTGTTGCCATAGAGTGCTATAGTTTGATGTTCAGTGCCAGTGGCGGTACAGTAGCTTTTATTCCATGTCGGGGGTTGTTTTTGAATAGCATGCCAATATCAATTGGGGCCAGGCCATTGAGAATTGTCCATGTGTGGATCAAGATGTACCTTTCTTGATGTCTCTGCAAAGATATTCTATAGCCTCTATGTCCATGGTCTTGTAAATGATTTCAAATATATCATAATGAAGCCTGATACTACTTTAAGACTTTAGACAGTTTCTGTATGGCTTAAACTTCTGAGATTCAATAGCCTTTTAATGGCCTATTATATAACCTTACTGTTCTCCTGTTAATCCTATATCCAATTTAGACCCCTGCCCAGCTGGCACCTACAAAGACAGTTATATGAAAGAATGTCGACAGTGTCCTACAAACACATACAGTGAAGAGGATTCGCGATTCTGTAGAACATGTCCTCACGGATCTCATGCCAATGAAGCCAATACTCAATGTGGTAAACTTTTACTCTCATTCCATTCATGTTAAGATATTTATGATTTATATATATTTATAATTGTATGGAAACAATCGGAACATTCCAGAAAATTTCGAAATCGTTGAAATAACCTCCTTATTATTTACAATTGTAATAGATTAAGAAGAACTACCCGAAGGCAGCTGTACTCGGCAATAAAGATTCAATAAACATCAGCTAATTAGGCACTCACTACCACCCTTATCCCTAAATACTATAAGTATCGAGTATCGACCCGAAATCCGGAAATCAACCCAAAAAGATTTTTACAGCATGTGATTGATGCAATTAATCGAAACTTATTTAAATTCGTAAGCGTTGAATGAATGGGAAAAGCGAGCGACCGATTTAATTCTCGGTATCATTTTGCATTTGCGGACGGTTATTCAAATTAATATCATTTCCTTTTGTTTGGGAAAGAGAGACACTGGCAGCAGTCCACTCTACCCATGATTATGGGTTTTGGTCAAATATGTAATATATTATATTTTGATTTTTATTATTATAAGATTAACGATCCGACATTTGTGCATCTTTTTGGGCATTTTTTTTTTCAATTTCAGTAAATAAATTTTCATTCGTTTTTAATACAGTGAGCAAGAAAAGCAGTCGTTAAGCAGTAAAAATATTTATATAATCAAGTCCGATGATAGAATTATTGAAATTGGACATAAAAAATACTAATAATCCTAGGAATCGGTGTGCCAGGTAATGGAAATATTTACTTCCAGGAATTTGGAGCAAGAACGCTGGTAAATATTTGATCGGCTACAGCGCAGGAACCGCCAAATACGAAAGTCTTCTGACGGCTCAGAGCGAATGTCTCAAACGATCCGGTCAGTTCAAACTTGCAGTTAATTTGATGATAAATTAGAAGATTAATTGGTAATCTTGCGAAATTTAATACACAAAAGATATACCGAGTCAGTCTCTGGTAAAATATATCAATTCATCCTAAATACCACTTTCTTCCACTAGACTGTGGAGGTATCACATACGAGACCATATCCGAAATGTTCACTCTGCGAAGAGGAGTCAACCTCAGGAACAGTCCCTCCAGTGAAATCTCCTGGAAGTGGATGGCTACCTCAAGCGATGATGAAGGTAACAAAATATTTTTGGCGCTAGATAGCGCTAGCTATCGATATCGATAGGAAACGCTAGTGAGCGCTAGTTCAAGTTAGCGCTAACCATCACGTTTAGACTATATGAAGTGTATAATTTGGTTTACTTTCTTACCATCGTTTGCGTTCTGAGCATAAGTCTGAATCATACAAAATATGTTGCTTTTCATTGATAGAGCTGACCATACTGTTGTATTCTTGTTCTGTAATTAGTGGCTTCTCGTAAATGAATTTGAAGTTGTCAATATCCTCTTCACGTTTCAAATTGTTTGGTGGATGGCTTGCGAGACCACGCGGATGAAATTTGTCGTCGTACTGAACATTGACGGGCACGTGCGAATTTAAAATATCTTCGGTAATTTTACTTATCATTGAATCAAGAGTCGCCTCATCAATTTCTTCAAATCTTTTTATGTTCAATTTTATAACGTCATATTTTGCAACAAACGACTCCTCAAGTGTAGTGTAATGATCCCCAATATTTGTGCCTCATCAGTCCAGGCACTCCAAGGAAAGTATAAACAAATCTTGCTATAGTAGTATTTTTCCGGATCTGTTTTTCTGGATGGTGTGTGACTACGAACAATTTGAGGACCCCAGTCCTCCTAATCATTGTTCTCACGTTGCGTAATTCAACTGTATAATTCGATCATCATTAGATTTTGTAATATTATAAAACATTTTTCATAATTTACAGCGAATTCTTTGTAGCACATGTCAAAAAATCAGGCCGCTTTGTATACGATCAATGTCTCCCCGACATCAACACCGCCACAGTACAGGACACCATCAGAGTATCACGAGACTTCTGAACCCACTGAGGTGATCCCTCTCCGGGAGAGGGATCACCTCAGTGGGGTCAGAAGAAAAAAAAGTGAAGGGGAGAGGGCCTCTCCGACCCTTCACTTTTTTATTTATTATATAAGTGAGTATTTGACCAAAACCCATAATCATGGGTAGAGTGGACCGCTGTCAGTACTTCTCTTTCCCTAACAAAATGAAATGATATCAATTTGAATAACCGTCCGCAAATGCAAAATGATACCGAGAATGAAATCCCAGCGTGCTAAATCACTTCTACAGTCGAATTTTGAGATTGTTCTAAAAGGGCCCCCGACAGTTGAAACCAACTTCAATAAATGTATTTTTGGACGCTGATTCCGAATCAACCCACCCCCATGACATAGGGTTAAAATGCTCCCCTGACGAAATATTGGCGAAAAACTGTCTCGATCACGTGATATGATCGTATAAGGAAGTTAGTCTAATTTCTCTTTAGGGTTAGGGTTTCAGCATATGCTTTTGTTAAGGATTGGGTTAGGGTTCCGGTTAGGGTTGGGATCAGATTAGAGGGTTAGGGTTTCGAAAAATCGTTCAGGACCAGCTAGAGAACGGGTTGAAAAAGTCACGTGACAGTTGAGTGTAGAGTGATTAATTATCATCCAATGAAATCGGTCGCTCGCTTTTCCCATTCATTGCATGGAGACATGACGATAATCTGCGTGCAAGACGGCAGACGCTCACTATACCTTCACAGACTTACAGATCACAATGCTGACAAGCATAACCGTTGCCCTTATATTCACAACACTATTTACCCCCTATACTATTATATCCCCTTTATTGTTTTCCAGGCATTAAGACTCATCGAAAGTAGTTCAGCAGGTATATTTAAGTTCAAAACATTCTAATTCAATGTTAAAGATGACAGGAAATGGAATAAGAAATAGTTATGTGGAGGTTTTTAAGAAATTTGCGCAAAATACGCGCCAGCATGTTATACGAAATTAGGTAAAAAACCCAAAATCGCCATATCCAGGTGCCTTAAAAACCATGTTTAAATTGAGTTAGAGAAGTGGGTTTTCTGGAACCCCTGTTTTTCAACAGATTGTCGTGAAGCATATATATACAAAATAACAACTTTTCAAATCGATTTTACACCATTAAAAAGTAATTTTATTGAAAAAAATCTGAGGAAATTTTTACCTTAGATAATTGTTCAAGCATTCTGAAAATCTACCGGAAAAGTTTCCTACCTTACTCCTTCATAAAGATATTTGCTATTGAAGTTAGTGCTTTTTTGAAGAATAATTTTATAAAAACACAAAAGTTGTGAATTAGTATTCTCTGTTGTTGGATCATCCGTTGGGTTGTGGAGCTCAATTTTGCTTTTTAAAGGTCTAAATTGTGTAATAGGCTAGTTTTAAAGTTGCAAATCAAAAAGTTGCACACGTGAGGACACGCCCAAATTGATAGAAAATTGCTGAAATCACTGAAAATTGCTATTTTCACCATTTTCTGTCAACTTTGTAGTCCCGTTGTGATCTCAGTCTTTTATGAAATCTTTTGAAACTTTGCATGCTTATCAAATAATATATAATACACTGACATGCAAAAATTTACGGTGATTCAATATTGTATGCGCACGCAACGTTTGCACGTGCGAAAGGTGAGAATTTTGCTCATTCGTGATACTGATTTCGAATATATTCTGCTTTCCCACGATATTTAAATTGCATTATATATGAATTTAATGCCAACTTGAATGAGTAAAAAGTGCCATATTCAGTCTGTTATTATTATGGGTTTTGGTGAAATTTGTATTATATATAATTTTTCTGAAAAATTAAAATTTTATTAATTATTGATAACTCAACGTGTTCACTTTCGATTTTACGCAAAAAAAGCAAAGAAAAGACCAAAACGCAAAAGTCCCAATATCTCGAAATGGCAAATATGGACTTTATATTTCCTTATTTCTGGGAAAACGGCAGTATTGCACATGCAATTAGGTATATCATATATGTCAGTCATCGTTGTACCTAATAAATATAATTATGATAACTATTGCATAATTATCATTATTTTAACAAATCACACTGTATGTTATTATACTTATTATAGAGGCAAGCAAATTTCCCACTTTTATATTAGTCATTTCACTCAAAACTACTTATCTCGAAAACACTGTACATATTGACATACGTAAAATAAAAAACCGTGCGTCCTTCACAAAACTTTTGATACATTGCAATTGTGTAATAATCTTGATCTTACTGCTCAAAACTAAACAATTGAGGCATACTGCTTATTTTTAATAAATTTGTGTGTTGTGGTTGTTCATATAAAAATTATAATAGCCCGACAAAAATAAATCAACTGGATTTAGATAAGAAGTGAATTAATTTTGTTTCTTTGAGGTGAAAAATTTTCGTGATATTATTATTAAGTGGTCCACGCCAAGACCTTAGTACCTTTGGAGCAGATTTACTGTTCTTTGTTTGATATTAGATAGGTGTTATGGCCGACCAAAACGGTTTTTTGCCCATAACTCTCCGTGGAGGCATTTTTACCTTACGTCATGTGGGGTGATTCGGAATCAGCGTCCAAAAATACACCGATATATATCAATTTCACACCCAAAGGGCCTTTTTACAAGAATTTTCGTAAAATTTTGGTGAGCGCGCGATTTAGTAATAGTAGGAGCGGATAAAATGGGTTAACTCGAACGGCCTAGCTCTTAATCTGAAGAAGACTCGCTATATGGTATTTTCAAAAAGACGGTAGATCTATCGTCTCTACAATCTACAGGTAAGAATCGACAACTCTCCTATTGAACGCAAAACATAGTCCAGGTTTTAAGGAGTTATCGTCGACGACAAACTAAAATGGGCCAGCCACATCCAAGCCGTCAAAACAAATATGTCACGGTTTATAGGTGTTATGTTCAAAAATCTTAAAATCTAAATAGTTTTGTTAAGTTTTGAGCCTTGTATCTTTGAATAAGCAAAATCGCACATTAAAGCAATAACAAACAAACAACTTTGGTTCCCTAGTAAAAGTCTAAAGAACTTACTGTCTAAAACATTTGCCTTTACAATTTAAACGCGACCTTTACGTGGAATTGCCCAACACTAGCATTAAACATTTCAGTGTGTCAATCACTTCCAAATTCCAACGAAGACGACTCTTGGCAGATAGCCATAGTGGACGGGTTTCTAAGAAACGTGAAATGTGTAAATCTAAAACTTGTCTACAAATGCACGCATTCTGACGATGTTTATGATTTGGCTTCATACACGATAAACGAACTCTTTTCTGTCACTGAGTACAACGGCACATGCTCAAACGACCCATACTTTTACCAAGCCTGCAAATTGGATGCGATCGATGGGGTTATAAAGGGAGACGGGAAGACGGTTTGCGGGGTCTTTATTTGCTCTGAGATTGTACCCTCACTTATCGGTCACAAGGAGACTCACATAGACAACATATATCAATCCGGGTACGTTTGTGAGGACATCCAGGACTGTTTCAACACTAACATTGCTGAAGAAATTGGGTGTGAAAAAGAAGGGAGTGAAATGGTGTATCTCCCAAGCGGGAAACAGATCTATGCGTTTGACTTGTGCAATGATAGATGTGACATGCAAAGCTGTGAGGATGAGGCTAAGTGTAACGGATATCAATACGGAACCTACTGTCATGAACAGTACACGAATATTAAAAGGAGTGTATACTTAAGACCAATACTTACCTGCAACTCCATCAAGAATTGTCCAAGTACTTATGATAGCAACTGTGTAGTCTCGAATGATACGCAATCTTCTTGCATATCGTCTTCAGCATTTGGTACTAACCTCCACAAGGTCCTACTTCCAGATCACTTCAGATGTGCAACTATGAGACACTTTGACTCTTACTGTTACAACTTCTTAGACCAGACAAACTGCTCAGATCCTTTAAAAGTCGGACTTTTCTGTGAGATCGAAGGGCATAATTCGAGCATATCAACACAAAAAATATGCATAGGGGACCCTTTGTGCGATGACCATATTGATACGCATTGCGTCCGAACTTCTTCAGCGTGTTTCGTGCATAAACACAGCCTGTGTGACTTTAAGGAAGATTGCACAGACAAAAGCGATGAAACAACCTTTCGTTGCAGCAATTCTAGTCTCACTGTGGAAACGTGCACACGTAGACTTCTAAAAACAGCGGGAAATCTTCCGATCCGGTTAGCTTGGTTAAAAGACGGTGAAATAGATTGCACAGATGGAAAGGATGAAAAAAAAGATTGGCCAAGTTGTGGACAAGGACAAACATTTCGATATGTTGGAGACACTACATCCTGTGGAAATGTATACCTCTGTTCATCCGGACATGCGGACTTCATCGAATTCGCACAGCTGTGTGATGGTATAGAGACATGTGGCAATGAACTACAAGTCTGCAAACTTGCTCGTTTGTCAATTGAGATACCCTCTTTAATTTCACTGACTTCTCCAGACGGACTGAATAGACATCTTTCATACTGTGTTCGAGGACTTAACAACATGGAATACCTCAAAGACAAATGTGTAAGCGATTATTTTCATGCTAATAAAACTCTTGACGTCTTTGGCCAGACTGCCATTCATATCCACATTCCATCAAAAGCCCGAGAGTGCGACAGCCTATTTGGGGAGAATTACGTTCTGACAAGTTGTAGTAAAAAATGCATTAACTCTTCATGTCCCATACAGAGCTTCGGGAGTCCGGAACAGTGTTCCGAACAATTAAATTCCAAGGTCTTTACCACTGCAAACAACAAACACTTAACGTTCCTAAGGAAAACGTCGAGCTGCTTATGTAATGGATTACTTTGCTTGTAAGAACAATCACAAATGTTTGGAATTTAAACAAGTGTGTGACCTTGTGGACGACTGTGGTGACGATTCTGACGAAATCATGTGCAAAAACCATTTCCAGTGCACCGACACAGGCTTCTACATTCCAATGACAGGCAAATGTGATGGCATTATCAACTGTTCTAATCTATCAGATGAGTGTAATGAAGATTGCTCAGTTAAAATCCTTAAGAACTGGATGCTGGCTGTGTTGTCGTGGACTTTGGGGGTGATAGCCGTCCCTGCAAATTTTTGGGTCATCGTAAAGAGCATTGTATTTTTCAAAACTTGTAACAAATCAATGTTATTTGTGGAAAAATGTCTAATCGTAATGATATCATTTGCGGACTTTCTAGTAGGCGTATATCTACTCTTCATCGCTACGTTTGACACTATAATCCACAAAGACAACTACTGCTCCCAGCAGAACATTTGGCTCACTAGTACATTTTGCCAGGTACTAGGGGTGATAAGTTCCATGGGATCACAAATTTCCTTATTTGCCATGACGGGGCTGAGCATGACTCGAGTTAAAGGAGTTTACTCTGGCATGAAACCCCAAGGTGATGTTACCTCCAAACTAAAACTTAAAATGGTCTTGACAGGGGTCCTTCTTTGCTCAGTAGCTACTTTCATATCGGTATTTCCACTGATTAATAGATTTGAGGACTACTTCGTCAATGGGTTGACGTACGACGCTGAGATGAGAATATTCATAGGACGAGTCAACAAGGAGACTCACTTTGCGGGCTTACAAGGCTTTTACGGAAGAATGAAACACCAGAAACTGTCTTGGCATATGATAAATAAAATGGTGGATGGTATGTTTTCACATGACTATGACTACACAAACATCACTGAAACCAGAAGGAAAGTCACTTTTTATGGAAACGATGGAGTGTGTCTCTTTAAATACTTCGTCAAAAACACGGACCCTCAGAGACATTTTGTCTGGACAATCTTAGGAATAGACCTGCTGTGCTTCTTGATGATAGCAGTCTGCTACATCTGTATAGGAGTCATAACAACACGTTCATCCCATGCTGTTAACGTCCACAAAAATGATGCAGCATCCAAAAGGAGGAGGAGAACTAATAAAAAAATCGCAATTATCATCTGTACGGATTTTTTCTGCTGGGTACCTTTCATTGTGATCTGTGTCCTACATTCGTGTGAAGTGCTGGATGCAACATTTTCATACTCAATGTTCTCCATTGGTATTTTACCTATAAACTCAATGATTAACCCTCTCCTTTATGATGATACCATCGCCAAATACCTTACACTCCAAACATTTAAATTGTTTTTTGTTTCTGGAACATCAATAGTGGTGAACCTCTGGAGGCGTGGGAGAGACAATCTTGTGCACTTCGGAAGAGATGTAATTGAAATGACAAACATTGGCCACGCAAATGATCCTGCACAAACTGATTTAGTAATAACAGCAGAGCATGCAGCGGAAGAAATAGTTGGAATGAGAAACATTGGCCCCGCAAATGATGCTGAACCAACTGATTCAGTAATAACGGCAGAGCATGCAGCGGAAGAAATAGTTGGAATGAGAAACATTGGCCCCGCAAATGATGCTGAACCAACTGATTCAGTAATAACGGCAGAGCATGCAGCGGAAGAAATAGTTGGAATGAGAAACATTGGCCACGCAAATGATCCTGCACCAACTGATTTAGTAAAAACGGCAGAGCATGCAGCGGAAGAAATAGTTGAAATGAGAATCATTGGCTCCGCAAATGATCCTGCAGAATCAGATTTAGTAAAAACGGTAGAGCATGCAACGGAAGAAATAGGTGAAATGAAAATCATTGGCCCCACAAATTCCTAACCATCTAGGGGAATTAAATTAAATTATTGGATGCCAGGAACTAGAATTAAATATACTGTAATTAATTGACATCAAGAACTGAATACTGGGATTCCCTGGAGAGGTCTTATTCGAATTAGAACCATCTAGGGGAATTAAATTAAATTGTTGGATGCCAGGAACTAGAATTAAATATACTGGAATTAATTGACATCAAGAACTGAATACTGGGATTCCCTGGAGAGGTCTTATTCTAATTAGAACCGTGTCTGGAGGTTCGGTTAACATTTTGTTAGGATTGGATTGAGGGAAGTTTGCCAAATATGTAATTCTATTCACTATTTTGCTGGCAAAAATCAGCGCTAAAAAACCATCCTACAGTCAGTATGCGCGGTTCATTTTCGATGACGCACTGCCTAGTCCATATGCAGTATTACTGGTGTTCGAATCCCAGTTCGAACTGATCTCAACAAAGATCTCAAACCTGAAGGGCAGCCGTCACTTACCAAACCATGGTGTGAATGTTACTGGTACATGGTCAATGGTAGTGGCTCTCATTAGAGCTGCAAAAATAACACGTGTGCATATGCCTGGGGTTGCTGCAGGAAAATCTGTACCGAAAGGACCGTGGTTGCCTGGGGTCTCGCCGAATAGAGATTCGGCGGAACGACAGGCTGAGCGCCACCCAGTAAAAGAAAGGAGATCGGCCATTCGGTCCTAGCTTGCTAGGTTCACCATGTAGTTGTTGTTTAGTATGCAAAATCATCCTAAATCATAAAATCGGTTGCTGAAGAGACTAAGAGATTACAAAAACACTTGAACACTGAATGTTTTTAATGAATCTTTCTTGGGTAGCTTAATTTATTATGACATTATAAATAATGTCATTATACTGTATCTTACTATTATTTTGGTGCCTTCTGAAACAAAACTGGCTCCAAATGGAAATACTACCGATTAAACGTTTCCCCGGTTAACCAGGCCCTGAATTGTTCAATTTCAATCGATAGAAGTGAGTAAGTGATTCAAAGATTTTCCCTGGTTGGAAGATTTGGAAACCCTAGGTATTTATGAAATGCTAACTACACGAGATAAAAAATAAATAATTTATCAAAGTGTCATTGGTTGAGAGATCAACAGTTAGGATCGTACGATCTTATTTACAACTAAATTATCCAACATTAACAAGCTTGCTATTCCATGGCTCGCTTCTCTCTGGGACATAAAAGTGAAACGAATGTGCATGGAGGGAATTAGGAATGGTGCAGCTGATATGTTCAACATTGTCATTTCATCGAGTGTTAGTTTTTTACTAACTTAAAAACGAGCTTCCTTGATTTCCCTGTTTAAACGTTCCTGTTTAAAAGTTCCTGCTGTCTTGACGCATGTTCTACAAATTTTACTGTTGTGCATGATATGTTTGTTGGAAGGTTTGTGGTCTTTTTTGATAAGGATCAACTGCGCTAGTGCATTCTTGAAACAAATCCTCTCCAGTTTCTCCAGAAACAAGAGTTTATATTCTTGTAAAGTTCACTGTAGAAAATAGGGTTCAGAATGCTGTTGATGGGTAGAACCACCAGAGCTAGCACTTCAAACAGTACGGGAGGAGGACTATCACTAACAATTTGGAAGTACACGGCAGCCCCGATGAAAGACAACCAACTTGCTAGCTGTGTTCCTATCATCAGGGAAATCTTCAGAGCTAGTGAGGGGGCTGCAGCGTTTTGTCTGTTCATCCCACCTCCAATGTCTCCCACCTTACGTCGAGATTCTAACTGCTGTCTTACTATGATGAGGTAAGTGAGAGTAACTATGACCAGAAGTAGGGACACTGTGATAAGGTAGGAGAGTTTATAGATGAGGTAGGATTGTTGTTCTTTAAAGACGTTGTGAACACACAGACGGGTGTTTCCATAATACCCTATATCTATGACATCGAATATGTTGTCTTTACTGGTGATGATGTTGAGTTCTCTGACTGTTGTGTACAGATCAGTTTTGTTATAGTAATATGTTTCATGTAGGTAGTTTAACCAAGTCATGTTTACATAGCTAGAGCTGATGAAAGGATTATCTAGAAAGTTTTTAAAGAATACATCTGTGCGGAAGATGTTTTGTATGGCAACCAAAGGAAGGATGGGAATGAATGCGTTGATCACATTTATGGCAATAAGTATTGCAGATGTTATAAATACTGTTTTAAGTTTGGTTTGATGATGTACTCTGACACAATTAATACACCTGAATACACTCATGAGGGCTATTGCACTGAGGGACCCATGTGAAGCTATTGAGAATGTCAGTCCAAGTAACTGGCAGAAGATGCTTGATCTCCAACTTTCATCTTGAAGACAGTAGTTACCATTTGCACGAAGAATCAGGGCTGCGACCACAACACCACAGTTATACACACCCATACTACCATCAAAGAAAAGAACCTGGAGACAAAACAATCTGTCAACTTTGCCAGCTGATGTGGAGGGGGTGTTGTTGTAGCATCTGATTCCTCCTCTCAAGTTCAGTATGATCATTGAAACTCCTGAAAAAGCTGTGAAAGAAAGCAGAAAGTAAGAACTGAGGAGTAGGTTGGCTGAACCATCTGAGTTACAGGGATCACATTCGTCACGTCCGTTGGAGCAGTGTTTGATATTATCACAAGTTTTATCAGGAGTCACCCACTCTGTACTCTCAGAGGTATTGAGGGAGCAATAGAAACGACCTGGACATTCTGCCTCATCCTCACCGTTAGAACAATCTAATTCTCCGTCACACAGTTTAGATAATGGGCAGGTTTCATAGCTTTTGGGGGCACAGCTGAAATGAGCCTGTGCAAATATACCCATATATACTAACACAATTCTTTCGCAAAACTTATCCCATTTGCCTTCAGCAAAGTCAGGAGTGTCAGAGCAGTTTGTTTTACAGTAGCTAGTAATATCTCCATGGTTATTATCAATGAGCGCGTGTATGATAGTATAGTTGAGGCATTGGTTGATAGGGTTTCCATTATCCAAAATTGCAGAGCAGTCGACAGACTCAATATTACGAAAGGTGCATGAATAATTTAACTGTGAAATTGCGTCCTTTTTTTCACAATATTCTCTTTGTGACAAGCAAATAGTAGAGGAGTTTAGGATAGGACATTGTACTTCCACGAAACTCTCACATAAACACTCATCAGCGCCATCAAGACAATCTTTCTTACCATCACACAATTGTGGAAAGGTGACACATCCAGTGTGTTTTGGACAGAAGAAGACATCCATACTGCTGTTGGTACAGCCACATTCGTCTGTCAGGCAATCAGAAATCGTGTCGCAGTATTGGTTGTCATTGATCTTGCAGAACCAGGGTACTTCAGAGATTGATGCTACCCATGAAGGAGCAATTTGTTTTTTAAGCACAAGATCCACAGCGCTAACTGAAATTTGACACACACCTCTCGTTTTATTTGCATTATGACTAATATTGATAACATTGACTGAATGAAAGGAGTTTTCATAATATTTGTTACCCAATACATCTGTTCGAGCTTCTTGGCAGGTGTATCTTTTACCTGTAACAAATTGTTGCATTTCATCTAAGTTGACGATATTGGGAACACTTAGTGTGTCAGCCATGGGGGGTTTGTCAGGAGAAGGTTTGGTAGGAGGGGGAGGGATACCAGGGTTGATGAGACAAAATAAGATGAACGTGATCAGAAGTATCAATAGTCTGAACATCTCCTCATCTGTCTATTGAATAATTATAGGAGTTAAAAAATAAAAAATAGCTGTTGAAATTTAAATTTAAGTTTAGATCTTATCGAATAAATGGAAGAAAATTGCAAAATAAATTGATACTATGCGACAAAAATGTATAAACTGGGGTAAACTATTAGACTTCGATATAGCCTTAGGGTCGTAATTCCCGGGGGGATTGGGGGATCATCCCCCAATATGTTTGGCCACTAATTTAAATTTTCTTTGTAGTTTATTATTATATAACTTTATTCAAATCAAAAATGAAACATAAAGAACATCTTGATGACCTGATAAGTCACCAAGAGAAAAATAACACAGAATAAACTAAATCATGCTTAACTCTCTCCATGCTTTTCTATCTGTTGCAAAAAGTCTTAAATGGTATAAATCGTCTGTATTTACAAGTCTAAAGTTTCTGTCACTTAAATCGTTCAAAATAGTTTTTAACAAGTTTGACTGGTGTCGTCCGACTCTACCTCTCATCAAACTCTGACTCTCTACAGCAAAATGTAAGGCAAGCTGGGCAGGTGAGTTATTATCACTGCGGAGGATGTGACCGAGAATTCTCCACCGTGCACGAGCAACACGCTCACTTAGTGGAACAACTTCGCAGCGTTTGTATAGAGTCACATTTCGTATGACATTAGGGTAGGTCATGCCGATGATCGTACGGAGATGATTCCTGTGGCAGACATCAAGTTTTTGAAGGATTTGTTTAGATGTTGCCCAACTGTTGCAATTATACATCAGTATTGAAACAACTTGTGCTTCATATATCTTGAGTCGAATCTTCAGGGGTATACGTCTACCTTGTTCCCAGCTTTTTTGTAGTTCTGAAAAGCAATGTTAGCAAGTATACATCGTCTCTTGACATCTTCGATGCTACACAACTTAGAGCCTAAAGAGATAGATGACCTCCAAGGTTCTCTACCTCTGAGTGTCTCTCCTTTGTCATCAACCTCGTTCTTGCCGGCCAGATAGAAGTGGGTGAACTCGGTTTTTGACTCATTGACAAAAAGATTCCACTCTTCCAATATCTCTTTACATATTGGCAACAAAGACTCCAAATTGCTTTTATCCTCATCAGTAAAATCAACATCATCTGCGTACTTCCACTCGAGGGGTAACAGATTCTCAGCTATGGGAGGGTTAGGTCTTAAATAGGACATAACAGCACGCAGGTGGTAAAGTGCTGCTGTCAGATATAGAGTGAACAAGTTTCCAGACATACTGTCGCCTTGAAAAGCTCCAATCGTGACAATAAACTCTCCCGATATTGTTGAGTTCACTTTGATCTTCAGTTTAGTATTTGCGAGCAAATACCTTACCAGTCTAATGTCATCCTCACTACAACCAGCATCAGCTAAAATATCAAGTAATACCGACCTCTTTATGGTATCAAAAGCAGAGGACATGTCAATGCACATCTTATGAAGAGACCAGCGTTTTTCCTTGACAACTGACACTAGTATTCGCTGGGTCTAAACGATATTTGCACAACTATGGCCAGGTTTATAGGCATTCTGCCAAGGACCAGTGTACTGAGATACTTGCCTTTGGATGCGCTTTAAGACTATCATGGACAATATCTTTCTAGAACCGTTTAGTAGGCAAAGTGGGCGCAAACTCTTAGGGGGACCTAGTGGCTTTCCAGGTTTTTGGAGCGGAGTAAGGTATCCCTCTGTGAAAGAAGGTACATGTTCATGGAGCTCAAAGGATCGATTAGTAAGTTGTGCAAATGTGGAAAAAAAGATTTCAGGAGAGTGTTTGAGGAATTCGTTTGGGATCCCATCTGGTCCAACAGCTTTACCGTTCTTGAGTTTCTTGGCCGCAAGCTCAACTTCAAACGCTGCAATGGGGTTTTGAAGGGGCCTAGGGTTACCTGTGAACGGTTCTAGTGGTGGTTCACTGTCAGGTCCAGTGTAGTGTTCTTCGAAGTACTGGCGAATGATTTCAGCCTTGTCTCGTTCATTATCTACCAGTTGGTTGTCAGTGTTGAAAACAGACACAGAGCCTGCACCGGTTTTCTGTTTGCCTGATAGTTGACGAACAGCTTCAATCATTCTCCGTCCTTCGTCTATGGTGGCTATAGAGAGAAAAATGGAGAAAAATAGGAGTGTTTTCAAGAATGTTATAATTCTCTGCATTCTTAAATGGACCCAGTCTGTCAGTAGTAAAGAATCAATAAAACTGCAAAAAAGAGTTGGCATCGGTTTTGGTGACTGGAAAAAACCTTGGGAGAGAGAGGATGGATGAGCGGGAAAGAGAGAGGGATATTATTCTGAGAGTGAAGGAGAACATTGAAAGAGAGAGAGGTGCAAGTAGGTTCTCTGGAGATGCAGAGCAGGTGGGGTGAGTGGAGAGAACTCGTAATGAAGACGGATTTGAGCTGGCATACACTTTTTAAGTATGGTGACTCACTTATTGAATATTGGGTTCATGCTAAGTGCTGTGTACGGCACCCTCTTAACCCCCTCTATGGTCTCCAAGTGGAGTGAAGATGAGGATGGGAAGTGCAAGTTATGTGAGGAGAGCACATTTTGGCTGGGTGTAAGATGGCCCTTAGTCAAGGAAGGTATAGATGGCGGCACGACAAGGTTCTGAAGCAGATCTCTGAACAGGTTGTCTTCCATTGTGATCGCCGAGTTAACACTTATAGTTATAAGAACAAGGCCGGCGACGGAAGACAGTTCATTGAATTTGTTCCTGCTAGGAGGAGAAAAGCAGGTACAGACGACCGGAAGGCGGAAGGAGAGTCGTGGTTTTGGGATCCTGGGTGGGTCTCGGGATTGGATAGTGCTGTCAGACATTGAGGGTCAGCTTAAGTTTCACAGTGAGATTGTGGAAACACGGCTGAGGCCGGACCTTGTGATATTCTCAGGGTCGGCAAAGACGGTTATTTGGTGGGAGCTAACAGTACCATCTGAAGAACGGATCGTTGAAACGCATGAGTACAAACTCGACCGGTACAGTAGCCTTCAGACTGAGATTCAAGCGAAAGGTTGGTGTTATAATGCTGCAGACGAAGTTGGAGCTAGGGGAGTGGTTGCGCAGAGTTTGGAGAGAGCTGCGAGGAGGATTGGTTTTAAAGGAAGAGAGCTGAAGAAGCTGGTACGGGATAGTGGGAAAGAAGCAGCTCACTGTTACAGATGGATCTACTTGTTATCAAGGAAGAGGGAGTGGGAGTTCAGGAAGGTTGGAGCTTGAGAGTTCACTTAACATCTAATAGTCTATGCTGCTTAAAGCATCAGTGATTTCTAGCTTTATGGAAACCTTTTTATTATCAAACTACCCCGGTCCTGCATTTCAGTGTTAACTTTTACAGTTTTACTTTTACAAGCCATTCGAATTTCGGCGTGAAGTGGTTTTTATCTTAGACAACTTTAGGTTAACCTTAACAATTAACATCACGTGGAGCTTTCCTAGCACTGTTTCATTATCTCCCCTGAGTAATATGAACTATAACAATGTCGGACAATGTCATTGGCAACACGATTTACCGTATTAGCGGGGACTAGCTCATGAACTATGTTGTTGAGTGCTATAATTTCGTTGACTTTTTCCGCCAAGTGACCCTTGAAAACATCATATAGTGTTTGGTTGGAGCCTTCTGTTTTGCTGTATAGCATTTTAGTCACTCCGCAGTTTATTAACTGTGTCTCAACTCCGAGATTTTTGAATGGATTTTAAGTGGACTTAATAGTTTCATAATTCATCATTTTTAAGTGGATTTTATAGGTTGGCGCGTATTATATCTCCACCAAAACACAGTCACAAGAGCACATCTAATTTGATACATATGAATTATGTCTATAACTTGCTTGATTCTGCATTAAGTTGACGTAAACTGACCAAAATCGAACGGGAAATCGTTTAAGATTATTTTCTATAAAAGCTACTTACGCAATTGTGCTTTTTCGCGGAGAAATTAGACAGAAGCGTTTTTTAGCGTTAACAAAATAGTAATACTGAAAACTCGTGGCTTCTTATGCCATACATTGGTGTTCCAATGTAGTTTCTGTGGAAAGGCTTACGTCGGTCGCACTACTCGCTCTCTACGGGTTAGGACTGGAGAACATAGGGTCAAATATCGTAAACTTTTAAATGGTGATAAGGTAGATGAAACAAGTGATGAATATAGTTTGGGCTTACATTTGTTGGATCTTGGTTTTAGACAAAGGGAGGATTTTAACAAAATTTGTAATGTGTCAATTATTGATAATTCTAGTCCTAAAACTTTAGAAGTTCGTGAACATAAATATATTCAACAACTCAAGACTTTAAAACCTTTGGGAATAAACACTATAAATGCTTTTGGCCTTCCCTTACTCCTAACATTTTTACAATTTTTAGGCTTATGTCACTGAAGATGACGCCTTGCAACATGTTTGACGATAGCCTGTAAATTGATAGTTTGATCTCAGTTTTTACAACAAATCATCTAGCTTGATTGATTCAAAGGGAGAATTAAATTCCTCTGTTGCTCAATCTTCGGGTACTACATTAACATATCACTGCATGATACTGAATGACGAGAAGCTTTCAGACGTTGGACCCTCCCAGTCCAACGTGCCCCAGTTGAATAGGATATTGCCATTACCCTACGAGAGCTACTCACCATATCAGCAGTTGTATATACTGAGAGAAAAACTCAATTTCCTACGATCTTGTACTACTCTTAGACGGCGCCCCTCCACACTACGGATCAGTGGTGCTAACGCTATTAAAGATGACCTCAAATTGTTCCATTTTTCTCAACTAGAGACTAGATTACTTGGTTATGCTATCAAAAACAAGCTCAATGAGATCACATCCCTTAGCAAGAAAGTTAATTCAGAAGAATTGGACCTAACCCCCATGCCACCAAAAGAACGGACCACCCTAAGAAAGCATTTTTACAAAAAAATCAGTTTCTATAAACTCCAAGAAAGACTCCAGACATACTTAGAGTTTTGAGTGACCGAAAAGATAAAAACTATAAAAGACGTGAGAACCAAAGACAGCGAAAAACAGAAAAGGAAGCTCGAAAGGCCTTAGACGAAGGCAGTGTCGTGATACTAGTGGATGTGGGAGAAGAAGTTCCACTTGAAGCGATAGCAGTACTGAACAAAGGGCTAGGATTTGTACCAACCCTAAAGGTTGACACTGAGGAGTCTCGTCTGGAAATGCGCTTAACAGTGAACAGAATCATAACTGCCTCAACAAGAAGCCTCAACAGCTCACCTACAACATCATGTGAGGACCTATCAACGCTTGTTTTGGAACAGACCGGCCCAGCTGGACTACCTCCACAACTATCAAGGAAGTACTACGGAAGAAAGCCCCCAAGTGAGGACCAACCCATCAATGAGATTATAAACACCATGGCAGCGGAATTAGATCAGAAACTCATTAGAGGATCTAAAACTAATCTACAGCCTGGAAATCTCAACAAGATGGAGTCCCGTGGCCTCAAATGGTTAGAAAGAATGATCAAACATGAAAAACTTGCAATAGTTGCAGCTGACAAAGGTGGAGCCGTGTTACTAGTGGACCCAGCTATGCTAAAGCGAAAAACACAGGAAAAGCTCGACAACCCCCTATTGTACAAAAAGCTCGCTAAAGACCCAACACAAGATCTACACCAGGAACTATTTGATTTATGGATCGAGGGAAAAAAGAAAAACTTTGTTACACCAAAAGAAGCCCAAAACATCATGGGTATAACCAACAATTTGAACAGTGATGGTACAGTTACTAACAATAAGAGTACCTCTTCCCACTTCAAACCTGATAAAGCTTATTTCTACCACACTCTAAAGATCCACAAGCTTCAAAAGGAAGACCTTAAACCAGGAGTCGAGCCCCCTTCAGGCTAATCACGGCACTTCAAGATGGAATCACAAAACGCAGTGATGTTTTCCTCGCTAGCCAATACCTGAAGGATCTTGAAAAGGATTTCTGCTCTGACCTTTTGACTGACAACACCGATGCCCTTCAATGGTTGGAATTCGTGGATAGTGAACATTCCCCAGTACAGAAGAAAGGCTTCAGATCGTTTACCTACGACTTTAAGGCGCTCTATGACTCTGTAACACCACCCCTCGTTATAGAGGCCTTGAGGTCCGCTATGTCATCATGTAGAGAGGATTGGTCTGAAAACTTCTGCCAATGGCTCACACAACTGGTGGAATTAAGCCTCCGATCCTCTGTTGGGGTGTTCGATCAAAATTTGTTCATACAGCTCATTGGTATCCCTACGGGTGGATCAATATGTGTCCAAATCGCAAACATAGCAGTCTACTACCTAATGAACAAATGTGTTTATAGTAACCCAGAGCTCATGAAGAAGATCGTATCAGCCAGGCGTTACATTGACGACGGAACAGGTTTGTTTGAGGGAACTACAGATGAGTTCAAAATTTGGATTGCAGATGTCAACAAAGCACTCCTTCCCCATGGACTTATCATTAATGAGTACCAAATAGAAGATCCTCGTAAATACGTATCTTTCCTTGACATAATGTTCACTTTCGATTCCTTGGGCTCCTTCCAAACGGATTTGTTTATAAAGAAAACGGACTCTCGTTCATACCTACACTTTAAAAGCTCCCACCCAAACCATAACTATTCCGGTATCGTGTACTCTCAATGCCTTAGACTCAGAAGGATCATCAACTGCCAAGAACGCCTCAAAGAACACCTCGCCAACCTCAAAAAAGCCTTCCTTGCTGCGTGTTACCCTAGGAAAATGGTTGAGAACATTAGTAATAAGGTTCTCAATTCGATAACTATAAGATCACTGTTACGCAAAGTTCAGACTCCTGATGACCAGACATCTTTACACCTTCCAATCAGGGTCATATCTACTTATGGTAGTGATGATGATCTGGTGTCTGTGACTAAGAAGTATGAAGAACACCTCTCAAGAACAAGGAGTTTCAGTGAAAGTGACACTGTTGAAACATCCCAAGAGACCTCCTCAACAGCTTCCACGCCTAGGAAGAAAATATTCAGTTACACCAAGAAGACAGGGCCAAGCCTAAAATCTCGCCTCGTCAAATTGAAAGAACTTGCTTTAGGAGCTAAACATGGTCCAACAAGCAAATGCCATATGCCAAGATGCAAATGCTGCGAACTTGTCAAATGCAGCCATGAATTCAAAGTGAACGGCAAGAAGGTTAAAGCTTCCCCTGGAAACTGCCTGAGTTACAACATCATATATCTGTTCCAATGTAGTTTCTGTGGAAAGGCTTACGTCGGTCGCACTACTCGCTCTCTACGGGTTATGACTGGAGAACATAGGGTCAAATATCGTAAACTTTTAAATGGTGATAAGGTAGATGATAAGATGAAACAAGTGATGAATATAGTTTTGGCTTACATTTGTTGGATCATGGTTTTAGACAAAGGGAGGATTTTAACAAAATTTGTAATGTGTCAATTATTGATAATTCTAGTCCTAAAACTTTAGAAGTTTCGTGAACATAAATATATTCAACAACTCAAGACTTTAAAACCTTTGGGAATAAACACTATAAATGCTTTTGGTCTTCCCTTACTCCTATTCCTAACATCTTAATTTTAATCATATAACCGTTTTAAGAGTGTTCAGATTTTTAAAGGAATTTTGGGTTTTACTAACTTTTTACAATTTTTAGGCTTATGTCACTGAAGATGACGCCTTGCAACATGTTTGACGATAGCCTGTAAATTGATAGTTTGATCTCAGTATTTACAACAAATCATCTAGCTTGATTGATTCAAAGGGAGAATTAAATTCCTCTGTTGGTATAAGTATAACCTATATTGCATAAGTAAAGGAGCCGTCAAAGAAAAATCCATACTGATACATTTATACAGTACGGAGCTAGATGATTTGATATATTCCTCGAATGAGTGGTAATACCATTAGTAAAAGAATTATTTCAATCAGGCACTCAGTGACTGAGCTATAAAGGCCAAGGTATGTACACTGAATTTTACAGTTTGTTTTAGCCCATCTGTAATTAAAAATTAGAAACCGAAAGATTGCTATTGGACACGCACTTCAATATTTTCTCCATCAAGAGGGTGTCTCCCTCGTCTAGCTGAAACAACCGTCCACGTCGAAAACAAAACTTGAAAAGAAAGGCTTCTGGTTAGAGTCTTGAGATTACCTTGGGACCCTACGCTATAATGTTGATAAAGAGAGATTCGGCGGAATGACTGGCTGAATGCCGCCCAGTAATCTTGAGAATGAGATCAAGTTCAACCGACGAAGTACCAATGATGCACTCGGACTAGGGCGTATTATTCGTTCCACCTCAAATCTTTGAGTTTGGTCAGAAGTTACTGGGCCGCGCTCAGCCTGTCATTCCGCCGAATCTCCATTTTATTATTTCAATATTTATATTGAATATATTCAATATTTTGTTTGTGAACATAATAGCCTGAGGTCCCCAGGTAAGGTCAGAAGTAGAACGGACTCGACGATCATTCCTTTGGGGGACTCCTAAGAACGCAAATCATATGGACAATGGACATGGTGGACGCGGAGCATTGGGTAATCGACGGTACCTTCAAATTCTTACCTTATTTTTTCTGCACCAGATTGGCTGCCATTGTTGCAACATAAACAATAAAGATCGAGTATTTGATTTTGTTCGGTATTGCGAAATACTACTACTAGAGCTTGGACCGCTGCCAGTGTCTCTTTTTCCTTAACGGGTGATACTCGTAAAATATATGTTCCATATTGATATATTGGGACCGTCGACGAGTCCAACTCGGCGCGCGTCCTGGTAGGTTGTAAACCTACAACTTTTTCCCAAACAAAAGGAAATGATATTAATTTGAATAACCGTCCGCAAATGCAAAATGATACCGAGAATAAAATCGGTCGTTGTCATGACTACTAGGCTCAATGCAGCGTGCGAAAGGTAAACTTGATGTGACGCGCGACGCCAAACGTGCTGTTGAAAATCTATCACCTCTAGCAAGCCCAGCAGGCGGTAAGGTTTTCTGGGTGTGTGATAGAGCTAGCTGAGAGTTTATAGTTCAGCTGCAGAAGAAAGCAGCAGGAAGGGGGGTGAGAAGGGGGGGAGGTGCAGGGAGGTAGGGGGATGTTTTGCGATATAAGAATTATAATTTCGGCGGAAAATGTATGAAGTTTTAAAAGTAGATTTTGAGGCTGAAGATCGCGTTTTTACCTGCCCATCATGGATCAGGAGTCCCCTTTCATGTTGGCGAAATTCTCTACTTTCTTTTGATATTTTAAAATTGAAATTTGACTTGATTGGTGGAGAGTTATGGTTTGTCAAAGTGAACGTTTTAAAATGAAAGCGCAAATTATTTTAAACGCGCGTAGGTTCGGCCCAGGAAACCCTACCGGCTGGGGTATATCTCCAAAAGTAAAATAAATAGAACCTTCCGGTTGTCAACAAAATGTCCGTCTCGTAAATTTAAAGTTGGCTCCCCAGGAGCACAATTTGGGACAACTTAAATTTTGAATTAAACCAAAAAGTTTGATTTTGGGCTAAATAAAATATCACAGCTTTTAAACTTTGCGAAGTAATGTCGTTGTCATGACTACTAGGCTCAATGCAGCGTGCGAAAGGTAAACTTGATGTGACGCGCGACGCCAAACGTGCTGTTGAAAATCTATCACCTCTAGCAAGCCCAGCAGGCGGTAAGGTTTTCTGGGTGTGTGATAGAGCTGAGAGTTTATAGTTCAGCTGCAGAAGAAAGCAGCAGGAAGGGGGGTGAGAAGGGGGGGAGGTGCAGGGAGGTAGGGGGATGTTTTGCGATATAAGAATTATAATTTCGGCGGAAAATGTATGAAGTTTTAAAAGTAGATTTTGAGGCTGAAGATCGCGTTTTTACCTGCCCATCATGGATCAGGAGTCCCCTTTCATGTTGGCGAAATTCTCTACTTTCTTTTGATATTTTAAAATTGAAATTTGACTTGATTGGTGGAGAGTTATGGTTTGTCAAAGTGAACGTTTTAAAATGAAAGCGCAAATTATTTTAAACGCGCGTAGGTTCGGCCCAGGAAACCCTACCGGCTGGGGTATATCTCCAAAAGTAAAATAAATAGAACCTTCCGGTTGTCAACAAAATGTCCGTCTCGTAAATTTAAAGTTGGCTCCCCAGGAGCACAATTTGGGACAACTTAAATTTTGAATTAAACCAAAAAGTTTGATTTTGGGCTAAATAAAATATCACAGCTTTTAAACTTTGCGAAGTAATGTCGTTGTCATGACTACTAGGCTCAATGCAGCGTGCGAAAGGTAAACTTGATGTGACGCGCGACGCCAAACGTGCTGTTGAAAATCTATCACCTCTAGCAAGCCCAGCAGGCGGTAAGGTTTTCTGGGTTGGATCAGACAGATATGGTTAAGGAAAAATCACGGTGAAAGTATTGCTAGGATTCCATCGAAAAACTTGTATCACGTTGCGACCCCCACGGTCGTTTCACTATGGTCTTGACGATACAGGGGGAGCCGCGCACTTCGTGCGCGGCGGGTCATACAACGTATGACAACGAAAAACCACGTAGCAAAGTATTCTACATTAAATTTAATGAAGCAAAATGAAAAAAGAACACCAGAACTAAAGATAGATAAGAATATAGTGCCCCCAATTCTCTCGAAGTGACTTGAGCGTATAAACAAAAGCGTGGCAATCTGTAAATAGGGGGTGCACCATAAAAATAAACTTGCTCGGATTTTTAAAATTTCTGTACCATTGTTTTCTAGAGACTGTGAGAATTTTCACAATACCAAATTTGTCATACCTTTTTGGAAAGATCAGTGAGTTTCGCCTAGATGCCATATTTGATGGTGCGCGGCTTTTGGAGCAAAATTAGCTGTAAAAGTCGCGTAATTTGACCTAATTTGACCAAATTCGTTGATTTTTGTCGTATTATTTGGATGTATCTTCAGTTCCTTGAATGAGATCATTCTGAAAATTGGCAACGACCTTCCAATAAGGCTTTCACAACTGTCCGAAAAATTTGGTGGATATCGGAGTTGATATAGTGATAAAAATGGGGCGAAATACGCTGATTTTAGCTGTAACATAATGTTTGATGGTTGGATATGCTTTAAACTTTTCGGACAATTTCCTTGTAAGTCTATGAGTAAGCTTACTAATTTTTGTTGCAATCAGAGGTCGGGAAGAATACTTAATATCTATTTGTTTGAAGAAAATTGTGCTGGCCGAAATTAGCGCTAAAAAACCATCCTACAGTCGGCACACGCGGCTCACTGTCGATGGCGCACTACCTACTGTAAAACTTGATTTAATTGATAATGCAAGCATCGATTGCATGCTTGAAGGATAATATTAATGTATTCTAAATTTCTTAATAATTTCTTCTAGTCTAAATGACCCGAGGCAAATAACTGCGAAGTAAAAGTTGTACTTAGCTTTAAAGGCGGTGAATAATTCTCGAACTTGAGTCATATAAATCGGTATCCGTATAATTAAATAACGGGGTCCGGCCGACTCTACGGCGTAAGACTCTACGGCGGGTTAGGGTTGAAGTCTTACGCCGTAGAGTCCCGGACTGGCCGGACCCATAACTATAAGTAACATATAATTATAAATATATTTGTAGTTGTACCGAAACCCAAAATTGGGAAGATCAGCGTACCATCGCCAGAGTCTCATTTTTGGATGTTTATTTTAATTGAAAGTACGATATTTTTGAAGATCGAATAAGTACATATCTCTATTTTTATTTAGTCTGGCGGAGACAAAAAAGAAATACACTAATTTTAGGTAAACATTATATAAAAATTGATTGAGGATCTTTGAAATGGAAAAGGCGGTGAATAATTCTCGAACTTGAGTCATACTCATATAAATCGGTATAAATAACGGGGTCCGGACTCTACGGCGTAAGACTCTACGTATACGGCGGGTGAGGGTTGGAGTCTAGCTTACGCCGTAGAGTCCCAGACTGGCCGGACCCATAACTATAAGTAACATATAATTATAAATATATTTCAATTTGTAGTTGTACCGAAACCCAAAATTGGGAAGATCAGTGTATACCATCGCCAGAGTCTCATTTTTGGATGTTTATTTTAATTGAAAGTACGATATTTTTGAAGATCGAATAAGTACATATCTCTATTTTTATTTAGTCTGGCGGAGACAAAAAAGAAATACACTAATTTTAGGTAAAAATTATATAAAAATTGATTGAGGATCTAATTTGAAATGGAAAAGGCGGTGAATAATTCTCGAACTTGAGTCATATAAATCGGTATAATTATAAATAACGGGGTCCGGACTCTACGGCGGGTTAGGGTTGGAGTCTTACGCCGTAGAGTCCCGGACTGGCCGGACCCATAAGTAACATATAATTATAAATATATTTGTAGTTGTACCGAAACCCAAAATTGGGAAGAGCGTACCATCGCCGGTCTCATTTTTGGATGTTTATTTTAATTGAAAGTACGATATTTTTGAAGATCGAATAAGTACATATCTCTATTTTTATTTAGTCTGGCGGAGACAAAAAAGAAATACCATATAATACCAACAACTCTAAACGTTCGAATTTTTTGATGAAATTTTGTTTCCTAAGCACTGAGGTACCAACTCCGACGGTGCAATAATTATTTTGAAAAAATTTATATTTTTTATAGCTTTTTCGACCCGTACTTTTAAAAGTTCATTGTTGGAGCTTGCTTTTTTGGAACATTGCATCGTACTTTTAAAAGTACATCATATTTGAATGATGTACTTTTAAAAGTACGGGTTTAATAAATAATGTACTTTTAAAAGTACGGGTTTAATGAATAGTGTACTTCTGGAGGTACGTTACTTAATTAAACAGAGGCTGAGACAATTCTAGAGGAGGCTGAGACAATTCTAGAGGAACAGAAGAGAGTAGCAGAAGCTGAGCGTATTTTAGAGGAACAGAAGAGAGTAGCAGAAGCTGAGCGTATTTTAGAGGAACAGAAGAGAGTAGCAGAAGCTGAGAGAGTTCTAGAGGAACAGAAGAGAGTAGCAGAAGCTGAGCGTATTCTAGAGGAACAGAAGAGAGTAGCAGAAGCTGAGAGAGTTCTAGAGGAGCAGAAGAGAGTAGCAGAAGCTGAGAGAGTTCTAGAGGAGCAGAAGAGAGTAGCAGAAGCTGAGCGTATTCTAGAGGAACAGAAGAGAGTAGCAGAAGCTGAGAGAGTTCTAGAGGAGCAGAAGAGAGTAGCAGAAGCTGAGAGAGTTCTAGAGGAGCAGAAGAGAGTAGCAGAAGCTGAGCGTATTCTAGAGGAACAGAAGAGAGTAGCAGAAGCTGAGAGAGTTCTAGAGGAACAGAAGAGAGTAGCAGAAGCTGAGCGTATTCTAGAGGAACAGAAGAGAGTAGCAGAAGCTGAGAGAGTTCTAGAGGAACAGAAGAGAGTAGCAGAAGCTGAGAGAGTTCTAGAGGAGCAGAAGAGAGTAGCAGAAGCTGAGCGTATTCTAGAGGAACAGAAGAGAGTAGCAGAAGCTGAGAGAGTTCTAGAGGAACAGAAGAGAGTAGCAGAAGCTGAGAGAGTTATAGAGGAACAGAAGAGAGTAGCAGAAGCTGAGAGAGTTCTAGACTCTAGAGGAACAGAAGAGAGTAGCATAAGCTGAGCGTATTCTAGAGGAACAGAAGAAGGTAGCAGAAGCTGAGCGTATTCTAGAGGAACAGAAGAGAGTAGCAGAAGCTGAGAGAGTTCTAGAGGAACAGAAGAGAGTAGCAGAAGCTGAGAGAGTTGTAGAGGAACAGAAGAGAGTAGCAGAAGCTGAGAGAGTTCTAGAGGAACAGAAGAGAGTAGCAGAAGCTGAGAGAGTTCTAGAGGAGCAGAAGAGAGTAGCAGAAGCTGAGAGAGTTCTAGAGGAACAGAAGAGAGTAGCAGAGGTGGAGAGAATTCTAGAGGAACAGACGAGAGTAGCAGAAGCTGAGAGAGTTCTAGAGGAGCAGAAGTGAGTAGCAGAAGCTGAGCGTATTCTAGAGGAACAGAAGAGAGTAGCAGAGGTGGAGAGAATTCTAGAGAAACAGACGAGAGTAGCAGAAGCTGAGAGAGTTCCAGAGGAGCAGAAGAGAGTAGCAGAAGCTGATTGTATTCTAGAGGAACAGAAGAGAGTAGCAGAGGTGGAGAGAATTCTAGAGAAACAGACGAAAGTAGCAGAAGCTGAGAGAGTTCTAGAGGAACAGAAGAGAGTAGCAGAAGCTGAGCGTATTCTAGAGGAACAGAAGAGAGTAGCAGAGGTGGAGAGAATTCTAGAGAAACAGACGAGAGTAGCAGAAGCTGAGAGAGTTCTAGAGGAGCAGAAGAGAGTAGCAGAAGCTGAGAGAGTTCTAGAGGAACAGGAGAGAGTAGCAGAAGCTGAGAGAGTTCTAGAGGAGCAGAAGAGAGTAGCAGAGGTGGAGAGAGTTCTAGAGGAACAGAACAACTCAGCTGAGGAAATGCATAGACAACAAGGAAAGGAATCTTATGTTGGAACAGCAGATTGCTGAATGCTGATGGCACACAATCATGTCAGTATTTAATAGTTAACATACATCGGAATTCGGAGACCAGTTACAAGATCTAAGATTGTGAACATTAAGCGGGGGGGGGGGGGGGGGGGGGGGGGGATCAGGTACCAAGTGCCGTACGTGACGTCGACTAAGTGCAACTTTGGAATTTACAAAAAAGACCCACCCACCCCCTTCGCGGTACTAACTTTTTTTTTTCGGATAATATTTAGGACACCCACCCCTTTTGCGGTACTAACTGTTGAGAAATCACGGTACTGACTGTGTTTTGGTATATAAAATAAGATACCCACCCATAAATTGCTTTAAACAGCTCATTAATTTTAAACATTGGGAAATGGACAAAGTCTACCCACTATTTAATAGGGGTTTTGTTTTCAATGCAGTCGAATTAAATAAAAAGTTACAAAAAAAGGAAACAAAATAAAAAACCCAAAAAAAAAGGAAAAAAACCTCAAATCCCAAAAAAAACCCATTCCCAAAATTGAAATTTGAGGTAAAATGGATTTTTTGGGGTTGGACACCCCCTTAGTACCTTGTACTAACTGATTTTCTGGGAAATGAGCAGCAGACCCACCACTTAGTACAAAAGTACTAACTGTGTTTTGGAAGAAAATATGACCCACCCCCCGCATTAAGTAAAAGTATATTGAAGGCCGCTCTGGAAGACGTGGAATAACCGGGTGGAAACGTGGATCCTTCAAGATCGACTAAATCCCAGAAGTCACAACAGAAAGTTTCTGTTGTGTCTTCCGTTCTGATTCAGAACAATTTACCTGCCATTACCGTCTTACCGACGTTAATCATGCCAGCACACATTGTGTAGTCTATATATATTATAAACCTGTACTTTTAAAAGTACATTTTTCGTGAAACCTGTCTTTTTAAAAGTACAATATTCGAAGATAATGCACTTTTAAAAGTACGTACTTTTAAAAGTACATCATTGTCTAGAATGATGTACTTTTGAAAGTACACCCAATTAACATCTCAATTAGAGGCAATTTATGATTTTTATGTCGCCCCACATTAATGCCTATTTATTGCACAATCGTTTAGGCAATATTAAAAAAACAAATTTGGGATCCATCAAAGTTGGAGAATTGGCTGGTGGTACCGAGAATTTACCATTTTTCAAAGTACCATTTTTGACCACCTTTGCCAACATCCTATAAATTTCTTGCTTTTTTTAACCATCTGGCCAGGGTGTTAAAATCATCAGCAGACCTTTTCTAACCTAATGCAAAAAACTGTATCAAAAAATATTTGTCACGAGACAAGTTAGGTCACTGTTTATGAACCGTACTTTTAAAAGTACCGTGGAAGAATATGGGTTAGGGTTGGAGTCTTACGCCGTAGAGTCCCGGACTGGCCGGACCCATAAGTAACATATAATTATAAATATATTTGTAGTTGTACCGAAACCCAAAATTGGGAAGAGCGTACCATCGCCAGGGTCTCATTTTTGGATGTTTATTTTAATTGAAAGTACGATATTTTTGAAGATCGAATAAGTACATATCTCTATTTTTATTTAGTCTGGCGGAGACAAAAAGAAATACACTAATTTTAGGTAAAAATTATATAAAAATTGATTGAGGATCTTTGAAATGGAAAGTACATATATAAGGAGAGCCTATACTTTTGACAATGAAAGATCAATAATATTATGATTATAAACATTAATGATAAATGGGTACTTCCATACGAGTGTTTGATCTGTATAACTAATTAGTTAGAACTTTCATACCTATGGACAGTTTCACGACATAAACAACGCGTTTAAATTTAACTTTAATTTGGCCTTTCTTTTTTGTGTTAAACGTAAATAATTAAAAACATTTTTCAAGAATTTTAACTTAATTTTTCTAAAGCTCCTTTCTAACTCACAATAAGCAGTTTAAATCGGAAATCTGATTTTTCGGTCTAAAACGTTACGAATAAATGTATCAAAATTTACAAAAAATAAGTTTGACTCTAGAACAAGCCATTACATTATATGGGGTCGTTCACATTTTACGTAATCAGCCAAGGGAGGGGATTTCTAAATGATGACGCTAGTGTAATTTGGACACAATAGCTATGTGTAAAACTGATTACGGAGGGGGGAGGGGGGGGGGGGGGGGAACGACCCATTAAATTATATTGAACCCGACAAATTAAGGAAGTGTAAACAGTACACCAGGTCATGGGCGTCTTGGGAAAAATTTTCCCAGGGAAAATTGCAATCAATTCAGTTTTTTGCAAATACTATTATTTTAAGGAGATAATTCTAGTTGGAAACCTTAGTAAGTTCATCGTTCAGGCAAAGGCTTAAAGACGGTATAATCCCGACTTAAGAATATTTAAAAAACTCATAGTAATAAAACTTGCAACAATTGTTTTCTTTCTATTCCTAGATAAAGAAATGTGCTATTTCTTACGAACCTAAAGTTGGAAATATCCCTGTGGCAACTCATAATTAAGTTAAGTTAAACAAATACAATCACAATCCTGTTACCAATTTGAAAAAAGTTACAAATAATTAACAATAAACAATGAAATAGGTACACTCTAGAAGATGCTTTGACTCATATCTACCTGTTTTCAGAACAGTTTCCAATTCACTAACTTTGCCCAATTCAAATGGTAGATACAATTGATTCAAAGCAGTGCTTGGTAATAAAAGTTGTATACATACTGTTAAATAACCTAAAACAACACTATATACCAGTATCAGTCATAGGACCTCATTTTAAAGTGAGCCATAACCTAAAATTGTACCAAAAAAACAAAATCTAAAAATACCAGACTACACATAGCTATCATTGAGTTTCTGGAACCGAACTTGTCTTTTATCATTTAAATTTACTTTTTGTCCTGGAAGACTCTGTAAGGAGCTAGCAGGGTTTTTAACTTTAAACAAGCTATCGTCGCTCGACATCCAAGAGTCCTTTCTCAGTTCCAGCTCTTTTTTAAGAAAGTTAATTTCACTGGTGGGCGGCGTGGAACCAAGTCCACTAGCTACACCCGACTCGTTGCTATGGCAACGGTTATCGTGACATTGTTTATTGGAACAAGCGGGCGACAAATCATAACTACTCCCCAAATCTGACCGAGAAGTGACTTGCTGTGAATCAGGTAGCAAAGTCTCGGGTATTCTAGAACTGATGGAAGGATTAAAATTCAAACACTCTTTGGAGCTGAAGGTGGGAATGTTTGGGGGAGGAGGCGGAGGGAGGGACTCCCTGGACAACTTCGTCTTATGGTTGTTATCAGCAAAGAAACTGGTAGATATGATTTCTTGGCTGTACTCTCGTTCAGGTATAGAAGGACAGTAACTGCCGCATTCCACATATTTGTAGTTGTTGCTGCACGTGGATTTGGGGGGTCTGGAGAGGAGCGTATCGGAGGAGAGTCCCATCATTTCACCTCCCCCTAGACTCATTAGGTTCTCAGAGGATTTCATGGGAGCAGGACCGGGTGCGGGTGGTGGGTCGTACTTCCTGGGGAGGGACATTCCATTAGTGGACATACATTGTGTGTACATTGTGTACATTGTATACACTATACATTGTATGTAACAGTAATGGTGTATGTGACAAATTCGTGCAGTCTGTAATTTTGTTTTGATGAATAGTCTTAAGTTTTGATAATTGAAGTAGATAGTTACAAACGTAGAGATTAAGCTAACCTGTCTATTTGCGTTAAATTCCTGTACTTAGATTTCCTGTCTCTGTGGTATTTGATGAAACACACTAGGACAACTGTTGAGAAGAGGAAAGCAGCAGCGAAGAATACGATCAGATACTTGGCTTTGCGGGAGATGGCATCATTCGATAAAACCTGAATATGAACATGGATAACTAACTCATAACTATCACCCATATTTACAAGTTATTAGTTCAGTTATTAGAACCAACGTTTACACACTTTTCAACCGTAGTATATCAAGGATCTGCAGATAAATAAATAATGAATAAAAGTGAAGAGTTACCTGCTGAAGAATGTCGACCACCTGACCAGTACTCAAAACCTCGACAGTAACAAGAGCAGAGGAGTTTAGTGAGGGCACACCGCGGTCTCGACACAGCACCTGAAGAACAGGAGTTGTTAGCTAACCATAGTTGTTATTGGGGACGATTGTTAACTTATATGGTTACTACAGGCCACAGTTGTTATCTAATACAGTTGTTATTCATGCCAGTGTAATTGATTATTGGCTGTAGGACTAGCTGAAGGGCGAGTGTATACCTTAAGATTATACTGCTCCTGAAGATCTGCTCTGTTTGCAAACACCACAGCAGTTCTGATCTCTCCTGTCTTCAAGTCCACCCTGTAATAATTTCATATTATCACATGATAATTTCATATTATCACAAAATATCACACAATATATTTTAAATTTGGCTCAAATTTAGCTCCCTAATTTAGCTCAAAATACTGTCGAATTCAATCAGTTTCTCAATTGCACTAAAAGTTGTCTTACTCGAACAGATGGCTGTTGACTGTGGGTTGTAATGTGTAGTAAACATCTCCATTTCTCCCGCTGTCTGCATCAGTAGCCATGGCAACCCCCACAGCTGCATTATCAAGAGAAGAGTCTAGAAGGTTGAAGTGGAAGTGAGACTGGACAAAGAGTGGTGAATTATCATTAACATCCAAAACACTGATTCTAACAGGAGTCTCCTGATAGAAGTTAGGAGTCACTTTATTGAACGCTCGGACAGTGAACTGGTAACTGGTTCTTGTCTCGAAATCTAATTCTTCCGTTAGATATATGGTCCCTGTGTAGGAGTCCAGGTTGAAGGGCAGGTCTGATTCTCCGTGTACTATCAGGTACTGTACTAAACCTAGGGAGGAGGAGGTTTATTTAGTGACTCGCTTAAATAAATAAATAACTGAATATAACATAAATGTAAGGTCACGTTGTGTTCTTCCTTGTGTTCTTCCTTAAATTCGAAATTTGTATTCTTCACGTCGAAATATATTTCAAGTTTCATCAGGAGAATTTTTCTAAACGTACCATTTATTCCGTAATCGAGATCACTAGCAGTGATCTGCGCCACAACTACTCCTTCATCAAGATTCTCGTTGACAGAGAAATGGTAGCTAGTAGCAGAAAACTGGGCCTTATTGTCGTTAACATCAGTTACTGTAACCTGCAGAATGAACACCATGAAGTTTGAGTTTGTTTTAGTTTCATTAGTTATATAAATCTGAAAATTTGGTGCCACATGAATAAAACAAAAAATAATTTTCATATCCTCTGCGGAACTAACCTGAATAGCAGCCATCCCCTGTCTCCCCAACTCATCAGTAGCTTCCACCACAAAGTTGTAGAAATCCTCAGTTTCTCTGTCCAGAGTAGACTTGCTGGTAATTCGGCCAGAGTCCTCGCCGATAGTAAAGCTGTCGTGTACTTGCTGTGTTAACTTACTGATCGTGTACTTTATTGAACCTGAGTAGACATTGAGATTATCACTTTTAGTTCGGGTGTATTTGAGGGTATCAGGTAACATCGTTTAAGGCAGATCCCCGGGTGTACGGACAATGTTGTTTAAATGTTGTTTAAAATCAAGAGGAGTCGTACCTGAGTAGTCGGGATCAGGAGATCTGGCGAATACGGTGGTTATCACGTGTCCAACTTCTAGAGACTCAGCTACATCTATACTGTACTCCTGGAGGAACAAAGGGTTTTACTTCTCGTAACATTAAACAACGTCAATCCTCAGTAGGATTATTATTTAATAAACAGCTCAAAAGCTCGTCCGATGCTCAAGATTCTTGAAGTTTCAACATTCCTAAAATTCCAAATTAATCTCTTACAAACCTGGCTGGTAAATATAGGTTTGAGGTCGATAGTGCTGAGACTGCCGATAAGCACCAGTATATTGCAGACACTGCTCTGTTGAGGACTGCCTCCGTCTACTGCTTGTACTATTAGCCGCTCTGTTACGTTTGTAAGACCTGTAGAGAGGGTTAGAGTCAGAGCGGGTACAGTAACATTTCTAATATATATTGGGGGCAACATACTTTTGTTTAAATATCCGACTGTCATTACTAATAGAGGTTCGAGCAACATCTAGGAGTACACTTGAGAGTACATCAGAGTACATTTAGAAGTACATAAGAGTTATAAATTGTCTGTTAGAATAGGTATAACGAGCATCCAACATAGGCTTGGTTGCATTTGAAAGTTGCTCTAACAGTCAAAATAAGTTGTCCTGAAATGTAATTTTTTGACGATCTGGTAGTGGTACCGTTAAAATTCATGCGAGATTTTTAGATTTTGTGCAAAATTTGCTCAATGATGTACCCTCTGAGATATAAAGTTGGGGGTGCCAGCTTTGACCTGAAAATACCACTTAGTCTCACTGTACCTTGATATTGTCATCAAGTACTGTGTTCGACAGGAGATCAAAATCACAATACAAACTCTTTTCAAGCTCATTCAGTGATACTTTTCGTATTAATTAATAGATTCCAATACAATTAGTAGATAATTACCTCGTAGTGACACAGCAGTTCTGATAAAACCAGTTTTGGGCTCAATGGCAAACATCTCGGCTCCCTGGAGAATACTGTAGGAAACCACTCCGTTTAGACCGGCATCTACATCAAACGCTGATACTCTGATAAAAATACGGGGGTTAATAACACTATAACAAGAAGGTAATTGTAAAGCGGGAATAAAATAAGATTAAGAGAGAGAAACTAGAAAGTAAAAGTGAAAGAAGCAGAAAATATGATTAGACTGACCTAGTGACGAGGGTGCCGGGGAGGACAGTGTGGAGGAGACTAGCTCTATAGGTGGCTTGAGAGAACTGGGGACTGTTGTCGTTCAGATCTCTTATCAATACCTGGGGTCAGATTAGAGGGTAGAACCGAAAATAAACTACTTGAAAGTTGGAGTTACAATGAAAATTGAATATCTTCATAGTGTTTTGAACAGCTAATCGGAATAATCGGGTCACACAAGAGTGAAGCTGACCTCGACAGAAGTAACGCCCCGTCGTCCACCATGGTCGTGAGCCTCAACCACCAGGTTATAACTCTTCTGCTGCTCGTAATCCAGATCAGCTGAGGTTGTAATAACACCCGTACTCCTGAAACATTAACACTGTTTAGAGGTCGTTTTAAAATTTAAAGTATCAAAATTAGCTAGATTAGGGTATCGGGCAATGCACCGGTAAATACTCATCAGTATTGAGGAAGAGACTAAAAATGTTTGACAAATTATTTTCAAACTAACGGATCAATAGCGAAGACGCTCCTAGCTGCACTGTAGTAATCCTTGATGGAGTAAGTGAGGGGGGCTAGACCGCCAGCGTCAGCGTCAGTAGCATGAACTGTCAGAACCTCCGAACCAATCATAGCGTCCTCTCTCACCAGGGTCGTGTAGTGTCGCTGTGCAAACTGATAAGGAAAATGGTCAAGTAAAAATATGTGTGTTCTAGAATTCTAGATACAAATTTGTAGACTCTAAAATGAACCGCGCCCAGGAAAAGGCATTATCTCATTGATCACAATATGTAACAGTATCGCAGAAGCTTTGAGATAAGAAGTAGCCGATCAATTGAATGAGAGGAGAATATAACGACAAATTTCCCGGGATCCCTAATTAATATCATGAATAATTTAGACAAAAGACTGCCGAAACCCGGGATCGAACCAGGGACATTTAGAACTTCAGTCTAACGCTCTCCCAGCTGAGCTATTTCGGCTACGAGATATATGAGGCCGGCTTGAAGTCGATTTCAGAAACAAGTGGACATAGAAAGAAGTTTCAACCTCATTAAATATTAATAGTGTACACACCGATACAAAGGTAGGATTCCATTGATCTGGTACCAACATCCGAGTGGACTTGGTAATGAAAAATTATCCAATTAATTCGGTATAATCATTACATTGCTTACTCTTATCAATAACACTTTCGGGCAAAAGCTTGCCGAAACCCGGGATCGAACCAGGGACATTTAGATCTTCAGTCTAACGCTCTCCCAGCTGAGCTATTTCGGCTATGGTATAAAAGGGGCCGGCGTGACGTCGATTTCAGAAAGCAATTTACAACAGAAGTGTACAATATAGCTTTTCATTTCATCTAGAAGGGAAACAAACTCTTCATATTATAGAGCTAGGGTGTGGACTAGGTACACCTGGTTAAAACTTTTCCATCCCATTACGTCATAATACTCAATAAATGTAATAGATTTGTAGTGCTCAGTGCTGTAATTAGTGTACCTCATATATGATACCAGCAACAAAAGAGTAATCGAAAGAGTAACAAAAAAAACCATATTTGATTAATAAAAGTTGGGAATTCTGAATTCTCTTGTATTGTGGGTTTACCAATAAACTCTAAACTACCTAAGCAGTAAGACCCTTTCGAATGCTCGATGATCCATTGATCACGTATCATAGAGCTGCGTTAACTTGGAAGCAGTAATTGACCGTTGAATAAAATTAGAATGAATTTAACATAATATAACTGTGGGAGATAAAAGCTTGCCGAAACCCGGGATCGAACCAGGGACATTTAGATCTTCAGTCTAACGCTCTCCCAACTGAGCTATTTCGGCTACATTGTACTTGCATTTTCTTCAATTATATTCATATGGTGGCGCTATTTCGGCTACATTGTACTTGCATTTTCTTCAATTATATTCATATGGTGGCGCGCTAATTTGTTAACTGAGCTATTTCGGCTACATTACAATTGCATTTTCTTCAACTATATTCATATGGTGGCGCTATTTCGGCTACATTGTACTTGCATTTTCTTCAATTATATTCATATGGTGGCGCGCTAATTTGTTAACTGAGCTATTTCGGCTACATTGTACTTGCATTTTCTTTGATTATATTCATATGGTGGCGCTATTTCGGCTACATTGTACTTGCATTTTCTTTGATTATATTCATATGGTGGCGCTATTTCGGCTACATTGTACTTGCATTTTCTTTGATTATATTCATATGGTGGCGCGCTAATTTGTTAACTGAGCTATTTCGGCTACATTATGTTCGCATTTTCTTCAATTATATTCATATGGTGGCGCGCTAATTTGTTAACTGAGCTATTTCGGCTACATTAAACTTGCATTTTATTTATTCATGTGGTGGCGCGCTAATTTGTTAACTGAGCTATTTCGGCTACATTACAGTCGCATTTTCTTCAAATATAATCATATGGTGGCGCGCTAATTTGTACATCCGCCATGTGTCAATACAATATATATATAGTTGTTCTATTTCCATTGAAATCATCTCCCACGTGGTGTAGGGGCTAGCATCTGTGGCTTTCACCCACAAGACCCGGGTTCGATTCCCGGCGTGGGAACGTGTTTTGATATTTCTTGCAATTTATTTTGTGACCAAATAGATATTTGACTTTATGGAGTGAGAGTTCAATTACAATCTAATGACTCTCATTAAATACAGTGGCCAATGAGTTTTCAAAAAGAGAGCAAGTATTGCGTAATAATTGGTAGCATACTGAGAACAGCGACAAACACTTTCTAGTGATGTCTTTTTGAGAGAGCATTGCACTAACGAGGCTACATATTGCGATGAGAACAAACACTTCATAGCATAAGTGGGTGTAGCATTAGTGTAGTAATCTGAAGCACAATAGTCGTACTCTTTTGGAGAACCTTGCCGGTTATGTCATCGATCTGTTATAATTAATGCTATTGAATTTAAATTTGCTCTATTCTAGAACTTTATATCTCCCACGTGGTGTAGGGGCTAGCATCTGTGGCTTTCACCCACAAGACCCGGGTTCGATTCCCGGCGTGGGAACGTGTTTTGTCAATCCCACAATTTATTTTACAATTACATGATTTTCCAGAGAAAGAATAGAATGAACACTTATTACATATCAGTGGATGATGACTTCAAAAGGGAAAGCCTAAATTAAGTAACAATGGACACCTAGATGACAAGTCTACAGCCGTTAAAGCGTTATGTCATCGATATAGCTTCAGCCTTTGTCCGATGATTTTTAGAAATTCTTCCAGCCAAACCTTTTCTCCAAATCTCCCACGTGGTGTAGGGGCTAGCATCTGTGGCTTTCACCCACAAGACCCGGGTTCGATTCCCGGCGTGGGAACGTGTTTTGATAATTTTCAAAATCATAAAGTTTTTCAGAGAATGACTACAACGTACAATCTATGAAATAAATTATACATACATATCAATAGATAATGACTTTCAAAAGAGGAGAGCATACATAAACGTATCGACCAATCTTTGGTGGCATTCTGGGTAAAGTGACAAAAACTGTGTAGTTACTATATACTAGGTATGTAGCTCCGAAACTACATAGCACTGTGTAGGTTTAGAACTTTAATAAATTATCACGTGAATACATAAATCTGAGCCAAAAGTAATGGTATTTTATCTGTCAAATATTAAGCACAACTAGATATCATATCGCGTTATTTCATTATTAAAGCTATTTTCGATGATTTTGAGTTTATGAATTCTTTCAGCTAAACTTTATATTGTTATCTCCCACGTGGTGTAGGGGCTAGCATCTGTGGCTTTCACCCACAAGACCCGGGTTCGATTCCCGGCGTGGGAACGTGTTTTGCCAATCCCACAATTTATTTTACAATGATTTTTCAGAGAAATGATGTAATGTACAATTGATGACACCAATTATCTATCAGTGGATAATGACTTTCAATTTCAGAAGAGTACAGCATAAATTATTTAATCCTCGATACTTATCATATAGCTAATAGCAGCGAATAATGTGGACTGTGGAGTTATGTAACCCTGAAGCTGATGTGTAGATAACGTATTTTGAAGAGAATGTAATAACTAATCGCGTGAATGTTAAAATCTGAAGCTAAATAAGTGTTATTTTCTCTTTCCAATAATAGTTCGGACACCTAGATGACAACTGACAAGTCCATGGTCATTATTTCATCGATGAAGCTACATATATCCGATGCTTTTCAATTTAGAAATTCTTCCAACTAAACCCTCCAACAATATCTCCCACGTGGTGTAGGGGCTAGCATCTGTGGCTTTCACCCACAAGACCCGGGTTCGATTCCCGGCGTGGGAACGTGTTTTGATAACTTTAATCGCGCTCGAAAACTAATAATTCAAGTTCAACTGCAACTTTAAAAAAGCAACTACCAAAACTTACCCTGGGATCGTTGTCGTTGTAATCGATAATATCGACAATGACAGTACATCTCGACCTTAGGGTAGGATTGCCTCCATCTTGTGCCTCGACAGTGAGTTTTACAGACTCTCTAGCTTCACGATCTATCTGAGAGCCTGTACTGATCACACCAGTCTTTGAGTTGATGGAGAAACTGAAATTATAGTCGGTGAAATCACACTGAATTCATTATACTGTGTGAAATCTTTATCAATTATTGCGATTTACGAAAAGTCTCAATAACATTGGTAATTACGAAGAGTTTTGTCACAATTCCAAGAGGACAGGTCTTTGTGAATAGCCAATAGCCATTGATGATTATTGAAAATGCACTGCCATATAAGGCCCAATCGATTTATCACAGTGAATGTTGAATTTCACAAAGAATGTTCCCTGGCACACGATAATAATAACCTGTGGTTTGACACGCCGTGTAAATATAATAGCGCGTTGACAAGAGGTTTAAATACACTGCTTACGTGAAAAGGTTAAGCAGTTTAAAGAATGGAGAATATCGTTTAGGAAAGTAGACAAATTAACGACAATATTCCGTGCAATATGCTTGTTCGGACGTTCAGCTTGTCCCGCAGTCCGCAGGTCCGCTAGGAATTGGCGCACTCCACCAAATATTGTAACAAAATATGGTCATTAAAAGGAAGTTTTGGGTCATGCACAGTGCACACCCAAATATTTTAATTATATGACATTAAAGAAAGAGAAAGAGAAACATGGTGCACTTAACAAGCTTCATAAGTTATGACGACCATATTATATGGAAACGTTACTACCTTAGTTCCCAAAAATTTGTGTGCCATTATATTGAGCACAATTTATTTGAGCCCGAAAAATTTGGGCAGAAAATTTGAACTCATTTGGGCGACCAAAAATTTGGGCACAAATTCTTCGAAAAATGAACGATTTTCCACTAAAAATCGTTCATTTTTAGTGAAATCTGTCATTTCACTTGGTTAAGCCATGAATGACAGATTAGAAAACTAAAATTTCAAATATTATTTCACTTGGATATGAAGAAAAAGCCATCTTTCTATAGATCTCAGGGCCACAGGCTAAATGCCAAAAGTTTGGTTAGCAAAAAATTTAGCAGACGGAAAAGATTTATGCAATTTATTTGGTCTGCAAAAAATTTGGGCGAGAGGCCCGCTCAAATTTTTTGTCGCCCAAATTTTTGGGAATTAAGGTATCTCCTATCTCCAGTCACGTAATTAATAACCAAACCAACGTACCTGATCGGTGTATTGAGGTCCCCGTTATTTTGTCCAATGGTTGTTATTGTCACTATCTTGTAGGATATTTCAGCGTTGACTCCTGGAACATAGCAGAAAATTAGTTTAAGTCCGGAAGTTGAGATGACGGAAAACGAGGAATTCGGAAAAATACGTAATTTTAATATCGTATTAAACAACTGTTGTAATTTTATCGGTTAGATTAATAATAGTCGAGTGTCATTGGCAATTTGACTTACGATAGTCTATGTAAGCAGCAGAAAATAGAATATTATGTCATATCGATAGTATCTAAATTATTACGTATTGACATATCGATATCACTAATTAAGTACGAAATTCCTCTTTTGTGATTTCATCAGTAAAACATCTTTCTATTCGAAAATCTGTTAATATAATGTATAGTTTTTTTCTTGAAGCAATAAGTGGAGCAATAAGTGGATGAACAAAACTGACCTAAGTCTTCATCAGTGGCAGTCACTTGAACGATATCAGTACCCTTCTCTGCAATCTCACTAACGTTACCTAAAATAATGATACTATTGTCAGCTTGGTAGTTACAGATAAAGCTTTAAAATATTATAAACTAATTGAAAACCCAGATATTCAAAGTCTAAAAAAGTCTTAAATCGAAACCTGAAGACTAAAAGGGGATTTCGATAAACAAGGAGGGTATAATGTTAGAAAGTTACTCACATCTGTACATTGCCTCTTGAAAAACAGGTTCACAATCGTTCACATCAACCACTTTGATAGTTATGTTCTTGTGAGCGACCCTGCTGGGGACACCACCGTCACGCGCCTCTAACCACACGTGCCACGTGTCGCGCGACTCACGGTCCAGGGGGCCTGACACTTGTATAGCGTACCCTGCTCCTACTTTAACTATCTCAAATGGGGCTCCTTCTCCGTGTAACTAGAGAGTAGAGGGGGACAATCATGTTCAATTACTTACAACATGATTCATCAGGATACGATGTTTTCAAGTTTAAGTCTATAAAATTAAATACAATTTCAAATTGATTTGAAGAAAGCTTTCAAAGGTAATTGTCTAAGTTCTATCACTAACCGTGAGTTCTACTTTTCCATTGTCACCAGTATCCAGGTCATCTACATTAACGTGCGCTACATAGTCCCCTACTTTACTAGCCTCAGACACCATACCAACCTCGTCCTCCTGTAAAGGTAATTATTTAATTAGCTAGTTAATTAATCAATTATCTAATGGTACTATTTATCAATATCATCCTCCCCAAATGCTGTTGCTGTTATTTTGAGGGTTGAGTAGCAGAACGATTACTTGGTCACGTTTAAATCTTCCCACATGTTCATGCGATGTAATTGATGTTAAATTACCACAAATGACTTTGTAACGTTTTGCTTGCGATAAATTCACGACTGGTGGCATTTTCATGTAGGGCCCCAAATTCTTCCGAGAATTCTCAAGTTCAATACTTAAAGAGTCAAAAGTCAACAACTAAATTATTCTACAAATTTTATCGGTTTGCAGGCCTGATTTCCAGAGTATCAGTATTTAATCACGAGAGAAATAAAAAATGGTACCTGTGAAAGGAATGTTGGATTTATCTGAGGGGTGTTATCGTTAACATCTTGTACTGTCACTGAAACTCGAACTGTTGTTCTCTCCGGGAACTCTCCTATGAGATATTCGGATAAAGTTATTTGTTTGTCTTCTGGTAATCAATAATAACCTCAAAACATTAGTACCTAATAAGTTTGTAAAGATTGAGAATGAGTTTATCACTCAGTTTATGTCGCCTGGGGTTGCGTCCCGACTATACTGCAGGGAAATCTGTACCGAAAGGACCGTGGCCGAAATGCAATTAGACAGGGAAATCGGCTCCCCGACTGCGGTCGACCAAATTATTCATTATTATGTCGTGAAGTATAACACACGAATGCAACTAAACAAATAAACGTACCATTATCAGTAGCTCGTACAACCAGCTCATGAGAGGAAGAAGTCTCTCTGTCAAGGGAACCGGATAGTGATATTATACCAGTGTCAGGGTCTATTGAGAAGAGACCGTCCTTGTTGAACCTGGTACAGAGATAAAAGTTAATTAATTATAAGTAATATACTAATATAATACATATAATAAGGTTATTAAACAGATACCATTAATCCACAGTCCACACATTGATAACATACATTATTATTATGTAATTTTTAAGTCCACGCCTTTCCTCATTTTACTACAATACAATAAGATAGGCGCCGTTATTTACTGATAACATTATAATCGTACAGGTAAGAATTCCTACCTCGGCTCGATAAGATAGGTAATCTTAGCGTTATCTCCCTTATCATTGTCAGAAGCCAGCACCGTACACACCACACTTCCAACAGGAGCGTTCTCTAAGATTGAGGGCCGGTATATGGACTGGTTGAACTGGGGCGTGTTGTCGTTAACGTCAGCTACCTGATGGGAGGCAAGTGACGTCATGTCACGTGATATGGTTACCTAATAAGGAAATTAAGTCACGTGATATGGTTACCTAATAAGGAAATTAAGTCACGTGATATGGTTACCTAATAAGGAAATTAAGTCACGTGATAAAATGATCTAATAGTTTCCTTTACTAAACCTGAAAAGAGCAGTTTCCCTTGGTCGCATATAAGGAATTATCAGAAATTTTAAACTCTAAATAAAGTGACCTAATAAAGAAATAAAGTCACGAGTTAACGTGGACTGACAGATCAACTGGGCAGATCAACCTGGCAGGCAAAACAAACAACACCAAGTCACAACTAAGTCATCATTAGTCACACAAACAACAGCTGTAACCCTACCTTAATCTGAAGTGTCATTTTATCAGATCTCCTAGGATTACCTCCATCACTCGCTACAATCTCGATCACATAGTAGTCCTTGTACTCCCTGTCCAGTGACCGTTCTAGTTCCAGGTTACAAGAGTACTGGTCGTCAAATCCCAGCTTCTGCTGCTCCAGACGAAACGGGGAGCCTCTGAGGTGGAGAGAAGTTAGGAAAAAAGGAACTTTATAGTAATATAATAATAATAACTTAATATAATAATAATAACTTAATATAATAATAATAACTTAATATAATAATTATAACTTTATAGTAATATAATAATAATAACTTGATATAATAATTATAACTTCATAATAAGTACTATAACTATAGAAGTTAGGACAGGAAAAAAGGAACTTTATAGTAATATAATAATAATAACTTAATATAATAATTATAACTTCATAATAAGTACTATAACTATAGAAGTTAGGACAGGAAAAAAGGAACTTTATAGTAATATAATAATAATAACTTAATATAATAATTATAACTTCATAATAAGTACTATAACTGCCATGGTTAATACTTGAGTTGTTAATACTGAGTGATACAGCTGTAGTGCACAAGTTGGAGGGTTTAAAAAGTCGTTTGTAAAATCGGCAATTTCCGATTTATCGTGACGGAAATTGACAGTGAAATAAATCAATGAAGATCTAATTTGAGCTATTTCGAAAGATAAGCAATAAGATAACTTACTCGTTGATAATCTGGTAAGTTTGGGTACTGTTAGTGCCAAGGTCCGGGTCCTCTGCAGGGTCTAGTGGTATTTTGAACCCTACTGGCTGCGACTCTGTTATCGTCTGAGAAAATACAGTCATGAAATGGGGAAGAAGTAAAATTACAAAACAGATATCAGGGCACTCGTTCTCTGCTTGCATTATGATCTAAGACAACTCATAATTTTGCTAATCAATTTGTTAATTTACATGGTTATATTACATATGATATATCAACCTACACGAACAGCGACATCAACCTCATACCAGGATGGACTAGTAATATGTGTTGATATTATGTTTATATTTTCAAATTGTATTGTATATAATAATTTTACACCTTGACCGTTGGGAGCGGTACCTTCAAAAAAAATATATCAACCTACCATGGGTATAATTTTCCTAGGGAACTGAGGAGAGTTATCGTTTTGATCAGTGATTATGATGACGACAGATAGAGCTAGCGGGGTCCGGGAGATTTCGTCAGAACTGTCGAACACTATTACCACGGTCATCTCGTACCTGTCACGTGACTGGGAGGAAAGAAAGGAGTAAGTTGGAGGATGATAAATTAATGGATAATTTATTAATTCTGACTCTTGATCCGATAGATTGGCGGTATCACTTTGATATTAAAGGTAAAACAAGAAGAAAAAAGAAAAGAAAAAAGAAACTTGGTTTACCTCTCTATCAGGGCTGATGACGACCCTAATGTCTCCGAACTTCTTATCCACACTAAACTCTTCGATATTAGAAGTTGGGGTAAACATAGCAGCTCCTGCTCGGCGCAGTGTTCCTGATTGAAACGTGATTTTAAGAATTAATGTCTCCACTACACCAAACTTTACATTAAGTAAGTTTGGTTTAGTATACTGGCGAGTTACTGAAGAGTTACTGGCTCATTCTGAAGACTAAAATGACTGTTTAGTTTAGCCCACTTTTCCCAAAACTTACCGACGAGAGTGCGGGGAGGAGAGTTCTCCTGTACTCTGAACTCTATCTGGTCCACAGAGGAGCTGATAATGGGTAGAAGGAGAAGAAGCAGCATTGTGAATCGTTACAAGTGGTGGGTTTCAGACATGGCTGGTGGTGTGAGGTTGGTTAGTAAGATCATTAAACTTAACTAATTAACTTAAGATTAAACTTAACTAGTAAATATAGGGCTGTTTAGAAGTGACAATTGTCAAATTAGTCTTGCAAATTACTGACAAAGTGGGTTTGAGAACAGCTGAGACAAGATTGTAACATAAAACAAAGAGTCAGACTTTGTCAGACCTCAATATTCGAGATAATATAATCGTACCTATCATTGAATGAATTACAAGCAACTGATGTCTGCAAATGGAAGTAAAAGTAGTTAAGAAAGGATCAAACTTCACAAACAAAATTATGATCTTTATGAGATTTTAAAGAGATGAGTACAAAGAATATTTAGTTGGGGAATTATAATAATTATCCACGATCATTATCTGTTATTTTAGTACATCAATATGTCCTGGTATCGGATATCTGTGCTAAAGCAGCACTTTATTCGGTAAATGGGTAAAACCACTTATTATGACATGAAATCTAGGTCATAAATGCTTTTGATCCACTGATCATTGAACCTAGATCAGACGCATCTTAGATGACATATGTGCTAAATTACAATTATTGTTGAACTGATCCTATTCATCGCTGACTGAGGCCAGTGCACGTAAACTGTCGAGATACACTCACGAAAAAAGACAAACAAAAACCTTTACTGAGGCCAATCTCAACTAATCGAAACTTTGAAGAACAGAGTTTTTTAAAAAGGGGAAAAGTTTTGTCAATCGTTAGTCGGGGAAAAGTCCATTTGCTGCGTCATGTATGCGATACTAATTCTCCAACAGAAACCTTGTAAATCTCAACTTGCTTACAAAGTTACAACTGACTAATCACAGTGTTAACGTTCTCATTTAAAACCCCCTCCTTTGAGGATCACTCAAGAAATGTTACTCTCTCAATGTGGTATAATGAGAACGGAATAGCCAGGTAACTGCTTGACTAAACACAAGCAGCGAGACAATATGTCTAGTGGAGTGAGGGAGGGAGTGAGGGCGGGGGGAGTGAGATCGGGGGAAGTAAGATACATTTCTTGTGAGCTGGTTTCTAGTGAAACTGATTCTTACTAAAGCTTGTAGTTTATTTTCTGTCGCCATGGTACTGAGAAGCTGCGCAATAAATCGTGGGAATCAAAAAAAAAACACTTAGAATTATTAGAATTAACGTGACTGAGACTGTTCGATTACGAACTCTTTGATCTGATAAAAATGAAAACTACAAGTCTTCGAAATGAGAGTCGGTAAAGTACTACTACTACTACTGTACTACCAAGACAGCTTCGTAAAGATTGCATAACCTAGACTGATCACTTCAATACAGCTGCCCAATCATATGACAGGAACACCATTAACTGTTAAGTAACAGTCAGATTGCAGTGTGTAGGACGTCACAATGTGATCCACGGAATAATTGACATGGTCATGAGTACCCAACGGTAATAAACCAGCTCCAGGGTAATTTTAATTATGATTAATGATGTTATTACTGATCCTTAATGATGGAATTATTAATGTTTAATGATGTTAACGTGTTGGTTAAATTGATATCAGCATTTCATTTACCTCTGTGATTGTTTAGCTGATTGAAATTATAAACTCCTGGGACATATGATCAGGGTTGTATTCCCATGGAAGGCATGCAGGGAAACCTGCTTAGAGGATTAGGGGCCATACAACGGTCATGTTGTGGAAAGTTTACACCAAAACAGACTGGTCACCAACTATATTGTTCAAAAGGTTAAAATATTTTCACAATATTCGAAGGGTTAATACTATTAGTTATTAGAAGCAAACGTCATACAAATTAGAAATGTCAAAGACATCATTTATATTAAAACAGGCCCACAGAGATCGTATTCATAGCCACGAGCTCAAAAATTTAAACGATTCGGCCAAGTCAGTTTAAACAAAACACCAGAACAAGAGAAAGCAACCACTCTTTTATGGTGAGATCACTAAAGTCTAAACTGAAATCGGGGATAGGGAATTACAGAACTACACGAACAATCAGACTTCAATATATCAGAACAGACCTGCCAATCCAGAACCGATCATCTAATTTTCACCACTCCCCCGAAATACTTAAACCAGATACATGTGATAATGTGGCTCAATTAGGCGGATTTCCCGGTTCCACTTAGCGGAATGGAACGTGAAAATCGTCAGAACTGAGACAGATATGAGAATTTGAGCTTCCTTGTTCGAATTAAGAGTTTAATTGGGTCATGAGAAGTGAGAACCGTAATTGCGAATCACGAGGTTTTAATTTCAAAATACACAGCTCAGCCAACTCCATCCGCACATGATAATCGGTTGAAAGCATAGAATATAGATGCTATGGCAGAACGGCAATACTAGCAACCAAAAATACCAATTATAGATTACAAGAATAACCGATAATAGCAATCCCAACAATGCGAAGAATGCAACACCAGCTAGCGAAGAGGATAAAACTGCAGAACTAAGGAGGCTAGGAGCAGCACAAGTGAGTACTACATAGCTGCACAATCAGTGCAGCTATGTAACTGCACATACAGACCGTCCGTTCCAATTAGAGTGCTGTCAGTCAGCCCCTCATTCATGTGTTTCTTGAAGGCGGTAGCACTTTGAATGAATAATTGCATCTGATTGGTTGATGGTGTAAACTGATTTTCTAATCGCTGTCACGTGACAAAACAAGGTGGAACCGCCTCCGAAAGACATAGGCAAATAAGGGACCAGCTTCACTCAGTTTCAATAATTAGAGTTCTGTAGGGTTCTATGATAGGGTGGTAATAAAATGTAGGACTGCAGTCTGACCTGACTTATACCGGGTAATTCCGACCAAATTGGGCGAATTAGCAGGACAATTCCTTTTTACTTACAGACAATAGGGGTATAGAGTAGGTACTAGGTATTGGGGACTAGGTAATCAGGACATGTGGGGTTAGTATCATGATGTAGCTGTCTGATGGCGCTCAGAACTCCACCAAGAGGGACCTTAACAAGGTGTTGAACCTTTTTATTACAGAAGAATTGTTGGACTAAAAAGGATTGTGATAAAACTTTTAATCCTTAGAGATTGAGCGACAGTTAATAACAGTGATATTGTCTGGTAAACTGAACCAATTCATAGGTTATTTGATTAATTTAATCAATTTATTGTTTTTAATTCATGACATTAAGTTTAGGTATGTCGTGATCTGAATACTTCAGTATGCACCTAAATGATCACCTAGATTCCTTAAAAGATGTGATCATCGGATTTTTGTTAATAAAACTGGAACTGCACAGGTTTTAAAACTTTTTAACGGCTACCAAAATTATCATTGTTTGTAATGTCCATCATTATGTTTAAAATAACGTAAACCGCTCTTCACGGCAAATAAAGATATTTGGAATCCTCTCGTCAAGTTTCAAAGATCCATATTTCTCAGTCTTAAAATCGATTCAAATAAATAAAATGGATGATCTTATAAAAACAAGCTCCAGTACACTTTGTATATTCCTAACTCTTGAATGTAAAGTTTGCGCCTCCCCCTTAGAACAACTGAACAAGTTCAGTAGCAACCCTCCTAGTGCTGCACCGTGATTTTACCTCAGTAACAGGAAATTTAATTTAAATATCAGGTGTTGTAGTAGCCGTTATAAGTGTCTAGAGTCCTGAGAAAGCTACGTGTCAATTAGGGTAATCAGACATTAAGGAACACTGTAACGTTACTCATCCCACCCTTCCTGGCTGTAACAAGGAAATCTTAATCAGTGACGATCTAATAAAGAATCCAGTAACCACTGCCCTATGTAATGGACCTCTGAGCGAGCCTTAAAGATTTCTTCTTTCTGTTAAACAAGTGAACTCGAATAAAACAAGGGCGCAGAGTAAAGAATGTTTTTTAACCTGGGTAAAAATTCCATGTCAATGAAAAATTACATACGGAAAGTTATAACGTTTTTCAGAAGCTTCACAAATCATAATATTATGTCCAACAAGTAACGCGTGATGAGTACGCGTGATGAGTACAGAGTTACTCTGATATAACCATACTGTAGTACAACTACTTAACAGTTTGAAAGTAGTTACTAGACGACGCGACGATATCATAATCACTTCTTAGATTTAATAACCATTCATTACATCAGTATTATCATGTCTCATGAAACCTATTTATATCACGATACGATTGAATAATAATATTCTACTTACTTGTGACCATATTATTATTAATATGATTGAATAATAATGACAAGGAAGCAGCTCCTTTCAAGATTTCGTAAACATCAAGTGAAATAAAAAATTTAGACCCACTCAATTTCATCAGTTAACGGAAGTGTAAATCGCAGATAATATTTTTATTAGTGATCATCTGTATAAAAGTAAATCGAAAAAGTGTTGTATATTTCCCGATTGTGCTTCCCTTCAGAAGTTGATTACTGACGATTTAGCTCGGTAATCGCAATATATCTCTTATTTAACGGCTCATAAAACAGCGTCTAGACAACTCAACCTCATAATCAAAAGATGCAATGTAGCAACGATTTCTGATATATTACAAAATATTCTCGCCCGCATCAAATCTTCTTGGGTTATTTTACGACTTATAATGAAGATTTTAGAGGGTTGAGGTTTAATGCTCGATAGTATGAGCAACTATTAAATCGTGATATGTACTTATACAGAGTAAACTTAATCCACTATAATATTTACTATGGGGTATAATACTGCCATATTCTGACAAATAAAATGTGCTTAAACTTTAAAATAATTTTTGGAGATTTAGATTATTTTGTCCAAATATCTTTTTTAGGCCAGGAGCCATCCCTGAAAACCATTAAAAACCATTAGAACCGATCGCCGGCCCTCAGAAACCTCCTTTAAAGATCTCCTTATATGGCGAAATTGGTTAAAAAATGCGAAATGAGTGCTTAAAAACCTCTGGTTTTTGAGTGGTCTTTAAGCACTTTTGCGGCATAATATGAGACACGAATAACGTCTCCCACAACCTCGAAAAAAAACAAAGGACAGCCTCTGGAATGCCAAAATGATACTGCAATGACGGCTGCAGGGTGAAAAACAAAACAATTTTGTTACAACTGACTGATTAATCGAAATATCGACCATCTCCATCTCCATCCCACAAAGATTAATCAATGATTGGTAGATGCAATGTAATCAGACAGAAAATATTACGTTCTCGCTGGCAAATGTAAAACAGATTCATTAAAATAAGACTGCTGCAGAGATACAAAATAATTCGACTGATAAGATAACGAAACAAAAGTAAATGATCAATGATAATGTGTATATTATGTACATGTAGCATGTAGACTGTAAACAGTGGAGGGACATCCTAGCTATAAAACATAAAAATAAGACTTTTGGCGAAATATTTTGCGTGTATTGACAAAAACCAACCAGGGTAATAACGTTGACATATAATAAAATTGACGTTGTGGTGGGACATATGTTCCCACGGCTGACAATTGCATTGATAACAAATCAGGAAAATGCCAATATAAAATTAGCACGCTAAAACCTATAATAATCACAAAGTGCAGGCTCGATGTATTTACAGACGGCACCGTTCAGATGCTCCGATTAGCAGTTTGTTAGACTTACTGACTGATTTTCCGGACTAATTAACCGGGTTTAGGTGACATGTAATTGTATCCGCTAATTGGTTATTTATCAGGCTTCCTTAATTACCCTTACTTGCTTGATATAGTCTGGTTAGTAACAAGTGGTAAAAATAGTATGAGAAATCACAGACGCTCGTTTAGTTAGATGAAGGGAACTTGTTACCAATCTATAACGATCAGTTTCGTTTAAAGTCCTGAGGAAATATTGCAGAAGAAGGGCTAAACCAAGAAACTAACATTCCGATAATCCAACATTAAGAACAATAAAAATACGCATAATCCCTACTATACTATAATCCATACTATACGTATGGTGATTCAAACAGTAACACATCAGAAGATTATCCAGTAAACAAGCTCAAAGAAAGCTATTACTGCGTATCAAAGAGGCAACACGACCGGTGAGTTGCTAAAACAACAGAGTTTGTTTGGAGTTACTGTATTTACCCTCACTACCAGACACACTAGACATTGGGCACAACCAACATAAACAGAGCGAGACATTGCGGGGTGCAGGTAATGAGATAGCGAGTGTTTGGTATTATGGGGTAGTTATTAAAGTTCGGCTGCATTTCAGGGCATGTTGCCTAGACTCAATGTTGTTCAGAGATGTTCTCAGGGCAGAACATTATTGATAGTATCAGTCGCTTGTAATTACACGCTGGTTGCGCTCCATTGTTGCGGTCAATTTATCTGAGACGTATCTTGGTTTGCCTTGCACAGCGTTTAGTTGAGGGTCTGTCTTAAGATTGGAATCGATTAAAAGCTCGCATTAAAAACCATGTTATTCGTAGAGGGGCGTTTACACTTTTACACAAGGAGAGGTACACAGAGAAAGGAGATCTTGTACCATCGCGTGGGATCTATAATTGATAAAGCCTCCTTTGGTGCAACAGTGTGTAAACAGTAAACAGGGGGACTGGGAGCTTGTAGCATGGTCGACCCTTTGGGCGTGTCTCAATGCTGACCAAACACTGCAGGGTTCAGAGGTGTAGGAAGCGGGGGGGTGGGGGGGGGGCTACACCTCTGGCAGGGTCAAACCAACTAATCAACAGAAGAATGCAGGGTATTATATTCATAATTACCGAAGCCACCTTCTGAGAAAACTCATTACAACCTCATTAATGGGGGTTACGGCTCATGTGACCGATCAGTCTACATCGTCACACTAGGTCAGGTGGTGAGGAACATGACCGACCAACTGGCAAGTTGCAACCAACAAATCAGGATCTAGTTATAATCAAAACAAGCCCTGTTGTCTGGACCCAGGAGATCTACTGACTTACTGAGCGTGTAGTTATAGTTATCAGAAGAATTCTAATATGCAGTACAGAATATCAGAGCATTAGCACTAGTATAATGAATATAGTCGGTCCACAAACAATCTAAACGATCCAGGTGGGAAATAAGGGGCTTATCATCAACAGCCAACTGTATGCATAATTAATAACTGGATGCATAATTAATAATTATCCGACCATGACTAAACCATTCCAACACGTCGCCAGCACCTCGGATATCGAGATGCGACTAATCATTTGGTAATCCAAGACAGGAGAGGTGGGCCGGGGGGGGGGGGGGGGCAATTCGCTCAAACCAGTAACGACACTAAACCAAAGATCACTGGTCTTACCCTGAGGTCTGACCAGCCTCCAACCGTAGCTTTCTGATACAGATGATAATCATGTTGTAGAAAGAGAGTACATTAATCCAGTTCAAAGTGGCTGAAATCAGGCTAGACCTGGCGCTTCGTACAAATCCAAACAATGAGCACGATAAATAGCGTCCCCGTGAAATTAAGTACACTAAATCTAGAGTCCTATTCCGGGAGTGTCCTCTGTCAAATGTCTGGTGGTATTTGGGAGGTTGGAGAGAGGGTTTGGTAACTTTGTGGCAGGGTTCGGGCGGGATGAGGGTAGAAGTTGCGGGTTAAGTAGGAGGAATTAGGCTAGAAGCCGAGGAATTAAGTTGGATACGCCTGGTATAAACTATACAAGCAACTGCAGATTGATCTAGATATTGCCTGGTTTCGGATTTCGGAAGTATAAAATAGTTTTAATACCAGTAAATTTTAATATCAGACTAGATCTTTAAAATATAAACTGCAGTAGTAGCTAGCACTACAAAATCTATATCATAACATTTTGTACTGCTACGTAGGTAGATCCCACTATCTGAATGATTCCGGCAATAAAAACTAAATCTGAAAGCGAAAACTAAATATTGTCCCTATTTACCAACCTCTGGATCTTCTCTCTATAATTAATATTTAGCATGCTAACAGCAAATCAAAACATATTAAGTGAGATTTGTAAAAACTTAAGTACAAGAAAAACTCCTAAGTAAAAGGTTGGCAGCAATCAGTTAGAAAGCCTGAAGGGAGGACATCCCTAATATAGCTGGGAACTAATATGTGGGCAGGAATGTGCTAATAAACACGGGAGTATGGAGAATGTTATAATACTAATTGACAGCTTGCTCCAATGGCCCTATACTAATATACTAGAACGCGAGCTGTGGTAAAAGGTGAGGAGGATCAAACGATCGTATTAAGAGAGCATTCCTATTATAGAATAATTTAAAAGGTTTAGTTGTTTTATGGCAAGGTGTGCCCCAGCAAAATAATACCAGCATATGGTGAAATCGTAAACATTATGAGAATTCAGTACCAGCGAGCACCGAGCAATGCTTATATTAAGGTGGCTGGTGTTCCGGAGTGTTCATTATTATACGCAAGATTTTTTTAAATAACGCTTTTAGCGTCAACGAAATTGGTTACGGCTGCAAATTGTGAAAATGATGGATCTAAAGTCTAAATCTAAAGTCTAAATCTAAAGTCTAAATTCATACAAATGAAGGAAACTAGCTAAGCAAAGATTTGAAAGTTGAGGAATCTATTTAAACAATTTGATTACTCTTGAATAGGATCAAAGTGTCACCTAATCAATAATCAGTTGGTAAGTAGTTACTAAGTGGTTACGCTAACAACAGCTCAATTACTGTGATTACCGCATGCCAAGTGTGCATAACTGCACATAATCATGAATAATATTAAATCTTACAAGTAATTAACCTGAACAGGGTATAACCTGCCTCTTGATTGGGTCTAACTTTTGTTAAATATTGAGCTTCACCCGAACTAGGGCCAATCAAGCGCTTATCAAGTGATTACGCCGTGGTTAATTAGTGATTATTATTTCAAAAATTATACTTATGCTGCTAATAGAATGCTTTTAATGCAGTGTCAAATTGTGGAAGCAAAAGTCAAATAACGACAGATCGCAGAGGCACTTAGATTACTGCATACTCAGGACTTTTAAGGTGCTTATCCTAAAATTGAAATAAGTCTGCAAGGACGCTCGCAGTGAGCGAACGTACGAATTGCCCTAAAACTAGAGCATTTATTAGAGTTGAACACGTCTAATTAAAACGAATAGAACTATATTATCTGTCATTCGATATTACTGTGCGAATCGAACGTGAAGCTTTCGCGGCAGACGCTAATTATCTGAACCAAAATGTGAAACAGGCACGATTAATGAGTTGTCAGTTGATTACGAAAATTTAGAAGGACAACTGTAGTTAAGAGAAATATTCGCGGGTTAGAAACTTAAGCATCTGTCAATAGTCATTTGTCAGAATAGAAAGTTCAAATATTTGAACATATATATAGAGGGATCATCAATCCAATACTACAGTCTAAAGAGACATTCCTGAAAACACCAGACAGGATAACCAAACATCAACCTAAACCACTCATAAAAACCACGAATTTAATGAGCTAAGGACCGATAAAGTCGGGCTTTTAATTAAAGAAATCGACCGTTAATTTGGCAGTTCGGGTAGTTACTATGACAATCCGGGATTTTCTCAAATTATCTGCACCCACCCAATCACCTCAGTCTTTTAACAACTATTTGTCCAATCAGAGGATATTGATTCCTCACGTGACCGGACTCGACCAGTGATATCACGGGAGTGGGTCATGTGACGAAAGGGGTACTATAGTGCGACTTTGTTCTGTTAATTGAAGAGAATTTCAACCATTTCCGCTCGGCTGTTACTGGTGTCGATTCACAACTGCGGTTATATCAGGAACAGTCCTTTAATTTACCCAGCAAATTTCCTCCGCAATTCACACTGGTTTGGAGAGCGGATATTCTGTGCTATGATTGGGTACAAAGTGTCACGTGACAACCTCCACTTTGTCAACAACTATGTTGGTGTGCACCCAGCTGTTACCTTGACAACGCTGGGTTGCTAAGTAACGTTTGGAAATATCACGTGGTCTTGGCAACTTGTTGTTGTGTCACGTGATTATAGAAGTGTGAAATTTCACTGAAAGTTAAATATTGCGAACCACGTGATAACCAATTTCTGTCTAGACTTACTGACTTAGCATCAAAGTATCGAACATAGAATTATCAGATTGATCAAAAGTAGAAATCATCAAATTGTGACAACTTTAAAATTGTGGCCCGACATTAGGCGCCACTTCAAACGATTTGAGAGCATTAAAAGCAGTCATTTGAGTGCATGAAAGCTGCCACACACAAAGATACAACAACAGTCAAAGAGAGCAAGAGCAAAGAAATGAAGATAAAAGTCTAGCAATAAAGTTGGCAATTTGGAAACATGTCAGACCAAGTAATTGAGGTCAAATTAGGCATATTATTGCAGCTATTTCAGAGTTCAAGAGTGGGAATATGTTGCATGGTCTGCCACCTTCAATATTCATAATTACAAAATAATCAGGAAGGGGTGGATACAAGAAATAAATATTATCGAAGAACATATAGCTCAGTGTAATCAAAAGATGCGTACATTAATCTTTTAATACGATGAATAATGAATATATTAGTATTCGCATCAAGTAATCAAGTAAATTAGACTAATACAGATACAAACTCATGATTGTTACTCTGATTAATTGCCCTCATGGAATCTAAATTAGATGATGCACACTGTACTTCCAATTTCATTCGCCACATGGGATCGGATGTCGGGTATGGACACTTTCAAATAATAATTACAGTCACTAGTAACAAGACAGTCAAAGAAAGCTTCGTATAATGCAAATGTGACGAAAAGTTTAAATTAAAATAAGACAATAATAAAATATTTATATTAAATAGTAACAAATCTCGGGCAAAGTTCAATTACGATCATTAACACAAGTTAAAGAGAGATCTACAACAAAAGAGACTCCCTCAAGCAGAGATATTTCTCACCCTGGTAGACAGAGGGCGGAAGAGGCGGCAGTGAAAAGTGAGGTTAAAGAGACAGTGCCTGCCTTGTTTTGGAGTGACAATGGGACAGATATCCAGCCTGCTGACAAACAATATGTCTAACTAAGCAGTCATGTGACAAATAGAGAGAGATATTGTCCCGTCACTCCCGGTCATTAACAATTGAGGTAGTTTAATATTGGTAACGAGGGTATTGCAATCGTGCACAACTTTCCTTTAATCTGAGCATTACAGCTACAAGCAAAATTAACTATACATAAATTTGCAAAAAAGAGAAACTGACACTAAATTGCAAGCAGAACTGTAACTCAAGATTGCACCTCAAGACTGCACCTTACCAACAACCCTCCGGCTCTAAAGTGCAGCATTTCCTGAAAACGCCTCCAACTTGACGTTTCAAAGGGGTGAAAAGAACTGAGGGCTTATAAAAAGAGAGGTGAACTAGAGGAAACCACGACTTTACCTGTCAGACCTTGTCACTGTAATAATGTGCACTGAGTAAGACGGAAATTACCATGTAAAAGTGAGTGTACAGTCGTTTTGTTTACCGATTGGAAGGTGTGCTACTTGCAGTGTACCGGGTAAATGTAATAATAATAATAATACAACAAGTGTTAAATCCAGCGCTATGAAAATAGCTCAAATCAAGGCATCAAATCAACCGCATTTTTAATATCACTGAGTTAAGCAGAAAACATAAGATTTAAGATATGGTAGATTATCCAGTTTATGTGCATACTGCATATAATGCAGATTGCAGCTCAAAAAAGAGGATTAACCGAGATATACCGGCACTAACACTGACTTGCCAGTCTACAGTCTAGCTGAAGCAGGAAACAGCCGCTCAAAGTACAAAACTTAACCTGAACCATAGTGTCAGACGACCTCAATATTCAGAATTTAGAGCTGAGACCACAATCCACAGTTTTAACTTTATTTGGTCAAGGTTATTAACACAGCCTTTATTAAGATAAAAGTAGCGAAGAATCGACTGCCATTAAAATTTAACGATAGCAGTTGTGTAATACAACACAGAGACTAATAGCTTAGCTAGTGTTATCAGTAATCAGCGACAGAGAGGTCGAATTATCTGCATAGATAAGGCATTAATGGTTAATGATATTGATGTTCACTGTTAACTGTTTATCTGTGATGGTTGAATTTTCATATTTAACGATACTGGTTAGTCGAGTCCGTGATATAATTGTAGCCAAGTCGACAAGAAAATTAGTCACGAATGAACGTCATGCTTGTGCCATTCAAGTTAGGTTTAACATTAAACAGTGCGGGACTTTTTAAATCATTGTAAGAGTTTAAACTGTGAGGTGATATTTAACTGTTTTTAGTTAAAACTGCAAATAATATTCTATCATGGCTGGATTAAACGAAAACAAAATGGCAAAGCAGGAAAGTCAGGCAATGACATTAGCACGAAATTCAGATATCAGAGTCGTCCGTTTCCTGTAATCTATGTTTTAAGTTGAAGATATAAATTATGTTAGATAATAGATTTACACTGCTCCTGAATAAGTGGCAAAACCAAGATAACAAGCGAAAGATAGACAAAGTCGGGGGAACGATCCAACGAAAAGCGCGCCAAAATAGCTAACCAATCAGAGCGCGCCAAGATCTGACCGGCCAATCATGTGGCAGCGTTTTGGACCAATCCGCGGGTGGGATACGAGTGTAGTTTGGAATCGGTCCTAATTCTCATTTATTGTCGCTATTATGTTCCATTGTTTATAAAGATCCGTCATATGATAGTTATTATTTCCCGTTATGTTAACGGTGATTTTTATTTTCATATAATTTGGTTGCCAAATGACACCGAACAAAGTATAAAATACCAAATTTTGACTGTACTGCCGCGATCAGCGTCAAAACATTTCCTTTTTTCATTCTTCCCAAGTTCATGGTCCTGATTTCTGAATCTGCAGACATCACAAGACACGCTCGGTGAGTAGTTGTTAAAGTCATTATTATTCTGATTACTATTGCGCTCGACCGCGTTCTAACCACCGTTACTTGACAAGGTCCACTCCAGTAGCGAACCGTGTCAAGTACGTCTCATGACGCACCAAGACCTGACAACTGTGCTGAGTTGCTGTTTTTTGTAACCCGGAACTGATATTCAAGTAGCCGGTTTGCACCTGTTTTCCACTGTCGTCACAGCAATCTTACCCAATTAGGTGGTCTGGTTCGAGTGTTTAGCTACATGGTAGCTGGGCAGTTCGATGCTGTGCCAAGAACTTTCAACGTGGTTGAATAAGCAATAGGCACATACAATACTAACTGTAAAATAAGGCATTGGTAGAGCGGAAAAATTGTGTAGAAAATGAATTGCTTTTTCCCCGAGCACAATTTAACTTTAAATCTCAAACTGATACTTCAACTCAAAACTAATCATTTAAATCATAAGTTATATTTAAATGATAGAAATTATTCAAATAATATACAGATATTTCAGCAATTGTCATTGTCCAGCTATAAGGTAAGACACCCTCAACAATATACAAATAAATATAAATATATAAACCAATACAATAAATGTTATGTAATAAAACAGCTTATTTAAGATAACAATCAACATATCTTTGCCGAGTGTAACGAAACAACTGAAGTAACCAACAAACAAAATTACGGCCCACTTGTGCTGATCACACGCTCGTACAGTGATCAAATATCAAATATAAACACCAGCTCTCCTACAAACCAATAAAAAGGCAATTAGGGGCGCAATATCGTGACAACTACGGGAGATACAGGTCCCTGGCCCGCCACTTGACAGCGGGGACGGTTAGTTTATTTGATTATTGGGGTCCTGTCCAATTCACGGCTTGCTACACTGCTTTGTACGCTCCTAATTCTCTAATTCTAGGATTATATTATTCTATTAGTCGGAACCCGAGAGTGCTGTTAGAGAACTTCCGTCGAGTGGAAGAGTTCGAATTGCCAGCACCGGTTAAAACAATGATATCAAGCCCTAACTCCTATTGTCTGGGTGCCCTTAAAATGAATCGGTAATCGAAATGAACATTGGACGAGATCGAACAGAGATTAAAAGGAGATATCCAATATCCCAGCACAGCTGGAAATATTACACAATGCTAATCATGTTAATGATCTGAGAACTACGGGAATGTACCTGTCAAATTGAGAGGATATTTGGCACAGTAGAGAGGATATTTGGCACGGTAACTGAGTTAGTGAGTTAGGAAGGTAAAATCAGGATATCAGTATTATTTCTGCGGAGGCAGCTGCCAATTCTCCCATACTTCCAAGGTTTCGGAGGTCACACCACTGTACTCATTTCACAAACAAAAACACGAAAATGGTGATAATGATCCCGACACAATTTTGCTGAATCGCTGTCATTTGAAATGATGGAGATGTGGGGCGTGGGCTATTTCAAAAGTGTTTATCTCTTTCAATTTCAACAGATCCTTGTTCACAAAAGGGAAAACGAAAATTTAGACTAAACACTAAAAAACGGAGTAGGTAAACCAAAATGAATAATTGCCTAAAACGCAGTGCTGTCAGAAAAGCTGCAGCGCTAAATTACAGCTACCTCGAGTAATTTCTCCGGTCAAAAGTGCGGGGTTTTCCAAAGCGAGGGGTAATGGCCAGGGTGATTAGCTGATTAGGTGACACATATTTGCATAAGGTCAGCCTTAGAGCACCTTAAAATTGGTGTCACGTGGCATTTTGTCATGGCGAGCAAGTAACAGCAAGCCGTCGCTATGACAACAAGCTAACCAGTACCCATAGATAAGATACCATAGGACTGGTCCAGTATTAAGTTCGAACAGGGAGTTGGAGTTGATCCCCGTATGAAAGCTCTGAAGCTCTTAAAATATACTCGAATCATTGTTTCGAATGTAATACTAAAGAACTTAAGTAATCTGTAAGTCTACAACTAGTACTACAGAACGATTTGTTGAAAAATGAGACTTCATAATCTGATCTAAGGCAGAAACTCGAGTGCCTTTTACGCTGAATTTTGTTGGATTTGTCAAAAATGTAAATAAATTGATCAAGAAGCAAATTGGATACATAGTAGCATTTTTACCACTGTGTACATTGACAAAGGCCAAAGCACGTCAGTTATTATAGAAGAGCAGCTCGAATATATTAAATTACGGAGAAAACAGAATTGCTAAACGTGATTTTAGCTTTCCTTCAACCACAACTATTCAGATGAAACACATACTTAGCTGAATACTAATGAACAGGTTCTAGCTTCTATAAACACTGAATAATTGAAGATACCAAGCCCTACTTTAGACTTCTTGCAACTAGATCCGACTTGTACTGCTAGGGCCTAGGATGTATGATTCTGTCATAAATCTCAACAATTCGGGGACAATTTGTCTGGTTAAGCCACTAAGTAGGTAAAATATAAGTGTCACAACCACTTTCAGGAAATAAGGTGTAACAATAACAGACACTTCTTAATCGATGTTGGTCCGTGAATAAACTCGAGTATTCTAATATTAGGGCTGGTCCGGTCTAACAGCTGTCAACTTCCGACTAATTTCAGGGATATAAATTTCTAACAAACATGTAATTATTAACTTACCTAATTAGCTAATTAGCTACGTCACAACCGTTTCATGTAAGAGCTCGATCTTTTGATAAATAATATAGAGCAAGTATTCAAACGCTACATAACGAGACATAATAAACATAATAAACATAATAAATATGCTAAGAATTCAACTTTCAAGCATGATGATAACAAATGCTACTCATTCCTCTGCTTGCACTGTACTAAACACTACACTGACTAACAACGAACTGTTTGTCAAAGAAATTTAAAATGTCAAATATACTTTAACTTACGATTCAAAAATAAGTGCTCAGCTCAGCGGGCACTGACAAATTTACTCAGAGATTGCTGTGAGAATTCACACTGTCACTTCTCACTAGTCATACTTTGCCTGCAATGCCGAATTAACCGAATGGAAAAGCTGTCGACTGTGTCTGGTAAAATTTGTTTCCAAAACACAGGATTTAAATAATCCGTTGTCTTATCAGTTAATAGACTTTCGAACAAAATAAGAGCAAATCGACGAGAACTGATGTTCCGAACTAAAACTAATTTGAAACTACTGAAGCGTTAACATGTGGTTAAGGAGGTGGTTGAGGATGTGCACTGTGTACTTTGTTGAGAGTGTGCACTGTGTATGATTATGTTTCACAACAAGGCGTGCCCGCTACTAGTTACTACTCTCCAGGATTATTAAGCTCAATAAGCACTTAACTGGGCACGGAAAGCAAAGTGTCAAGTAGGTGAAAACTCCGGGGAGATCTTGTCCGTGATTGGTTGGTGGGTGTCACGTGTGAGCTGTGGGAGAGTTCGGTTGGTTCTTACTTGTCTCTTGTTTGATGTTGGGTGGAAGTTGAGATTCCGCCAGAATATTGACTGATTTCTTGGCAACTACCTGCCAAAATCTCTGCCCTTCGTAACTTAATGAAAACCAACCCAAACGCCAAGAACAGCTACAGAAATCTTTGTAACGAAAATCTTACATATAAGATTTAAAACATTCAAATCCACAAACAAAGTAAAGCCACATAAAACAAAACACAGATCCTTAATCAACCAAAGATTCTTGTGAAATCATTACAAGCTAACACAATTCAGTCAACCACGAAGTGTTGGAATGCGCTGCAATCAAATCGAAATTCCTCCTTCATTTCACCTCCCCTTCAAATCTAGATTCAGTTTAACCAATAAGATTCCATTTCTCAGTCACGTGACTCTCCGTTTAACCAGCACGGAGAGAATATTTAATCCTCACATTGAAGCAAGGTTAGTTGAACTAATGGAAACTTTAGATTTACTTACGACGTGCTATTTATGACACGGACCTGTGTTTAGTAAGCGGGTGACATGTTATATAGCTGCTGATATGAGACAACAGTGTGTTTATTTGTATATATGTTTATAAGATATGTTATGTAGTGGTCTCTACTAACATCAACATTCCAAGTATATGTACCAAGAAGATTTGGAACAAATTTAAATTTTGAAAACGATCGTTGCCAAGAACTAAGCGAAACTTGAAAAAGCTAATCTTGGAATTGCTGCAGGGATATCAAAATTCTTTTAGTAATAAATAAAGGAAAATAAGAAATATAGGAAAGTCAGAAAGCTCGGCAGGTCAATATATATATATATATAGATTAAAATTCAATACAGGTTGAATTTTGACAATTTGACGATTGATTGTGTTTCTTTATGACATGAGTCCGTTGAAAAGTCAATATGTTGAAAATATTTTGTATTCTGCTGAATAAGGTTAACACAAGTTATTTGAAAGGATTCCAGAACCCATCCTAGTTTATTAAATCAATCCTTCCAATGCGAATCAAGCTCGCAATCAAAGCAACAAACTACCAACTTATTCCCGATACTGTGCTTAAGGTTAACCAGACTTTGAAATGACTACTCAACCCCCGCACGTGCATCAGCACCAATCACAGCAAAGCTGGCCAGGTCGCATGGTTTAGATCATCCAACCGGAGTCGAGCATTTTTTGCTTGACCAATCAAAATGGCTCAATTTCAGACTTCTCCCGATGTCTGGTGAAAACAAAAGCCCGTCGAGGAATCGAGACACCCCACTCGGCCCCGGAGCCCATCAGCCTTTGTCCCTCTTCACCATCATTTCCTGTCACCAAATATGTGAGCACGTGGGCTAAATATGTGAGCACGTGGGCTAGATATGCAGTCACGTGGTACCAAACTGTTGCTCTGGTTGGTTACCTTGTGTGGGTAGGTTAGATAACGGGTTCCACTGAACCCTAGTGGAACTAGCTCTTTCTATTGTTGTTATCGGCTCTGTAAATGAGAACCAGACCTACTGACCTCTGGTTTTTTGTTGTAAGTTTTTACTGTACATGCTCACAGAAAGATATTAAAGCATATTATTAGTACGGTATATTAGCGCAGGTTACTGTGGGTGGGGCTCTCTTGTTGGGACCTTTAAACCTCCGAACACCTTTGCTTAAGCTCTTTGATCTACAGGATATCTTACTATATATAAAGCGAGACGATATATATATATATATATATCTGTGCCATTTTACTGACACCACGGCATCAACTTTAACGCGACTTTCCGCAAAAACCGTAAAAGATATACAACTTGAACTTTTTTGGCTGGGTCAAATGCTTTAATGGCCTTCAAATCAGCATGAAAAAATAAAAAATTGGCCAAGGAATAATGATTTTAGAGCCGAAAATTTGGACCCCCAAGTGGTGTCAAAAACGCCAATTAAATAGGTAATAATTATTTTAGTATTTTGAGTCTTGACACCGTTTAGGGTTATATTATACGGGTTCCTGCTAGTTCATATAACGCTTAAAGCTGTGTAATTTAAAGCTCTCAATCCTTGGGATCACTCAGAGTACAAGGTTAGCTAATAATAACCTCTAGTTTACACTAAACATCGCAAAATATTCAGACTAGCAGAATAAAGTTATAAAGTTAAAGTGCTAAAGTAAAGGTTATTATTGCGTGTTGTAAGGTGAGATAATGTGTTTGTGGACTTGAGAGATTAAACTGGGTGTATGATAAACAAATTGTTGTTCAGTACAGCTAAATAAGGGCTTAAGTAATTCCGGCCAAAATTAGCAGTCCTGCCATGAAAGATTAACCTTATAATAAACATTAACCTTACAATATGGCTTTATAAGTTTATACAGAATTCCTACAAAATACAGTCTACACTTTAATCCCCTCTGCACCACGAAACTTAACCCGAACTTTAAGATTTCCCCCGATACTGCACTGAAACCTAAGGCTCAGGGCATTAGCAATAAGACGGGGCTTAAGCGATTTGAGGGAGTCAATAAGGGCACTTTATGTTATGACAACACTAGGAAATTGAGCTGCATTATTAAGGTTGGTGCACGACACCAATTGCGGTGTAATCAAATATTCCGGATGATTTGCAGAACTACCGATTATCTATTTACTGTAATCGTGTAACTATTGAATTGGGTAAGTAGCGGTTAACAATATTTTGATTGTCTACTAATAAACCATGCCTTTCAAGCGCCACTGTTATTTTATCATCCACGATAAAGCAGTGATATTCGGCGGCGGACGATAAATGAGCCTCTTGTAGTTGCAGGCGAGACAAATTATAATTACCACCCGACGAATGGCACTGGTTAGTTTATTAAATACTGAGGGTTATTATTATTATAAATTAGCTTTCAGTAAGCTGGGATCAAAACTTGGTCACGTAAAGGAATTGAATTTTAGAGACGAACAACTTTATGACGATCTAAATCCTAATTTAAGCATATTATGATTGCTGAGTCACAACTCAATTTATTTAATGTTAAGATCTGGCTTAATCTACTTTAACAGACGAAATTATGATAAAATCAACACCACTTTATGGTAGAATAAAGTGAAAATGTTAGTATGTTGGCCGTGGATTATATCCCAAATAAAATACTCGACAATACAACCAGAATACACGAGTATAAGTGGCTTATAATGCCCTATAAGGGCCGCTGCGTTCTTATGTCTGCTCCACGTCTTAGACAATAAAATAAGTTTTCCGCCAAGCGTTTAGTTGTCGAGATTCGTATAACTAACTATAAGGGGTCTTTCTGTGCATATGGGTCTAATCAGAGATTTACCGTCCTCTTCCCTTCCCCCAAAATGTTCGAAAAAATGAATACATCTTAAGTATAATTTCACTTGTTCCTTGTTTTTGTTGAACTGTTTTTGCATATTGATATTATTTACTTCGCATAAGGTAACTTAAACAAGTGCTTTTGGATATTTAACGGTGCAGAAATTAGCATTAGCTATATAGATAAAAGAAATTTAAGGCAACAATCGAGGAAAATGACTAAATTGGAAATACGAAGTCAATTTCTGCAATAGTAAAATTGACTGAGAGCATCATGACATGCTGTGACGTACTTTTCGCCCGGTATCATACATACTTCTCATCTTAGATGCTGTCTCATGAAATTTGGTTGACAACAGGTAGAAAGAGTACCGCAGAGTACTTAACAAAAAGTTAATTGCAAGGTGCTAGGTGAGCCGGAAATCACACGTTGGGCACAAAAATATAATACTTCTTTGCAGCTTACAGAAGATCTGAAATTAGCAATGTACTTGCCATTATCCACCATAATTCTTCGTCGTGGTACCAAATTAAAACTGTTCAACTACAATTTCCTGGCTTATATCAAATTCCGTGATGCTACAAAGTAAAGGAAAAGGAAAGTTATAAAAAGCAACAAGCCAGTGAGATCATCAATCGTCGATAATTCCTGCCATAAAATCTCCAAACTTGAGCATTTTCATCGAAAATAAACCATTAATTTGGTTCAAAACCACTAGCCCCAAAAACACAAAAGCTCATTACCGTAAACCATTATATCACGACCAGATCAAGGAAAGCTGACACCCAAACTAACAGCTGTAACGAGGTATATCTGGTACTTTTACACTAACCAGCAGTAACTAGGTGTTAAGGTGTTGCTAACAATTGATCCTCCCCCTCGTTAAACGAGACCAGTACACGGAGACCTCCCAGTACACTGAGACTGCTTCATGCTCGTCTACACTTAACAAGTCTGATAAAGCTGCCAGATTTACGTTTTTATTGGTTGTTGTCAACAGGTATTCATGTAATCCGGCTGTGATTGTACGCAAACTAATTTAGAAATTATGGAATCCAGGATTATTAGTTGGTGATAAAGTTGAGGGTTTTATAATTTTTAATATTTTTATTTGCTAGCACAATAAGCTAGGATTTGAACGCTTTTGATAGACATTGAATTTGAAGACTTACTCATTAACGACAGTAAAATATGAAGTACTAGTAGGATCTCTCGTTTTCATCGCTCAAAAATGAAGATTCTTCAGCCTAATTTTAATTGTCAACACACTTCGTGTCAATTACATAATCTTATTTCTAAATCAAAACAATGTGTTACGTTGTAATAACTTAATATGCTGCCATACTTCAGCCATCATTGTTTAGAATTGTGGGCTTAATAGTAATACCGAATACTGAATAGTGATCTCAGAATCATCTTTAAAGCTTCGTAACAATATTAATCGAGTTTTAAGTTAAGATACGTCACAAGTAAAATAGTCATTGCGGTGGCGACAAATCACGATGAAACGAATAACTATAAAACTTGAAAACCTTTAAACGATCACACAATGCAAGAGGAATCTAATGACTGGGAATCCCAGACTGGGATATTATCTCTCGGCTCTCTTGGAGCCAGACACATTAAACATCTTAAGCTGCCTCCAAGAGCGTGATTTACAAATATAAGGATACCATATTCGCTGTAAACGTTCACTTCGACTAAAGACTGGTGACTGATAACTTAACTTTTAGCAACATAGAAGAGTATACGGACAAGCAAGTTACAAAGAACTTTGTCATTGATAAACCTCACAATAGCTATAGCCTATAGGTTAACACAAAATACCAATTTTACATTCCACCAAATTATTAACAAAATAAATAATTACTGTAACAACGATTAAAATATAAAAGTAACAAGTTAGTCAGAGAAATTAAATTAGTCTTAAACCTTAATGACCAGAACTGTGCATGCAGTCTGTAGTGGCCCCCCCCCCCCCCACCTGGTAGCAAAGTAAGCACATGTATCTATTTACAAGATATACAGACGGAGATACTATCTCCACATGTATCTATTTACAAGATACACTCGGAGATACTATCTCCACATGTATCTATTAACAAGATACAAACAGAGATACTATCTCCACATGTATCTATTTACAAGATACAAACAGAGATAATATCTCCACCTGTATCTAGCTAGGTGGATGCACACCTCATATAATAGACCTCTAATAAACCTGTCAACTCTCTCTGTCTGACCAGAAACAACTAGCTACAACCCTGGACACACCCCTAATCAACCAACAGACTTCCACCCATGTATTGTGTGCAGCTAGACAACTACAATATAGGTCATGTGACAGTGACAAGATGGTTGATTGGATAGTGATTGGAATGGAGTGGTCTGATTGGATGTTGGGGAAGTGAAAGCTGCTGATTGGTTCATGTGGTCTGAGGATTGTGGGATGACTGGCAGATTGTGTGACAGATTGGATGCTGATTAGGATCCAAGTAAGGAGGATATGGGGCTAATTCTAATATATTCTAACATGGGAGTGAAAAAATCACATGTTTTGCATCTGAAATCCCATCAAGGACCGCAAAGATGATTTTACACAAAAAGGGTGCAGGCCACGCAAATTATTTAATAATTTAGTACTATTCCTCTTTTGCTCTTCAATCTTTGGGAAGAAGAAGGGTGGGCCAAAAGTCAGTGGGCATACGTTGGCCTTAATAGCTCCGCCGTGCTTTATATTTGAGAGCTGTTGCTTTGCAGATGGTATACTGTACTTACTGGTTCGAGGATTCCGTCGTCAAAATTTGAAAATTCGAATATTTTAGACCACGCCCATTCAATATTAAAACACTTATATTGTTTTCTCTGAACATGCTGAATGCCTAATTTTTTCAGAGACGGTAGATTATTAAATGATGCATATGATCTGAAAACATGAGGCAAAACGGATTAGAAATGATGAAGTTATCAAGTATTTTCTGTATCTCGTTAACAAAATTGACTGGGTGATTATGTGACACCGTGACACGACACCTTAATTGGGCACCCTTAACAATTCCCATAATGTTTAACGGGGTGGTTAACGGGGTCACCTAATCACGTGATGAGGTAAACCAATCACCTGATCACACGTAATGAATAAACTCGTTATGCTTCATATCTCGGTCATCTGAGAAGCTACAGTTCTAATTTTTTCAGGACTTAAACGTAATTCGAATGGCCAAACACAATTCAATAAAATTTAGCTCAATCCGACTATCCAAACTATCAAATAAATGCAAAAATGAACCTTCATTTGAAAAAAATGAACTCGAATATTTTTCGATTTGACAAATTCCTCGAACCAGTAGTGGTAGTAAGTCATACCAGAAAGAATTATTTCAATTGGGCACTCAGTGACTGAGCTATTAAGGCCAACGTATGCCCACTGACTTTTGGCCCACCCTGTAGTAATATACAAATATCAATTTTTCCTATGCATTCGGCATGTTATTCCAGAATCCAAAGACAAGTAGAAATTGGAACTAACAGCACTGAATCAGAGCATGAAACATATTGTAATCAGCAAGGGTTCTGCAAGGTTTATTGTTTGAAGAACTGGCTGATCTTTAAAAGAAACCATTTCAAATCCAACAACAGATTTAACCCTCGATAACCTTCTTAAGGAACGGTCAAATTGATTCTAGCGAAATCTTCAGACATTCGAGAAAATACATTTTTCGTGAAATAGCCTAAAATGTAAACCATAAAACAAAGGTTTTCGAACCATCTACGTCAAGAATCAGAACTGCTTTTACGTTTCCCAGCAACGAGAATATAATTAAGAAATATCGGGAAAAAACAGGTGCTCTGAATTATCTCGCGTCAAGGCCCAGTAAACTAGCTAGCACATATGCATGTGATATATTATGAAGGAGTAAAATCTTATCAGAGTGTGCCCGGTAAATGCCCCCAGAAAATGAACAGCCGGTTGTGAACCAGTCAATACAGGTGGCACGCGGCACCAAAGTTCGGATATTATATACAGAGAGGGGGGAGAGACGCTATAATTATTAATGATGCATGTTATTGAAAATAATAGCCCGGTTTTCTAATCAGATGATGAGGTATAGGGAGAGGGAGTTTTGTGTTATTCGACAGAGTGGATTGTACGAAGAATGAACGGTTGTAGAAGTAGTTGGTGATTGGTCACTGCCCCGAGGGGTCAGACAATGGGAGATTCGATATTTGTTTTGAAAACAATGGTAAGCAGAAATCAGTCGGCACACTAAACGGGATTAATGTTCATGTGGTCATCTTTATGCGCACGAATTCTAACTGACAACTTTGATTAAGTCCTGAAGTCTTTATGCCTTGAGGTCTAAATTTTGATGAGCTTCAACGTTAAAAACTTTTTCAATTTCAGTTGCCCGTTCACTATCACTGGTTACCCCAACCATTCGAATGCAAGAGCTGAAACAGTCAAAAATATATGAATGGTCATATTGAAAACAGAACCACGACGTTTCAAATAATAACCGTTAGACTAAGCACTTTAGCCTTAATGACTTAATCTGGTAACCGACAAGCTCCTCACAAATACTGAACGTTGCAACTCAAATGATTAAAAACTGTTTTAAAGTTGCTTGCCAAGTTGAACAAGCTCGAAAGCGTCAAATTTTTTGATGATGTATCTCGAAAGGGAAATTTAAACGGAGTTAAGTATATGCTTGTTAGCCATATCATAACAACTTTATTAAGTTGAGGTAATGTGAAACGGACAAAGTTTAGACAGTGATTGTAGCAATGTGTTTGTTAGAGAGTGATAATGTAAAATCCGGATTGGAATATTATTTATGAGTCGCATAGTTGAAATGTTTTCTTGGGTAAATTTCTATGGTTCCCGTTAGATGCGACAAGGAAAAGGCTCTTATCAGGAAAGGAATTATTCAATGTTTCAATGTGACAACATCGTATTCATGATCTCAAACTATTCGTTATATAGTAGTGTTGAAAGTATTAAAACTCGAAAAAAGTATTAAAACTCAAACAACTGTGATCATGTTCTTAAAACTTTGTCAGGTTTGTGGATGAGACCAGGGATTATGAATTTAACCACAATCACCAAACGAACAACAGTTATTCGCTTCTTAAAACTTGTTTTTGAAATGTAACAAGTTCACGGAGCAGCACACTATATTAGATTTAGATTTTTAATACTTTCAACACTACTATAATATAACAAATAATTTGAGGCTCTAATGATGTAGTTTTACGAAGATTTCAAGTCTTACGTTGTGTGTTTCCTTCGTGTCCAAAAGCATTATATTAGATTTAGAGTATTAGTAAAGACTGCAGTAGTAAAATAAAGTACAGTACAGACCTAGGAGTAGACACATGTAAGTTATTTGCGATACAACGCAGCGAAAACTTATAGTGTTAAAGCTGAACACCATCTTCAAAATTATAAACAATCACGACTGACGACAGGAACTTTCTCGAAGCTACTGAAAATCAGGAAAATAAGACACATACACTCGATTCTCACAAGTCAGCTCTAGCAACAGGAAAACCTAAGTTAGATTCAAAGTAAGAGGAGATTAACCCGGTCAACTCTCATCAATCTACACTTCAATACTCACCCAGTACACCAAGCAGCCGTTGACAGATACAAAACCGTAATTAGACTCCCGGTTTTTGTAACATGCAACAAAAACACTTGTTTTGTACACCTTTAATCAACGTTCAAATAAGATCAAATAAGACCACAGTTCTTCGCGATATCATGCGCGGAGATCCCTCAACAATTAACAAGTAGATATCTGAGTACTTGATTAATTTGAGATGCAATATCCTGATGTAACCACGTGTCCAGTTGTTCTTCAGTGTCAGTCTGGAAAAGTTGCTGTTACGGCCGGCTATTTGGTTCAACTTATAGGGTATTTCACGGTTATCTTGTACCAGGCTGGCAAACCAATTACTCAATTAGTACCACAGCATTAGAGTTTAATTACATTTGGACAGCAGTTTCAGAACTCGTTAGTTGTTAAAGTTGCGATTACTAGTTGACAAACGACAATCAGAAACTGTAAGATTTAAGTAAGAATCTGATGTATGAGGGTGTATACTCGAGTATCAGGGTCATAAGCTCGATAATATTATAATAATATAGCATTTACTTAATCACTAGCTTGAGTCAATATATTGTATGATACGAATGAACCCCGATTTACGAATTTATGTGGCCCTAAAACAGTTGATAATGACCCCATGACTTTTTAAAAGATCTATACTAACTCGATCAAAATTATACCATTTTTGGACCCCAATTATACGAATGATCTCAGGGGACTTCACGACGAGGCGTCCGTCTCTCGTTTATATAAGAGAAGAGAAGAGTGCATACCAATACTCCACTAATCATTATAGAGACCCACTCTTGAAGTTGAACGCCACCCGCCAGTAATCTTCTGCTCAGTAATTAAAGATTTTCACCTCAGTAAGATAAGTTTCCGAGCGGTAGTTTGAAAGTAGGGTCGGTGATGCGCTGCTTAATGAGGGGCGGCAGTGCAAATTTCATTTCCCCACTAATGAGCAATGACATTTCACCGTGATCTTAAAACCAACTGTCGCGCCTGCTCACTTTCTGTGATCTGTCATTAAATTGTAACCAGTCCTTCAGTTGATATCAGGGAACTATAACAGAGATGCAGAAATGCTACTGAGATAATATAACCGATGATCGATATGAAAACTGAAAAATGCTGATCAATTGCTCTCCGTGGCTTGATTTACTCTTTACAATATGTCATCGTACGCAAAATATCTAAAGTTTTAATTTACAAATTGACCTGAGCCCTCGCTTTGGTCCATTAGAGATATTCAGCGAATTGAGCTGAGCATGATAAGAAAATGTAATCTAAGATATGTTGAGTTCCTCATCACCTGATTCGTCGGTTACATATTACAGTTTCTACAGTTGAGCATCTAGGTATGTTGCTTGTGGGGAGTGGGGACTGGTACTGAAGACTCGCTTCATACTAATAATTGATACATACCGTTTATAGTTCACTCACGGTGGCGTAGGGTGAGTGGACTCTAAAAACAATTTTAGACGGTCAATAAAAACATTTTAACTATTTATCATCATCATTTATGTCTGGCGCTTGGTGCCTAAAATCTAAGAAATTATTGTTCAAGAAAAATAAAGTTAACTGTTACAGAATGAACTCCATAGAAAGCAGCGTCAAACCTTGAACAATATTCAGAACAAAGTAAAGCTCTCTAAAACAAACGCACTGCATGGCTAGACCGAACTAATTTTCAGCGACGAGTGAACCTGTGAAGATAAGTCCAATGATAAGTTCCTGTGCGGTTCATTTTACCAGGGATCAAATGAAGCCACAGAGCTGTACAGCCACCTCATTTCAGCTGTATAGAAAACTACATCATGAGTAGAAACCCTTCACCCGGTAACATAGTTGACTGCACAACAGCAATTCTAACTGCACATCCACATTTTTTGTAAACAAACCGATGTGAATCCTATTTGCACAAAGTTTAAGCTGTCTGCACACTAAACGTTTCTCAAGGCATGAACTACATTTAGGCAATACAGTTGATTTCATACTTGAGTTCACCGTCAAGTGCACAGTTAAGGGTTTAGTTTGCGAAGGTTTCATTTGTCATTGTCACAGATGCTTCTTTATCCCCGTGGTGACGTCTACCATATTGTTTACGTCAGTCGTCATTCTTGTTACGTCATTCTTGTTACGTCATACAGCGTAGAGAAAACAGTGTATAAGAAGTGTTTGAATGTGCTGATGAAGCAGAGTTGTAATATCTTAGTAGCTCTATATAGTATATAGTCTAATAAAGTACGCTGAAATTAGGTGTATTGGAAATGTTACCGTGGGTACTTTACATCAAAATTTGCGCTAAAAGTTACTGTTAAAATCGACTTCGAAATCTCAAAACCATTTGCAAATCATCCTCCGTTCATGTTCTCGATTAGGCAATTCAAGCTCTATTAGGCAAATATGATCTAATTGTTCATGCATCACGAACATCATAAACTTCAACTATATAATATGTATCAAATACAAGAGACAATCAAATGAATGGGTTAAGGGGTTCAACGATTCAAACAGAAGTTGACAGATCAATTTGCCAAATGTTGATGGGACAATAATTACAACACACCCTATAAAATCCCTTCCGGCGAGTGAAAATCAAGCAATCAGCTCATGTCGAAAGTTAACTGGGGACCATGTTGCTAGATGGATATTCGCTAATTGAATTATTCCAGCCAATTGATTGGGAAAGTCCTGTTCATTAACTGTAATTCTCATGAGGTATTGATCAACGGTCTTTTAAATTCTTAGTTTACCTCCAGATCCGAAGACGACTGATTTAAACTAAAAAACAAAGCTTATCAATCAAAACTACCACGATTGGATGAGATTTTTCTGACGAAGCAATAGCTTAGAATTAATAACTTCAAGGTACAGAAAAGTTGTGTGCCCTCATTAATTTTCAAACAGTTCAACTATAATTTTCACGGCTGGTAATTCCAACATCCTAGTGCGAGGGCAGTACCCATGGTTACAACTGTCTGATCAGATAATTCACATCTTTACTCTGTCTAGATGAAGATTGGGTGGAATTTAAAGTATGTCTATTGAAAATGCTTTCCGTGATATAGCTTTATTTGGTCGAGAATAACAGTTTTTGAATAATTCACAAATCTTTAAGGTGAAAATGGATTAAACTATCTTTATATTGTAGCTTTCAATTTCCAGGAAGAGTAATTTTATTATTAAGTTGGTTAAGAGAGTACAGTAAGAATTGGAGCGGCTTCTATTCTGATAATTAAACTACAAAAATTTTGCCTCTTCCTTGCAAATTTGCTTCGATGGCTTTAGGTTGAGGGTAATTTATCTGATTTATTTTTGGAAAGCCAATTTTCAAATTTGTTGGACACTTTTATAATGTTATGCATCGAAGAAAGAAAAATAATCACATTTTCCACATTTAATAATTTTAAAAGCTTGTCAAAAGTTATTGATAATTGATCCCAGATACATCTAGGAGTTGTAAAATTACTAATGTTACATTTTTATATGACAGTCAACTAATAAGTCGATTAAAAGATCATTTATGTTCATTATCATTGACAGCCAGTGTGAAATGTATAATTAAAATACGAAGGGAACGACTAGAATCTAGATCTATATTCTTTCTAATATCATTTTACAGTGAACAATGCCAAATACGTTTACTCAGCGTCAATATATATCAACAGAGCTATTATCATTAAAATATCACATTAATTTTAACAACAAGAAGTTCTCGGGTACTGCATCAGTCAATATGCTTTCTTCCATATTTTATTTTGAAAAGCTGGCACATAAATACCCTGTTTTCACTCCGAATCACTATCACCATTCACCGTGGGCCCTTCACATCTGAATTACAATTATTAATTGAATTAATGTCTTTTCTTATATAACCGCGTTAAGAATATTACACAGTCCATGTTTACCATTACTGGTACTACATACACATTACTTTACTTTGGGCCATTACTTTACAAGGAAGCAAGTTTCGGTGATAAGATCAGAAACTTGAGAATCAGTATTTACAATTTAACTTTAGCATAGTAAATCACTGAAATTATTTGTAATCATTTCAGTATGATATAGTAGTTGTACACTTTAACGAGGTCTGATCGTCATCTTCTTACAGCGTTCGATGTCTGTGTGAAGGTAAAATGGTGATATCCTCTGGATCAGGCAGAGATCGAGTGTTATCGGGATTAATTCTGTAGTAGTTGTACAGCAATACTAAGGTAATGGGACTTTTGCGGACACTCTACCGGCCAAACCTTGTTTATTGTTAACAAAGCCGCAGTCAAGGTTCGGTGAACGGTTTTTACTACGCTTTTTACTACCGTTCACCGAACCTTGACTGTGGCTTTGTTAACAATAAACAAGGTTTGTCCGGTAGAGGGTCCACAGAAGTCCCATTACCTTAGTATTGCTGTACAACTACTACAGTTGTACACTTTAACCGCAATTAATATTAATGATGCGAATGGTTCTTATTTAATTGGCCGATATTCACAATGAGGACTTTACTTATTGGCCCTTCCCTGATTTCTCTTTCTACAATTTCCCCTATTTTTAGTTTTAGAACTGCTCGTTGTTCCCCTTAACTGTTTTTATTGTCGAATTGTTTATACTCGATACATGGTTGCACAGTTTACTGCAATTAACATGAACGGTGTTTCCTATTCAATATGGCGATTTTCACGATATAATTTTCCATGAGAACTCTACTGATTCTCTCTTCCCTGATTTCTTTGTCTACCGTTTCCCCCTTTTGTTTGTTTTAGAGCTTCTCGTTGGCGGTACCGTTCTATAATTACCATGGTTAACGAATAGCTACCCATGGTAATTAGCTCCTTGATTATTGATTCCAGTTGCCCTCCGCTGAAAGAACTTAATCCGATACTTGGTTCAGTGCCTCGACTGAGACGAAGATCAGTTCCATCACTTCCAGGAACAAAAGGAAATCGCGGCATGTGCGGAGTGGCGATTTTTCCCATTCTTTGCGACAAATTTTATATGTCGTCTGTTTGGCTTGTCGCGGTATCGCGATTTTTGGCCAAAATAATCGCGATTTTCTTTTATCCCTCATCATTTCTGTTACGACCACCTGGAATTTGTTTCTAAACGCGAACACCTTTTTATTTCTTGTCTCGTCTCTCATGAGCTAATATGTTGATAGTTATTTTGAGCCTGGCACTTCTTTTTGTGTCTATTCTTCAACAGGGATCTGGAGGATACATTGCAAAGGTACAAGCCGCATGGTTCGAGAAGCAGATGGAGGAGTTCAACTTCAAGCAACAGAACGTTGCAAACACGTTGGATTATGACAGCGAAGTGGTTTGGCCGGCGTACTAAACAATTACCGAACTTTTAGCCGATAACTTATTTGGCTTATTCAATTGACTATCTTAATGAGCTCGACTAATTCTAATGTTCATAAATCATAAATTGTTCATTATTGTCATTGACAATCACATGTTTTGTACTATTTGTCTGGATTAGGAAAATTTAAATGCCGAATTATTCCCGAATTATTCCCGAACTGAAAAATGTGCCGAATGCAACGAACTTTTTACAAGCTTTTGCCGATCTGTCCAACTATGGACGATAATACAGATGGTTTTAAAATCAAGGAGTGTGAAGGATAATTGAATAGTCTAATTTCAAACGCTTGTCAAATTGATAATCGATCCTTGAAACCTCTAGAATCTAACGCTTCTAAAATTACAAACATTAACATTTTGATATGACGGTCAACAAATAAAATCGATTAAAAGATCAGTCAAGTCGATTATCATTGTCAGCCAATAAAATGTATAATCAAAAAGCGGGATTTTACTAGATCTAAATTTGCCGAAGTATTATTGCACAGAGAAGTGTGTTCAGTTTCAAATTATTTTAGTATCTTACTCGGCCTCAATTTTTATTTGAAAATTCAATTAATTATCATATATATAAAAAAAGCGTTACAATTCAGCCTGCATGCTCTCTCAGCCATGAAAAATTATAATGAGATTATTTTGACATAATACTTATGGAAAAATGGTGCTGCAATATAAGTTGCATAATGCATACTGTGTGGCCGGATGACAACTAACTAAACTAGAAAAATAAACTTGATTATATAATTGTTAACATTTGGGCCGTCTAAAAATATTTATCACTATTTCAATATTTACCAATATTTCAAAAGAGCTGTTATGAGTTTATCATAAACATACATAACATAAATATTAAATAAAGATATCGTATCAAGAACAAGATAATAGGTTTTTGGGTAAATCATACAAGTACAACATACTCTCTTCCACATTTTGTTCTGAAAAGCTGATTTATCACTATCATTACGATTAGTGTCTTTTCTATAAAACTGCGTTACGAATATTAAACAGTTCATGTTTTCCATTCCTGTTAACAAGTTCCCGTGGTATGATGAGAAACTTGAGAATCAGTGTTTGGGTACTGATTCTCAAGTTGATGTTAAATATCAGGCATCTGGTACTGGGCTCAGTTCGTCAGGTACTTCGTAGATAGCTTCATTAGCAAAAGCTACTCGGGGGATTTGGGGGACTTTGTGGACTTGGGGGACTCTGGGGACTTGGGGAACTTGGGGTACTTGGGGGACTTGCGGGACTTGCGGGACTTGGGGGACTTGCGGGACTTGGGGAACTTGGGGGACTTGGGGGACTTGGGGGACTTGCGGGACTTGGGGGACTTGGGGGACTTGCGGGACTTGGGGGACTTGGGGGACTTGCGGGACTTGGGGAACTTGGGGGACTTGGGGAACTTGGGGGACTTGGGGGACTTGGGGGAGCTTCGTTTCTGTTGAAGAGGTAGGTTGCGTAGTAACGGAGGATTCCGTAGTGACGATGGATTCCGTAGTGACGTTATCCACTGCGTGCTTAGACTCATAGTCGTTTCTCGAGCAAGTGCACTTTGACTTACTAAGGAATTTGTGGGCAGCATAAATGCCGAGAAAAACTGTAGTGACTAAGAAAAATAAGGCTAAACTGATAGTGATAGGGATCCATGCAAGGGGCTGCAGTTGGGTGCTTTCTTCTGTACCTGATAATGGTTCCAGTTATTCAGTGTAATAATGACTAATATACAGTATTTCCCTTCTATAACGCGGTTTTTGGGATACAAAAATTGGCGTAAAAAATTGGCGATGTGTAACTGCAAACTGTAAAAGGGGTCAGGTCACTTATTTTTGTGCTAAAATCAGGCCCGGTGTGTGCTATGAAACATGTGTAATTGTGCACTTAGGAGCTATTATGCATTTTATAAGAGATGATAGAGACATAATTGGAAAATTGACGAATAATGAAGCATCATAATATGCAGAACGAGATAGCAGGATGTAAGTTCGTTTCGAGTGATAAGGATAAGAAATTGAAAATGCTCACTCCAAATAAAACGGCATGAAAAATTTCGCCCAATAAAAAGAACCGCGTTGCACAGGGGGTGGCGTTATCTGTTATAGAAAGGGGATATTATTAATATTGTATTATATATTATTGTATTATATATTATTGTATTATATATTATATTATATTATTAATACTGTACACCGGGCTAGAGACATTTTCTATTTTTAGAACTTAAAAATCGAACGTTAATAAAAATAGAAATTTATGATTCATGCGCTTTTTTAATTTTTACTAAAACCCAAAATTTGGTAGAGTGGACCGTGGCCAGTGTCTCTTTTTCCCAAACAATAACAAAAAGGAATTATATCTTTGTCGGTATTAATTCTCGGTATCATTTTTGAGAAACATGAAATTAATTGAATTGATATCATTTCCTCTGGAATTGTTTGGAAAAGGGAGACACTCGCCTCGGTCCGCTCTACCCAATTTTGGGTTTTAATAAAGAGAAGTTTGGGTGAGGAATTTGATATTTAGCATGATTTTATGGTGATGCACCACCATCGTAACTATTCCCGAAAGTCAAACCCGCCCCAATAAGTATAGCTAAATTAGGATATCGATTACAAAATGTTGCTTGAACTAATTTAGGGATCGTCACCTGTTTGCGGGTCCATATTTAACAGTATTCATACTTGTTATGTGCTACATAAAATTACAAATACCATTTCCGAATCCCGTGATTGTGCCTGAATGTGCTATCGCATATATTCATATTTATCATACCTCATGCATTTAATTTTATCATTCGTTTTGTTGCATTGGATTTTTGTAATATCGAAATTTCAGTACTGTACGATTAATGTATAGTATACATTGTATACTCCCTAGTATACATTGTATACTCCCTCAGTAGTATGTAAGTTCGATTAGTTAGTTTAGTTTTGGTTTTTATACACTATATAGTATCATGAACGAGAGTAGTGTTCCGGGCAAAACAATTGTAAAGGGGGTAATGGTATAAAGGCTGACTGACTGGTTGTAATGAATAATTATATAATATAACTTAGAATTAATTACAAAATTTACTTTAATAAGCATTAAATCTTGCTAAAAACATTCTTTACAACCAAAGGCCGCAAATTTGGCAAATCGTTCAGCTCAATAACAGTGTTAATTTGTCTCCAAATTTTCCGCACATACGGGTAAATGCCTCACAGAATGGCTAGCCTCACAGAATGGCCAAATTTGTAAATGTTTTTGTAACTAATTTTTTATAAAAGACTGGTAGGTTTTGTGGATACCATATGAAACAAAAGTCTTCTGGCAACACTTCCTGTGGTGAAATCATTAACTAGGACCACATTTTCTGGCATAAATATGACTGTTTATGTAGAAATTTTGAGCACTGAAAAATTTGTTTTCAAATTTTTGAACTAAGTTTACATTTTGGTGAGAACTTCTGGCACCAGTATGACAGAAGATGTTCAAAGAATAGTATTCATCAAACAAAACGAACATTGTTCAATATAGGAAGAAAAAAATGCTAAAATGGCTACACGCCTCACAAAATGGCCAAAATATGCCTCACAAAATTTGTTTTCAAATTTTTGAACTAAGTTTGCATTTTGGTGAGAACTTCTGGCACCAGTATGACAGAAGATGTTTAAAGAATAGTATTCATCAAACAAAACGAACATATTTCAATTTAGGAAGAAACAAAATGTTAAAAATTAAATGGCTAAACGCCTCACAAAATGGCCAAAATATGCCTCACAAAATGGCCAAAATTTAAAACTCCTTTTATTCAATGAAACCATAAGTCTAAAGTATTCACAAGCTATTTATCATACAATAACACCCCAGATGGAGTGTTTTTACAGCCGAATGAAGGTTATAAATCATGAAATCAGGGAATATGAACAACGCCACACAAAATGGCCATTTTTGGTGTAGAAATTATGCCCTTTTCATTCAGTTCTAAGAAATTTCACCTATATGGGGGTGTTAACAAGGCATATTAATACCAGCAGCATGCCTGAAAAGCTGAAACAAGAGCCAAAGGTTTTAGAAAAATAAAATTTTCTCGTTTTCTTTTTTTTTTTGCCATTTTGTCAGGCATTTTTTCTTTTTTGTGAAATAATTTTTCACAGCTCAGTTTTTTCGTGAGTTTTAGATTATTACCCCATTCCTTAATAGGTTTTCTAAGAACGTGTGGTGATAGAAATTTAAAAAGTATCTCCATCAACAAAATTATAGAAATTCAGATTTGGCCATTCTGTGAGGCATGTTTTTTTGGAGGAAGATTTTCCGGCCAATTTTTCTCAAAGAAAAAATGGTTATGAGATTAAATGAACCCCCGGGAAGAAAAATATGAGTGTCAACTTAGCTTCTTATGAGATAAAAACTGGAATAAAGTGTGTTTTGTGACTTTGAGAGACCTTCCTTTTTTTTGGCCATTCTGTGAGGTAAATACCCGTACAAAGTTTTTGGCAGGTGCGGAATCGCACTATTTAAAAATATTGCTGCACTCACATGTTGAATCTGGGCCAGTAGATGGGAATGTATGAAGGCCAGTCATCAAGTAGCCCCCAGCCACTCACAGCACGCCCTCAGGTCACGTGACAGCACGTCACAAGGGTCACGTGACAGATCACATGTCATGTAACCACGTGACAAGCTCGTTAATTAAATGTCAAGGTCACGTGACAAGATAATTGACCAATGAGGAGCCAGAACGTTATGACGAATCAATTAATAATCTCGACTAAAGGATCTAAAGTCTGATTAAACGGTTGCCAAGCAGGTTCCTGTTACTTGATCACTGGTCACGTGTTTAGCTTAAGCATCATGTGACATGAATGGTATTTGAACCTCGAGATCACGTGACAGGAGTCACTTGATTACCCGTCAGAACGTCATGATGAATAATTCAATAATCCTGTCTAAAGGATCTAAAGTCTGATTAAACGGCTGCCAAGCAGGCTCCTGTCACTTGATTACTGGTCAAATGATTCTTCACGATTTACCCCGGTCCAGTCACCACTCCAAATAAGCAGAGGGTGACATAACGAAATGTGGTGTAGGGTTACCATCGCTCGACCTCCTGGAAATTACAAGTCTTATCATCAATTTTCTGACATTTAAGCAATAGCTACAGTATCTGAACCACATTTTCACCCTTTAAGATATAACAACTGTTAGGTAGCCTAGTGGTTAGAACATCCGTCTTCTGCACAAAAGGTTCAGGGTTCAAAGTCGAGTCTAGGGAGTAGCTAAGGCTCCATACCATTCACTATTATTAACTATTAAATTTGCTTGTTATAAATTTGATAAATTTCGAGAGACAAATAAAACTACCGTTTAATTGATAATTTGTTGTTGTCAACATTATAATCATAAATTGAAATCATCAAGAGTAAGATTGGGTACATAAATCATTGTATAACAGTTGCACGTTAATGGTGTTCTAGTACAGGTAGTTAGTTCCACCAACTACTTATTCAGATAAAGTTTGAGAATCTTATCGACAATAGTTGTGTTTTCGTTCATCAGTTTGTTTACATCAGATAGACTTGTAGTGGTGATAACTGCATCCAATAGAGATCGTTCTTCCAAACTTAGAATATCTGTTAGGTCTTCTCCGCTGTCAATTAAACGCTGCTTCAAGACAACAAACAATTCGGTTTTCATCATGTATGAGAATAAAATGTCAAAACATTTATTTTGCTCTTTACACAATTTACTTTGTAACAGGACGTCTAGAGATTTAAGTAAACTCGATATCTTTTTACTGTTTGGTTGTTTGATTGGTACTCCTTTCCGCTTGCCTACGTGTTGCCAGTCAGTATCAGATTCTAACTCTTTAGCACTATATTCTTTGTTGGACTCATCATCGCTACTTGTTACACCACTAAATTCATCATCACCACTACCTGGTACATCAGAGTTAGAACCACCTTGCTGAGATTCTTCAGAAACTATTGTATCAGCATCTGAACATACAGAATCAGGACCCTCCATTTTAACATCAGTCACATCTGAGTTAGCTTTTGACAGCGGCAGTAGAATTGCAGAACTTTCATCTGACTCTCGGTTCTCTCGATGATACCTACTAATATGTGAGGACAGACTATATTTATTGGCAAAAGACTTGTCACAGAATGAGCAGGTTACAGAATTCATAACTGCAGTACAAACGTTTTATAATGCTATGCAACAACCATTATATAGCAATAATCGCATAAAATCGCAAATAATCGCAAAATAATCGCATATAATCGCATATAATAGCATATAATGGCATAAAATTGCAAATAATCGCATATAATTGCAAAATAATTCCACAAAATAGCATATAATAGCATATAATCGCATATAATCGCATATAATAGCATATAATAGCATATAATCACATTTAATCACATATATAATCACGTATATTATCTCTTAAAATCACATTTTATTATTTATACTCGCAAATAATTGCATATAATTGCAAATAATCGCATATAGTAGCAGGGTGAATATGATCCAACTTACGCATTCAACCTATTAAAGATTCGCATATAATCGCATATAATCGCATATAATCACATATAATCGCATATAATAGCATATAATAGCATATAATAGCATATAATAGCATATAATAGCATATAATAGCATATAATCGCATATAATCGCATGCAATAGCATTCAATCACATATATAATCCATTGGGTGGGCGACAGTTGACCCCCCGACAATTAACCCCCGACAATTGACACCTCGACAATTGACCACCTGACAATATAATTTAATACAGCATCACTTCATACCATACTCCTCACGGTGCTCTTGATCTATGAAGAATGCACCTTTGTTGTGGTGTGCCGCACTCCACATGAATAGATTCCCGGAAAATTCAGATGCTCTCCCCATAGCTAGTGGCACAGACGGGAATCGAACCCGGGACCCTGTGAATGCGAGGCATTTCACAAGTAGGCAGACTAACGTCTAACGAACTGTGCCACATAGCCATTTATAACTATAATGTATTATTTTAAACTGACAAGCTTGTAAATGAAATGTCAAGGTTACGTGACAAGTTAATTGACCAATAAGAAGCAAGTACGTCATAATAGCATCCGTCACGTGATATTCGTTACGATCTTGTTAAACATGTTCATATTTTCATTTTAACAGCGGTCCATCTGGAGCCTCAGGTTAGTGAGTTAACGGCAACTTTCCTATGCAGGACAATGTGGGTTCAAATCCCGCCTAGCTTACTTCTCCAGATGGATCGCTCTTTTAAAACATTTAATTTTATCTATTTAAACGTAACAACCATTGGTATTCATTTAAATGCGATTATAAGATATTATATGCTATTATATGCGATTATATGCTGGCGATTGAACTGTAATTCTTGAGTCTACCGAATGCGATTATATGTTATTATTATATGCTATTATATGCAATTATATGCAATTATATGCTATTATATGCGATTATATGCTATTATATGCTATTATATGCTATTATATGCTATTATATGCTATTATATGCTATTATATGATATTATATGCTATTATTTGCGATTATTTTCAGTATTCATTCAGTATTCATTCAGTATTCATTCAGTATTCATTCAGTATTCATTCAGTATTCATTCAGTATTCATTCAGTATTCATTCAGTATTCATTCAGTATTCATTCAGTATTCATTCAGTATTCATTCAGTATTCATTCAGTATTCATTCAGTATTTATTCAGTATTCATTTAGTATTCATTCAGTATTCATTCAGTATTCGGCATTTATTCAGTATTTAGCGGATTTGTTTATGTGGAGTGTGGCACATCACAAAAAATACCTCCTTCCTAGATCAAGAGTATCGTGAGATTTGTCCATGTGGAGTGTGGCACATCACATCAAAAGTGAAACATGTTTAACAAGATCGTAACGAATATCACGTGACGGATGCTATTATGACGTACTTGCTTCTTATTGGTCAATTAACTTGTCACGTAACCTTGACATTTCATTTACAAGCTTGTCAGTTTAAAATAATACATTATAGTTATAAATGGCTATGTGGCACAGTTCGTTAGACGTTAGTCTGCCTACTTGTGAAATGCCTCGCATTCACAGGGTCCCGGGTTCGATTCCCGTCTGTGCCACTAGCTATGGGGAGAGCATCTGAATTTTCCGGGAATCTATTCATGTGGAGTGCGGCACACCACAACAAAGGTGCATTCTTCCTAGATCAAGAGCACCGTGAGGAGTATGGTATGAAGTGATGCTGTATTAAATTATATTGTCAGGTGGTCAATTGTCGAGGTGTCAATTGTCGGGGGTTAATTGTCGGGGGGGTCAACTGTCGCCCACCCAATGGATTATATATGTGATTGAATGCTATTGCATGCGATTATATGCGATTATATGCTATTATATGCTATTATATGCTATTATATGCTATTATATCCTATTATATGCTATTATATGCGATTATATGTGATTATATGCGATTATATGCGATTATATGCGATTACATGCTATTATATGCTTTGAGAAAAGATCTAAAAAGGTACGTTTTGTGACAACAGAAATCCAAGGTGATGTTTCACAACTACCAAATTGCAGGAAAAATCACCTGATACCTAAACCTGGTCAGTTGCATGCACCAGTAATCGACCGGGATTCCCGGTACCGGGTATCCCGGTACCGGGATTGGCAATTTCGAGCTATCCCGGTCCCGGTCAAATGCTGGTTTCTGTGCAATAAAATCGACAAGAGTATTAGCAGTTATCATTTGAAAGCAAAAATTAATGGTGCGCTGACTACTGGTTATGAATGATAACCCAGAAAGTGATAAATCTCGAAGATGATCTCCGTCTGACTAGTTGACTTAGAATTTACCATGATCTCCTTGTCCTGTCTGGTGTGGTCCTTTAATGTCCCCACTAGGAAGTATTCCTACATGTTGGGTGCAGTCTTTGGTAGACTCAAGAGTTACAGTTCCATCTCCAGGATGATGCTTGGCAATCAGCATGAAAATAAATCTTTGAAAAGATCTTTAATAGGTTGAATGCATAAGTTGGATCATATTCACCCTGCTACTATATGCGATTATTTGCAATTATATGCAATTATTTGCGAGTATAAATAATAAAATGTGATTTTAAGAGATAATATGCGTGATTATATATGTGATTAAATGTGATTATATGCTATTATATGCTATTATATGCGATTATATGCTATTTTATGCAATTATTTTGCAATTATATGCGATTATTTGCAATTTTATGCTATTATATGCTATTATATGCTATTATATGCTATTATATGCGATTATATGCGATTATTTTGCGATTATTTGCGATTTTATGCGATTATTGCTATATAATGGTTGTTGCATAGCATTATAAAACGTTTGTACTGCAGTTATGAATTCTGTAACCTGCTCATTCTGTGACAAGTCTTTTGCCAATAAATATAGTCTGTCCTCACACATTAGTAGGTATCATCGAGAGAACCGAGAGTTAGATCAAAGTTCTGCAATTCTACAGCCACTGTCAAAAGCTAACTCAGATGCGACTGATGTCAAAATGGAGGGTCCTGATTTTGTATGTTCAGATGCTGATACAATAGTTTCTGAAGAATCTCAGCAAGGTGGTTCTAACTCTGATGTATCAGGTAGTGGTGATGATGAATTTAGTGGTGTAACAAGTAGCGATGATGAGTCCAACAAAGAATATAGTGCTAAAGAGTTAGAATCTGATACTGACTGGAAACACGTAGGCAAGCGGAAAGGAGTACCAATCAAACAACCAAACAAGAAAAAGATATCGAAATTACTTAAATCTATAGACGTCATGTTACAAAGTAAATTGTGTAAAGAGCAAGATAAATGTTTTGACATGTTATTCTCATACATGATGAAAACCGAATTGTTTGTGGACTTGAAGCAGCGTTTCATTGACAACGGAAAAGACATAACAGGTATTTTAAGTTTGGAAGAACGAGCTCTATTGGATGCAGTTATCAACACTACAAGTCTATCTGATGTAAACAAACTGATGAACGAAAACACAACTATTGTCGATAAGATTCTCAAACTTTATCTGAATAAGTAGTTGGTGGAACTAGCTACCTGTACTAGAACCCCATTAACGTACAACTGTTATAGATTGATTTATGTACCCAATCTTACTCTTGATGATTTCAATTTATGATTATGGTGATAACAAACAAATTATCATAAAACGGTAGTTTTATTCGTCTCTTGAAATTCACCAAATTTATAACACGCAAATTTAGTAGTTAATAATAGTCAATGGTATGGAGCCTTTGCTACTCCCTAGACTGCAGGGTGACAATGGGATTCGCCCTGAACCTTTTGTGCAGAAGGCGGTTGCTCTAACCACTAGGCTACCTAACAGTTGTTATATCTTAAAGGGTGAAAATGTGGTTCAGATACTGTAGCTATTGCTTAAATGTCAGAAAATTGATGATAAGACTTGCAATTCCCAGGAGGAGTGGGGGGGGGGGGGAGTGATGGTAACCCTACACCACATTTCGTTATGACACCCTCTGCTTATTTGGAGTGGTGACTGGACCGGGGTAATTCGTTAAGAATCATTTGACCGGTAATCAAGTGACAGGAGCCTGCTTGGCAACCGTTTAATCAGACTTTAGATCCTTTAGACAGAATTATTGATTTATTCATCATGACGTTCTGACGGATAATCAAGTGACTCCTGTCACGTGATCTCGAGGTTCAAATAACGTTCATGTCACATGATGCTTAAGCTAAACACGTGACCAGTGATCAAGTAACAGGAACCTGCTTGGCGACCGTTTAATCAGACTTTAGATTCTTTAGTCGGGATTATTGATTGATTCATCATGACGTTCTGACTCCTTATTGGTCAATTATCTTGTCATGTGACCTTGACATTTAATTAACGAGCTTGTCACGTGGTTACATGACATGTGATCTGTCACGTGACCCTTGTGACGTGCTGTCACGTGACCTGAGGGCGTGCTGTGAGTGGCTGGGGGCTACTTGATGACTGGCCTTCATACATTCCCATCTACTTGGGCCACCGATCACCATGTCTCATTTGTTTCACTTCACCGTTCATATATAAGTATAAATAGGTGTGAAGTTATTTAATACAACAAGATACAAGGCTATGTCACTCCCAGTATTGGGATGGCCTGAGGTACTTATCTCCTTTTCATTAACCGGAACCCTAAGCCACTGTTTGCCAAGGCACTATACCACATAGCATACTAGCTGTAGGGGCGTTAGTCCTACGAGCCAGGGAGCGTGTATCACCAGCCGAAACTGTACCAAATCACAGCTTGGTAACTGGCCGACTTGCATCCTAACGGATTTGAACCCGGGCCTTCTGCTTGGGAAGTTGGGAGGCGATCGTGTTACCACTACACCACCCGGCTGACAAAATTATTTAATAGGCTGACAGTTATTTAATAGGCTCGCGTAATGACACGGGCAAATAGCAAATAGGAAATATAGATCGAATAGATGTGACAGTAATAAGTATTAACCGTTATATTTGTTGCAGTCCGGGAACGAGGACCACGTTCCATTGGCTCTGCAGGTGATTTCCTCTTCTCCACTGTTTTCAAACCCCACACCACATCTTATCCTGATAACAGAGCCAGATGGCTGTCGTTCATAAGATACTGAGTCAGTGACCACGGTTAATTCTTTGCAGTATTTTACTGAAAGTATACCAATGTGATTAAATATATATTGTACATGAAGTGGTTATAACTTATAACATTATATTACCTTGTATGATTACTGTTATATTAAAAGTAAAGCCCGTATTTCATTTTGTTTTTATTATGAATGATTATATAATTATAATACAGTAAGTTGTAGTAAATAATAAATTGTAACAAAATATCCAATCTTCATTTACCTTGGGCAGATATAAGCCTGTACTGCTCCGACGCTGAGTCGGATTCACCAAATTTTATCTTCTTTATTTCCCGTCCCCATCTCTGACTGTTTTCACAAGAAGAGGTATTGTAATGTAGAACTGTGACCCCGTTACACTCTATCTTTAGTCCTATTTCTGTCTTGCCAATACTCCAGACATTGGTCGTTTCACTTGGTGGTTCACGAGGGAAAGAAGCGTACATTTCGTTGCAGTAAGTCATATAGTAACTTATAGGGATCTTAAACCAAATATCAAGCAGGTCTGACGATACATATCCTTCAGGACCAGTATCCCAGAAAAGATATAAAGATATCATTCTTGCGCTTCCCCTGGCGAAACTTGTCTTTATCTGAAGCTTGTTTTCCTGGAGATTGGCGACTGTGTCGACTTCTCTCGCCACTGCTTTCCAATCTGCGTCACCTGGATAATTAGAAAAAAAAAATTTTCGCTGCAACGGGCAGCTCCTCATTTGACACTCAAAACTGATTTCTCGAGTATTCGGCTTAGTGGACCGGGGGGGGGGGCTGCATAGACCACTCAGCTCAGAATTCTTAGTTACCGTGGTAATTGGACTCTTACCTGCAGATGAAGAGGATAACCATGATAATAGTAGGATAGGAACCATCCAACAGACTGAGGAACTCATTCTGCAGTTGTGCGGCGTTGAAAACTTTAGTTTAAGTTGAAATAGTAAGTAGAAGTTACAGGAATAGTCAACAGAGAGTGAAGAAATTGGTAAAAAACATTGAGCAAATCCAATGAAACTATTAAAAATTACATTCAGATCGGTGATAACAATTCGCCATCTTAAAATGATAAATTAATAATTATAACCCTTAAGAAATTCATATCCTCAAAGATTGGTAAAAATTGGAAGAAATTCGTTGAGAGGTATTTGACAAGCAAAAAATGGTCTCAAAATGACTCGCTCTGCTGATATGAAACAATAAACATATTTCTTTGTTATGTTTTAACTTTTCTGAAACATATGTCTTTGTTCTGTTTTCAACTTTTCTGGAATCATTGTATTTATACTTATAGTTATAGCTTATTTGAGCAAATAAGGAAAAAAGGCTGGTTTGAAATACAAAGTAATCGCGTCTTCTCGCGCAAAGTGGCCTGGCTCAATAGCTTCGACTGTAAACAAAATAATTATCTTAAAGATCTTTCTCTCTTTTTTTTTTCTTTTTATAGCAAATCATATTAATACTAAATCTAAATCGTATGATATTTTTATTATCTTAACAGTAACTGTTGTAACTTAAGATTTAAATTTGTATTCCTTGTATTCCTTGTATTCCTTGTAATTGTATTCCTTGTATTCCTTATATTCCTTGTATTCTTTTTATTCCTTTTATTCCTTGTATTCCTAGCCTGAATAGGTTAAAGCACATTCCCGTGATTCTCAATTTATAGCGCTATCTTTTTCTTGGTTTCAGTTTTAAACATTTAAATTATTAACATATTACATATATTGGATCAGACAGATATGGCTAAGGAAAAATCGCTGTGAAAGTATTGCTAGGATTCCATCGAAAAACCACGTGGCAAAGTATTCTACATTAAATTTAATGAAGCAAAATGACACGAGAACTAAAGATAGATAAGAATATAGTGCCCCCAATTCTCTCGAAGTGACTTGAGCGTAACAAAAGCGTGGCAATCTGTAAAACTTGATTTTAATTGATAATGCAAGCATCGATCACGCTGGCGACGGTCCACTCTACCCAATTTTGGGTTTGGTGAAAAAAATATATATGTAGAATATTATAGATGCTTCACGAATCACGATTGATTGACGATGCCAATCTGTTCCAGCTCGTAGCTCCGTTACGACATGACTTCAAAGCGAATATGATAATTTATCGAAGCGGCGACGTCCTTTAAACTTTACGACAATCTGTCATAAAAGTAAAACAGTGGTTCCAGAAAATGTTTGATGTTTAACATAGAATTAGAATATTTTGGACTAAGAATAAACCCGCTGAACGACTTCTGATGAAAATAATAGTAAAGGGGTTATAAATGCTGGCAGTCAACAGTCGTGCTTGCCAGCACTGTGGTAGTAAATTTGCCCAAAATATATCGAATAGATGTGACAGTAATAAGTATTAACCGTTATATTTGTTGCAGTCCGGGAACGAGGACCACGTTCCATTGGCTCTGCAGGTGATTTCCTCTTCTCCACTGTTTTCAAACCCCACACCACATCTTATCCTGATAACAGAGCCAGATGGCTGTCGTTCATAAGATACTATAGATTCAGTGACCACGGTTAATTCTTTGCAGTATTTTACTGAAAGTATACCAATGTGGTTATATAAGAAGTTTAAGTGGATTATAACGTTATAATTATATTACATAATTAGAGATAATAGATTTGACCAAAACCCATAATCATGGGTAGAGTGAACCGCTGCCAGTGTCTCTCTTTTCCAAACAAAAGGAAATGATATTAATTTGAGGAACCGTCGCAAATGCAAATTGATACCGAGAATGAAATCGGTCGCTCGCTTTTCCATTCAATAAGCTTTAATTTTATTACAATTCGTAAGCCGTGAATTAATGGGAAAAGCGAGCGACCGATTTCATTCTCGGTATCAATTTGCATTTTCGGACGGTTCCTCAAATTAATATCATTTCCTTTTGTTTGGAAAAGAGAGACACTGGCAGCGGTTCACTCTACCCATGATTATGGGTTTTGGTGAAATATCATCTCTTTTTGATTATAATGTCAGGATAATTTACACAGTCGAAACTTCATTAATAAGGAGGTAATTTCAACGATTTCAAAATTTTACCTTTGAAAACGTTTCCTTGTGTTTAGGTAGGCATATCTGTCGATAACAGACTGAATATGGCACTTTTTACTCATTCAAGTTGGCATTAAATTTATATATAATGCCATTTAAATATCGTGGGAAAGCAGAATATATTTGAAATCACGAATGAGCAAAATTCTCAACTTTCGCACGTGCAAACTTTGAGCGGACGTTGCGTGCGCATACAATATTGAATCACCGTACATTTTTGCATAGTAGTATTTTATATATAGTTTGATAAGCATGCAAAGTTTCAGAAGATTTCAAAAGGACTTGTATCACAACGCGCGGGACTCCAAAGTTGATAAAAATCGTGAAAATAACAATTTTCAGTGATTTTAGCAATTTTAGATCAATTTGGGCGTGTCCCCACGTATGCAAATTTTCGATTTTCAACTTTAAAACTAGCCTAATACACAATATAGACCTTCATGAAGCAAAATTGAGCTCCACAACCCAACAAATGGCCCAACACCAGAGAATACTAATTCACAACTTTTGTGTTTTTATAAAATTATTCTTCAAAAAATCACTAACTTCAATAGCAAATATCTTTATGAAGGAGCAAGGTAGGAAAACTTTCCGGTAGATTTTCAGAATGCTTGAACAATTATCTAAGGAAAAATGTCCTCAGATTTTGAATAAAATTCTTCCTTAATGGTGTAAAATCGATTTGAAAAGTTGTTCTTTTTTCAAAAATCAAGTTATAAAAACACCTAATTTGATGACGTCATCAAGTGTTGATGATGACGTTAAATTATTTTTAATATATTGTAAACTGAAGTGTAAACGATTATCTTTAAAATCTGTGGTTTTAGATGACTGTATCGTTTATACTTTTGAATCTACGGACACTTAAATGTAAGCTACAATTGACTGCCAAAGCGTCTATACATACTTAGGTTCTTTTGCGATAGTCAAAACGCGACAACTAGCGCTGGATGGCGACAACTAGCGCTATCCAGCGCTAGTTGTCGCCATCCAGCGCTAGTTGTCGCTATCCAGCGCTGGATAACGCTGGCCAGCGCAAAATATATATGTTCGATAATTGTCGCTATCCAACGCTAGTTGTCGCTATCCAGCGCTAGTTGTCGCTGGCTATGCGCCACTGTCGCACGCGATAGTTTGCGATGGCCAGCGCAACTGGCCATTGCAGAAAACAGTTCGATAACTAGCGCTGGATAGCGACAACTAGCGCTGGATAGCGACAACTAGCGCTGGATAGCGACAACTAGCGCTGCCGCTGGATAGCGACAACTAGCGCTGGCCAGCGCTGGCCATCGATATCCAGCGCAAAATTTTTGCGCTATTACTCGTCAGCTAGCGCTAACCAGCGCTGGCCAGCGCTAGCCAGCGCTAACCAGCGCTAGCCAGCGCTAACCAGCGCAGCAGCGCTAACCAGCGCTAGCCAGCGCTAGCCAGCGCTAACCAGCGCAGCAGCGCTAACCAGCGCTAGCCAGCGCTAACCAGCGCTATCCAGCGCTAGCCAGCGCTGGCCAGCGCTAGCTGACGAGTAATATCGCAACTATATTGCGCTGGCCAGCGCTGTGACGCTGGCTGACGAGTAATACTAACAACTAATATCGAGCGTGCCAAATCACTCTACAGTCGATTTTCGAGATTGTTCTAAAAGGGCCCCCGATGGTTGTGTCCAACTTTAATCGATGTATTTTCGGACGCTAATTCCGAATCAACCCCCATGGGCCCATGACAATATGACATAGGGTTAAAATGCTCTCCTGACGAGATATTGGCGAAAAACTGTACATGTATCGATCACGTGATATGACCGTATAAGGAAGTTAGTCTAATTTCTCGTTATTGTTAGGGTTTCAGCATATTATGTTTTTGTTAAGGATTGGGTTAGGGTTAGGGTTGGGATCAGATTAGAGGGTTGGGGTTACCTGAGGACCCCAGGCTATTATGTTCATCGAATAAAGATTTGGCGGAATGACAGGCTGAGCGCGGCCCAGTAAGGTTGGGGTTTCGAAAAGTCGCGTCGTTCAGAACCAGCTAGAGTCAGAGAATGGGTTAAAAAGGCACGTGACAGTCAAGTGTAAAGTGATTAATCATCATCCGAGTAATATCGCAAGTATATGATTTTGATACATTGCGCTGGCTAGCGCTGGTTACCGCTGGCTAGCGCTGGCTAACGCTGGCTAGCGCTGGATAGCGACAACTAGCGCTGGCTAGCGCTGGCCAGCGCTGGATAGCGACAACTAGCGCTGGCTAGCGCTGGCCAGCGCTAGCTGACGAGTAATAGCGCAAAAATTTTGCGCTGGATATCGATGGCCAGCGCTGGCCATCGCTAGTTGTCGCTATCCAGCGCTAGTTGTCGCTATCCAGCGCTAGTTGTCGCTATCCAGCGCTAGTTATCGAACTGTTTTCTGCGATGGCCAGTTGCGCTGGCCATCGCAAACTATCGCGTGCGACAGTGTCGCATAGCCAGCGACAACTAGCGCTGGATAGCGACAACTAGCGCTGGATGGCGACAACTAGCGCTGGATAGCGACAATTATCGAACATATATTAGTGCTTTTCATGCAACAAGTAAAACAAATCCTTTATGTCATGTTTCCAGGGTTTGGACTGGAATTGCCCGCTTAAAGAACCTCCATCACGTTACATTACATAATTTTCTGAAACATATATTACATTTACAATAAATTATGCAATATCACAACATTATAATCAACAAAATAAATTTAATCGCAGAATCTCAAATGCAAATAATCGTAAATTAAACACAAAAAACAAATTAAACATGCAATAAATGAATATACGAATGCGCATCTTTTGTCAACTTACTCCTTCATAAAATTAATTTTTGACAAACAATTTTTTTCAGACGGTAAAATAATGGTTACTAATTTATAAGTCACAAATAATAAATCAATACAAATTAATCACAAATACTAGAATAATTAATAGATATTAGGTAACTTATATAACTGAAAAACGATATATGTCGATACAAATTACAAAATAATATTAGGTGATTGAAACATTTCAATAAATTCATCATAAATATCACTACCAGCGCCAGCGTTATCCAGCGCTGGATAGCGACAACTAGCGCTGGATGGCGACAACTAGCGCTGGATAGCGCTAGTTGTCGCCATCCAGCGCTAGTTGTCGCGTTTTGACTATCGCAAAAGAAACCATACTTAATATATACATACATATACTTCACGACAATCTTTTGTAAAACAGGGGTTCCAGAAAACCCACTTCCCGATATAATACTCCTGAAACTTGAAATTTTTTCCCGATCCATGACTCAAAGTGCCGAAGGCACAAAAGAGTCAAGGACAAGGGTTAGCGAACGAGGTTTTTTGTTGTTGTATATGGTAGCTTGCGACCGTGCGAGCGAGCGAGCGTGCGTGCGTGCGTACGTGCCAGCCCACGTTTCTACCTGCGCAAAGTTATTTTGCTTGATAATCTGAATTATATAATTGTTGGCGCGCGGCGCTGAACCAACCAAGTACATTATTAATTTCATCATGTATGTGTCCCACTAGGCACTAATTGATAGCATATTATTATTATTATTTTGAGTTAGTAGTACTACTACTATCTTGCACAGATCCGTGTCAGGTTGCATAAACAATAAACATATGGTTACATAGAAATATACACGATTTTCGAATTCAATATAGAATTATATTAACTGGGCGGCGCTTGGCAGTCGGTATGTCACTTCGCCATATTTGCATGTTTATATAAATGCAGTAAAGACTGGGCCTTCCCCAGGTTGTATGGAATATGATAAATACGCCATCACGGATCGGGAAATTGAGCGGCCATCCACAAAAGAAAAGCGGCCGCATTTCTTGTTTTACAGTCGATTTGGTCAACGTCTAGACGCCCTGCAAAGTTTCAGATCTCTAACTCATTTTTAACATGGTTTTTAAGGCACCTGAATGTGGCGATTTTGGGTTTTTTTACCTCATTTCGTATAACATGCTGGCCCGTATTTTGCGCAAATTTCTAATTCTTAAAAACCTCCACATAACTATTTCTTATTCATCATCATGTCATCTTTAACATTGAATTAGAATATTTTGAACTTAAATATACCTGCTGAACTACTTTCGATGAGTCTTAATGCATGAAAAACAATAAAGGGGATACAATAGTATAGGGGGTAATGGCAACGGTAATGCTTGCCAGCATTGTGATCTATTAAAATCAAAGCCCGTATCACATTTTTGGTTGTTGTTGTTATATAAATATAATTCAGTAAATAGTAATTAATATTAAATTGTAACAACATATCTAATTTTCATTCACCTTCTGCCTCTGGAGGGTGGGCAGATATAAGCCTGTACTGCTCCGACGCTGAGTCAGATTCACCAAATTTTAACTTCTTTATTTCCCGTCCCCATCTTTGACTGTCTACACAAGAAGAGGTATCGAAATGTAGAACTGTGACCCCGTTACACTCTATCTTTAGCCCTATTTCTGTCTTGCCAATACTCCAGATATTGGTTGTTTCACTTGGTGGTTCACGAGGGAAAGGAACGTACATTTCGTTGGAGTAAGTCATACAGTAACTTATAGGGATCTTAAACCAAATATCAAGCAAGCCTAGTAATAAATATTCTTCAGGGCGTCTATCCCCGAGAAGATATATAGATATCGTTTTTGTGCGACCCCTGACGGAACTTGTCTTTATCTGAAGCTTGTTTTCCTGGGCTTCTATCCCCGAGAAGATATATAGATATCGTTTTTGTGCGACCCCTGACGGAACTTGTCTTTATCTGAAGCTTGTTTTCCTGGAGGTTGGCGACTAGGTGTCGACTTCTCTTGCTACTGCTTTCCAATCTGCGTCACCTGAATAATTTAACACTTATTTTACTTCGCACATTCCAACAGCCATATTAGTTACACGCGGGTGTAACCAGCCAGTTACAGGAAGCCGAAGGATTCAATTTCATTTATAATTAGTCCAGTACTTTCTTCGCCCGAGACTTCGCTGCAATGGGCAGCTACTCATTTAACACTCAAACCCGATTTTTCGAGCATTCGGCTTAGTGGACGGGGGGGGGGGCTGCATAGACCACTTGCAGCTCAGAATTCTTAGTTACCGTGGTAATTGTACTCTTACCTGCAGATGAAGAGGATAACCATGATAATAGTAGGATAGGAACCATCCAACAGACTGAGGAACTCATTCTGCAGTTGTGCGGCGTTGAAAACTTTAGTTTAAGTTGAAATAATAAATTGAAGTAACAAGAATAGTCAACAGAGAGTGAAGAAATTGGTAAGAAACATTGAGCAAATCCAATGAAACTATTAAAAATTACATTCAGATCGGTGATAACAATTCGCCATTTTAAAATGATAAATTGATAATTCTAAGAAAGGGGTATCATATCCTCAAAAATTGGTAAAAATTGAAAAAGTTCGTTGAAAGGTATTTCACAAGCAAAAAATAGTCCCAAAATGACTCGCTCTGCTGATATGAAACAATAAACATATTTCTTTGTTTTTTTTTCCAACTTTTCTGAAACATATGTCTTTGTTCTGTTTTCAACTTTTCTGGAATCATTGTATCTATAGCTTATTTGAGCAAATAAGGAAAAAAGGGTGGTTTGAAGTACAAAGTCATCGCGTTCGTGTTTTACAGTTTACTGCAATTTATATATTATAATAAGTGTTAAGAACTTAAGTATTTTATTTTTAAACAACTGGAAAATTGTTACTTAAATGTATTTTCATAGTCAACACCGCTTCAATGAGTGAGTTTAAAAAACGTGCTACGTTCGCCAGTACACAGCATGCTCGCGCGTACGAGCGGAGGGTAGAATCCTCGAAATAACCCAGCCAGTCCAGGCAACTGTATTCAAAAACTTGGCGGTGTCTACTTGTCATATCAGCACATGTTGACTGGCCTGTCAAGTCCTGAACGTACAGTTTGGAGAAATGCCACTTATCATTATGATGTCCAATGCAGGGTATTATTACATGCAACCTGGGTTGTAGTTGTACTTTGTCCTTTAGAAGCACAAGTCGATCGTTCCTCATGTATGTGGGTCGTTTTTTCCTGGATATATATTTGGAGTTTTTAAAGTATCACGTCACAATTTGTTTGACGCAATACCCATTCTGAAATAGCTTGTTTTAGGTTTAGAGCAGTGTTGAAAGTATTAAACCTGCGCTAGATTTGTTAAATATTCGGTATTACTCGGGTTCATGTGCATTGATGAAGGGTAAGTTTTGCCGGAGGTTCTGGGTGCCAACAGCACGGTTTTCCATTGCCTAACTGAAATTAGCTGGTTCTTATTTGACAATTGTGTATTTTGGACGTGTAGGCTGTTCCAGCTTGACACGCCTGACATTTCTTAACTTTGTAAATGTGCGCACGTTTGAAATATTTTAGGGTTGAATTTTGAGCGGTTTGTACCATGAAATGGAGGTTTCCAGGTCAACGCTGCCCTGCAGGTCTCTTATACACCGTCCCTGAGCAGGGATACAAACTATAAGGTTCCAGCGGTCTTATTCCAGCTAAGCAAGTAAGTAATTCTTATACCTGTCAACAGACAGTACTGTTGTTTACAGTTCTATCTCCTACCTTCTTGCCTTTTTGCCTTTTAGCCTTCCAGATGTCGAGACCGGTCTAATTTGTCCTCAGTTTATTTGATGTCGAGCTTTTTGCTGGATTAAAGCCAAATTGAAAACCTGTTGTTCTCACTTCCAACTGACAAACTCATTGCAGATGGTTGATCGATCCAAACTACTAGTACTGTGCATTTTTTAAATCATTTACGTTTACGCTGATATGCTTTCTAAAGAAAAACTGTTTTCTAAAGAAATACTGCTACTGCTGTTGTGTCGTCTGATATTTTTATTAAATTGTTGACGATGCAACAGTAGAGAAGATAGTGACGAAGATATTAGTCTGGTAATTTAAACAGTTACTCAAATGAATTGCTCTCAACATACCCATTAAATGCTCTATTTTAGTTACTTTATTTCAAATTCCCAAAAGTTTGTCCTTCTCTAAATAATTTAACTTTAAGGTGTCGTTGACAACATTGAACTTTGCATTACTATATAGTTTTGTATTCTGGCTGTACCTGCACGACTTGGTTAGATTCTAGCGCTGTCTTATAAATCGAGTAGGCGGTGAGACATTATAATATTTTAACTATTCCGGCTGGTCCTCTCACCCATTCAATTCTCATTACATGTTTTTTACATCTCCAGACATATAAGACATATTCATTATCCAATCTCTAGGGCGTCGCTGTCAATACACCAAACGGACCTGGCAGATGGACTGGTGGAGGGCACGTTTGGAGCTGAAAGGACGATTCCCCAAGTGATATCACCACCTGTAGAGTGTTGAGCTGACTTGCTGTTGGTGTTTTAAAGTTGAGTCGCCAACCCCTATACCTTTACCTTTGTGATAGGGATTTATAGAAGGCACATTTCAATCTATCTACCACCCGACTGATTTACCATCATGATATCGTGTTTGTATAGTATTTTTAGTATAAGTTTCAGGTTGAGTCTCAGGTTGAGTCTCAGGTTGAGTCTCAGGTTGAGTCTCAGGTTGAGTCTCAGGTTGAGTCTCAGGTTGAGTCTCAGGTTGAGTCTCAGGTTGAGTCTCAGGTTGAGTCTCAGGTTGAGTCTCAGGTTTAGGCTCAGGTTGAGTCTCAGGTTGAGTCTCAGGTTGAGTCTCAGGTTGAGTCTCAGGTTGAGTCTCAGGTTGAGGCTCAGGCTGAGGCTCAGGTTGAGTCTCTGGTTGAGTATCAGGTTGAGTCTCAGGTTGAGTCTCAGGTTGAGTCTCAGGTTGAGTTTCAGGTTGAGTCTCTGGTTGAGTCTCTGGTTGAGTCTCAGGTTGAGTCTCAGGTTGAGTCTCTAGCTGATTTGAGATTCTATACATCCTGTATCACAGCTTTTTACGTATTATTATTCTTACTGTTGGCTCTTCGCCTGGATGACACATCGGCTCCCTTCATCAGACCATTATTCGCATGATTACACTAAATCTGCACAGCTGCACGACACAAAAGTACACACAATAAACTAAAAGTTCTCCTCACTTCTCCGCTCAGGTTCTGCGTCACCGCCGCAACACGTACTCATATCCCTGTTACAACCCTCCTACGGCTTCCTTCTTTTCGATTCTAGTTTTGGTGGGTGGTATGTTATAAGCACGGTTTCTGTTCTACATTGCTGTCATACTTAGTCGTGTTTAGCGTTAAATACCGGACTGGTTGATCATTTACCAGGATTTATAAAGATAGCTGTTTTTATTGGCACTGTTTGTGCTCCCTGTATTGCTCAAGTTCAGACTGAATACAAGCGCAAATAGTTCTCCAGGCTGGGTACACTACTAGCAAATAGTTCTCCAGGCTGGGTACACTACTAGCAAATAGTTCTCCAGGCTGGGTACACTACTAGCAAATAGTTCTCCAGGCTGGGTACACTACTAGCAAATAGTTCTACAGGCTGGGTACAATAGCAAAAAACCTTGTCAAACGTCACGTGTTGCAGTAAAAGAGTAAAACTTTCAACAGAAATAGAGAGAGAAGGGAGCATGTTTTGACTTTGTAAAGTGCAGTTTCGAGGTATTTCTTAATTAGGTCCAACTACCACGCCCCCTTCGTGGCACCTTGCAACTGGGCCAGTCACACTTTGTACTCTACATGCACTTCTAGGTTTGTCCTTGAGTTTACCAATTGATTGTTGTTAGTTATACTGTTATAGTATTTTCTGTGTAGTCAAGTTTTGCGGATTAAGTTTTTACCTATTATACATTATACAAGCCTGATCGAGGATTGGAATATACGGTTAAGTTGCTTGTTAACTATTATGAAGTACGCGTTTATTGCTTTCGTTAGTTTGCTTGCTGCTTCACCAAGAAGCCTTTAATTCTTAACTGTACAACTTTTTCTATTCCTTCTCTTCTATAGTTCTTATAGTATACCGCTTGTCAATCAATTAAGTTTCTTGTCATAATATAGAGACCTCACCTATCTAAAGTTTAATAAATAATTTAACTTGCCCAGAAGATATGAATTATATTATTAATTCTGGTCTGTCAATCAGTCCATAGTCGCCAGGAATAAGCCCTACCATAAATTTAAAGTTTGATAACATTAACAAAACTTCGCTAAGCACTACTTAATACGCAGAGAAAACCAATTATAACACTTAACTTTTACATATTCGTAAGCTGTCATTAAAGTTAAAGTTTAAATTTTAAAGGACACATTACATATATATCTGGCAGCCATTATTTCCGGCCAACCTTTTTCATATAGGTATTATTATTTATTGAGACTGATATCAACTATCCAGACCTGTGTTATAAAAGAAACGCAGACTTGCGTTTTAAAAGATTTAGACATTTCACAATGCTTAACGGTTAATTATAGTGTTATGTAACAGTTAAGTTTCGGAAATCGGAATATCTCCTTTATTTGACTCAGAATCTTCAGAATGTAACAGTTTCAATCAGAACTTTCACTCAAAATCAGTCGAAATCTTCCTATTAGATTACTAAAAAGTAACTTACTTCGTAGTAATAAGTTACTTCGTAGTAATAAGTTACTTCGTAGTAATAACTTACTTCGTAGTAAAAACTTACTTCGTAGTAAAAACTTACTTCGTAGTAATAACTTACTTCGTAGTAACAACTTACTTCGTAGTAATAACTTACTTCGTAGTAACAACTTACTTCGTACTTTATTAATGATTATGAGAAGCTGTAAAATAGTGTTATAAACATGTTGCCGCGAATGTTATTTGATTGTAATAAGTAAAACACGAATAGTTTAAGTCACATTGAGTAAGTCATAGCTTTGAATCTTTGATGTTCATCTCAAAAATTTATCAAGTTCGTAATTTGATCAAATAACGAACTTTATAAATTCTTGAGATGAACATCAAAGCTATTATAATTTAATGCGACTTCAACTATATGCATAGTTTATTTCTTTACTAGACTATTTTGTTAAAACTCTCCTTTAAAGTTAACCTATTTTTATTGCAGTTTTTAAACGCATTTTCTCATGTTCTTCTCGTCGATGAACCATGTCCTTCTTATTTGTTGTCATTCGAAGTTGATATCAATATGTATTTGGTTAATGGTTAATTCGATTTAACAATTTGCATTTATTGCAACAATAACACGCTCGTTCTATTCTAACAATGACACATTTTTGATAAATATTGCAATTCTAATTGTTCCATACTTAGATACCGTCCCTAACTATTTACATTTCGGACGGTTTTTTGTTTGTATTTTTTTCAGGGAAACTGCTGCAGTTGGTACCTGGTCACACGTTTGCAACTTCCTACTTTCGCTTTACTATTTATTACTGTTTAACATGTTAAATTATTTCACTTTCTACTGGGCATAGACCATATGGGCTGGTCGAAACTAATACAATCTGACCACGCTGAGAACTCAGTTCAGGCCATATTCAGGTTTTATTAGCGATATAGCGACTGTAAAACTGGTGTTTCACCCCACTGTTCAGCTCAACTAATCTAATTTCATTCCGTTTTCCAGCAGTTTAACAGATATTTCAACTCTGCTGTTGTAACTGTTTTAATGCTGAGATGGCTAGCTGAAATAAATTTTATCGTTTCTTTTTTAATCATTTTGCTGGTTTCTTTAAAAACATAAACATCTTTATTTTAGTTGGCTTATTTTTGACCCAATTGAACAAAAAATGCTTTATTTCTTCAATCTTATTAGAATTCAACACATTACGATAAATTTATATTTTCTTCTAACACATACGTTATTTAATGACAGAAGCAAATATAGTAATCTTTTGAGATGCGTCATGGCATTATGTAAAACATCTTGGCTCAAACTGCGATGAAAGATAGCATCACAATTATATTACTCAATTAATAATTGAAGTTTTGTAATGTTTCTTAACAAGTCATATATTGTTTCAAATTATATCACTCTGCCATGCCTCGATTGTTCATACACACACCCTGATGTTACGTAATATTAGATGTATGTTTCATAAATACACGAGTCAGCAAACAATTAACATTCACCTGTAATTACAACGTCCTGTATACATGCAGAATGCAGATACACAATTTTGCATTATAAATTAGCTATGTTGCTTCAATTCTTTTCAACTGCACTCAGCTTTGTGAAAAGAATTGAAAGGTGATGAACTGTTATAATTCGGCTTCAAAGCTTGCCTCAATTTCCGGAGAAACATATACCGGGAATAACCGATATCTTGTTTTACAATTCGTCAACAAATACACGTACTCTATATCTGTCTGACTGTCTCGTGTTGGCTTACTGAGGTCCAACAGTGTTTGTAGCAGGTATTTGGCCTTGTTGACGATTACTGTGTGCCAACCTATTTTGGAATAGCACATGTGAATAGACTATACCGGTATACGTCTATTTTAGATATGTGTTTTTGATATGTTTTGGTTTCTTTATTAATTGGTCGCTTGTAGAATGTAGCTGTTAATTTGTTAATTTGTTCGTACCTGCAAGCCAATTTATTCGATATACCATTGAGTTTCATAGTTTTAACGTATTTTTAAATAATTGAAACTGTAGAGATACTATCATTTAAATTGATTGGAATACATCCAGGAAACCAGAATGTTTGCTCATTTATAGAAACTCTAAAACCAAAAGTAAATCTTCTTATTCTATGCTCAGTCGTTAATGACGTCTACAGAAGGTATTACTCGTTTAATTATTCTAGTTGTCATCGGTTCACCCGATACCAGTTGTTCGACTGATGAGCGCATATCATGGGTATGATATAATATATCCCTCAATTACACTGACCTGCAGTTTTGTCTACTAAATTAAAGTGCAATTCGCCAATCACTCTCTCGAAGCGTTTTCTCGTTTTCTTGACGCCCTACAACTTTACAAGCACCATTCTGATTCGTGCTCACCCAATCCGCCTAGTAATCGGGCTGATAATCGCGGGAGTCGGGACAATTAATTTTCCGACGTTCCACTTTCGTATCCGTCTCTTTATGTGCATACTGCATACTGTGTTTCTTCTAAATTTATAACCATGTCATTCGACATTCCTTAGTTTCGCACGTTTTAATAATCGAGCAAAATAACCACGTTCAATACATTGCAATAACTCTTTCGGTCCATCAATCAACAACCTAATTGGTCTATTTTTAATAATTTAATTTAATTTTTTTTTATTAATTTAATTTCGGTAACTCTTTCTGACTCCTTATCTCCTTTAGTAATGATCTCGCCATGTGCCTCGTGCGGTAAAGCAGTCTACCCTACAGAGAAACTAAACTGTCTGGACAGGACATGGCACCGAACCTGCTTCAAGTGTCAGGAATGTGGAATGACCCTTAACATCAAGAACCATAAGGGGTATGAGAAGAAGCCGTATTGTAAAGCTCATTATCCCACGGTTAGTGCTATTGCAATAATTAACTTCACACATCACTTCCGGTGTTTTAACTGAAGTTGATTCCTCCGTCTGGCACAGGCTCATTCTGATTCACTAGCATTTAGTAAAATATTACATTTCTTGTAGAACTAGGTACAAAATTAATCGAACCTAGATAATTTCCCAGAGTCTTAGGAAAACACTTTTTTCCTAGGTGAAATACACCCAAGTGGCAGAGACTCCAGAAAACAAACGACTCAAAGGAAACTCCGACGCGAACAGTAAAGCAAAATACCAGGCAGAATTCCAAAAACAAAAAGGAACTAAAATCTCAATCTCCGACGACGCTGCTGGAGAGCAACTCAAACAAGTTCAAGCCTTTCAGAGCCATTCTCAATATCAGAAAGAATTTAAAGAGTCAATCGTGGGTTCCAAGACATCTGTAGCACACGATATGGACAGCATGAGATTAAAGCAAGTACAGGAGCAATCCAGCAAATCGGCTTATCAGAAGGAATTTAACGAACAAATAAAAGGATCTGCAACCGCAACTACAAACGATATTAAAGGAGCCTATCTGAAGGACCAACAGAGCATGAACAAGTATCAGGAAGAGTATAAGAAGAACATAAGAGGAACTAAAACCTCGGTAGCTGATGATCTCATGGCCAGTCACTTGAAAGACGCACAGACCAAGATATCAAGCATTGGGTACAAGCAAAAGACTGTCTCCGGGTCATCCAGACCAACTTCAATGATATCAGAAAGTGGTTCCATTGTTATTGAGGACGAGCAGGTTGTTGTGAAGGGTTCCTCTGAAAATGACTCAGGTATGTGGAACTTGGAAACATACGAATTGTTAAATCAAAAGTAGGGATTTCTAGATAGTAAGAGGAAACTCTAGACTATCTCAAATATTTCTCACTTATCAACTTTCAGGGTTCGAAGAGCCAACCAGCCTGTCTGTCCCACCAGAATCTAACTCAATCTCTACCGACCCGGATCTGACACCAGTAGTAAATCATGAGTGTGAAGATGATGTATTTACCACATCAGTTACTGAAACTGAGGTTCCTCAACCTGTGAAAACAGTCAATGGAACAGAGAACAGAGACCTTGAATCGAGTGAATTGTCAGAGTATGAAGTGGAGAGGTCGGGAAGTTTCACCTCTAATTGTAGTGCAACATCCTTTCTTCAGAGATCACCATCTGGACAGGAGTTCAACACCACAAGTACGTTCCTTAGAGAATTTTGTAGTACACTTCAGTACATCTGCACTGTAAACATAGTAATATACTATTTAATACTATATACTACCGTCAAGATCCACAAATTGGTCATTATGCATTATGATATTTGAAGCTTCGGTATTTTATCTAGATTTGAACAATAAAACATTTTCGATCGAGTGCAAATCAGTGGGCCTGAAAAACCGCGTATTTCTTCGACGATTTTCTATCTGAAACTCTTATCTATTCCACGTTAAACTTTTTATATGTTCTGCACTTTTTTGTATAGGATTGGGGAACAAACTAGAAATTCTAGACAAAGACCAACCCTCACAACCGACAGAAGTTATTCACCACCAGACTATAAGTTTGACTAAGTCTGAAGAAAGCTGCACCAAATTACGGGCCGTAACTGGGTTGAGCGATGAAAGTACAGACACATTTGAAACTGCTAGGTCAACTATCTCTGATAGCAAAGATAGTGATGTCTTGGGGGAGAAAAAGAGGTCATGTGACATCGTCAGTGATGAAGAAGGTCATAATATTGAAAAACAGCAAATGAGCGAAATTAGTCCATCCATGGAAGTTAGCTACCTTGAGTTTGATAGAATCTTTCCAAATGGAGACTCCCAAGATCAAATAGACCCACTAATAAAGAGTAGTGGTATTAATAATAGCCCCGTCCCCACAATGCCACCAAGAGTTAAACCAGAGGTTCCTAACTCAGAACCTGCTGCCACGAAACAAGGGAGGCGGTCCAAACTGCCATTCCTAGCGTCTTTGTGTCCGTGTTGTACCATATTATAGGGTGAGTGATCAGGTGATATTGTAAAGTGTAGTTGTGAAGTGTCGGCTTGAAGTACTAAATCTAACGCAGTATAAACTCCTTTTCGCATGGAACTGTTGTTGAAAGGTTTGGAAGTGAGAGTGTTGGCCCGAATTTCTCGTGAAGCACCTCAAGGTTTACACTTATCTTTGGTCATCAAACTGCCTGAAAACTAAAGGTCTTGTCTAGAATTTCCAATCTTCTCCCTCCTTATTTTTATCACTCGAAAATGAAAGCTCGCATTGCTTTTTGACTTGAAGAACCATGAAACTGGGAATCTACGAAAGCAATAACGAATGCTCACACTCACATTGTCAACAATTACTCAATTAACTATTGTACTTGTAGAAACTTTATGAACTAACAAATTAAACTTCCAGGTACGGCGTCTCCCGTATCCGTGTCAGTCAGTAGAATGAAGAAAATTCAAAAAATGTCCGAGAGTATAAACGTGTTCAGAACAACTCTAACCCAAGGAGCGCTACGCAGGCTTATCAAAGACGACTGAAACTTCGAAAATCATTAAAATACAGAGTTCAGAAATAAAAGCAGTTGATTGTTAACTTGGGAGTTAACGAGTTGACGTAGTCAGAGTGGCGACAAAGAGAGACACATACAGTGAGTGTTTACGCGGAGCATCTATATTAAATTGTAAATACGTTAAATTATTATTATTAGATATCGTCCTACAGTTTTTATGATACGAACTTTAAAATCTGAGATTTTAAAAATATTCTTATTTTGTGTAGTTCAAAAACAAAAATCATGAGCACCATGTAGATTTAATATGGATGCATGTAAACACATAGAGATAAAAAGACAGGATTCCGAGTAAATGAACTTGAGCAGTGGGAAATGTTTAGTAGCCTGAGTTGTATTCTTGAGTTGAAGCTCAGGAAAAGTGGACCGTACTCGTGGTTTTGGATCTCAAGATGGGTATTGCTGATTGTAGTTAATTTTCCTTTCGCCAACATACAAGTGTTTTAATTTATTTTGTATTTAATTCGGTGCTGCTTCTGGTTTCTCAGATGAAATTCCCATCAATTAAAAATGAAATTCATCATCTAAAACACAAATAAAGTTAAAAGTTCAAGATACATGTTATTTTCTACAATTCTCAAATATTTAAATATGCAATTGCAACTCTCTAAACATAGGGTCTCTAAAAAGTACAAAAGATGTGTGTCCATACCGACTCAAATAAAAAACAATCAAATCCGCTTGCTGAAAATGCATCGAAAAAGCGCTTGATTGTCTCGCGATAAAAGTAATAACCGTATCAGGCTATCTTCTGAATCGGTAAAGCAGGCTTCCTTGAACCATATTATATCGTAACTTACTGAGATATAAGTTAACTGAAATAAAACATAACTCTTAGTTATAAATTTACCCATTGTCAATCTGGGTCGTCCAAAATTAATCAAAATCCTTAAAAAAGGTAAATGCTTTTTAAAACACTTGAATACCTTGTGTAATGTGTGCATAGCAGTGTATGCCGATACCAGTGACACAATTTTAATAACACCTGAGTAAAAATGACAAATATCTCTGACGTTAAAGTTAAGCTGTCACGACAGGAAGCTTTCTTTGAAAATACCAATTAGTTGTATACAGATCTCACCCCACGTGACAGCTTACTCTTCAATGGAATATTCATTTTCTTGTCAATGGAACGAAGTTAATGTCTTCTTGTCACAGTCTCCAAGTAATGTGGAATTCAACATATTATTCAACAATCAACACCAACGTATCTCTTTTCATTAAATCTGCCAACTTAAGCTCATATCCTAACCTAAATCTGCGAAACAAGGCTCTCTTTCTTATTACATACGTATGTCAGTAATGTCGTAATATTGCGTGACAGAAAGATCATTGTGTGTTACACTTGTCCTTGTTACTGTTCACGTCCTTATCCTTCCGGCTCCTCCTTCTGAAAGGAGCCAGGAGAGTAGGGTTAACCTCTCTGTCTCCCTCCCCACCCTCAGTCCTCACTACAGTCCTCACCACGTCAAACCCATGCGGAGTGAGTTTAGCGCCTCCCCGTTCTAAGGAGAAATTCTTGCGGTTGTTGTCCTCTGGAGGTGGGCCGCAGTCTACAGCTCGTTCGTTGTAGGGGGAGTTGAGTTCAGGGGGTAGGGCATTGAATCTTTCCTCTTCAGATGGGTTTAAGTTTAACTTGGGTGCGGAAGTGGGGTGGTTAACATGGGTTCCTAAGGAGTCTATTTGGGACATGGATGATGCGTGCGTCGCTGGCTTAAAATCACGGGGTGATTTTCGCACACCGTTTTTTATCAAATTGATTTCGCTGTCGGAATTGCGGTGAGAATTAACAACACCGTTTGTGCGAGGTCGCATTGGCGTCGTCATCATGGATTGAGGTTCAAAGTTACTAGGCCTATGCTCCGAAGTGGACGTTATCTGCGAGGTCGGGGGAGCAGTAGCTACCGTTACCCTCCTTGTGGGTGTGGCAGGTATCTCATCTAGTCTGTCCCTCGATCGGGTATGAGATGGAGCAGGTCGCCTCCCCAGGAACCCACTATTCTTTGCGGGGGTGATATCTGTTTGTGATCTCTTCTTGGTAGAGATTGGAACCGGCAACTCTGTCAGATCATGGTTTGAAACTATTGAGGTAGTGCTGCGTTGGTTAGCTTCAGAGAATAAAATGCGGTTAGCGACATCGCTTTTGAGATCAGTATCTCTGAGTCGGTATCTGGGAGAGAAGCTGCCAGAGTCTGGGCTCTGTGAAGGATTCGAGCTGCTGTCGGATTTCATAGGAGTTTCCTGTACGATGTAGTTTACGCGGTCCAGTTCTGTTGGTCTCTGTCTTGGTTCCGGAGTCGTATTAAACATCTGAAAAAATGGTCTTTAGTGAAATTGGGCACGACGATGTTGCAAATAAGAGTGACCCAATCACGCTAATGATAGGAATGATAATTATATTGTTTTCCCAAGACTTTGGTAGCGTTTTATACTGGATCAATTCGACGTACCATGTGGACCGGGCGACGCGCGCATGCATGCATTAATGCGCGGGTGATGGCGCGTTGACAGTAAGCTCAATTGCTTTCGCGCGTTCCATATCAAATAAAAGAAGACCCTAGTCAAGATATTAGTGGCCAAACGGCCAAATTGAGTGTACTAGGCAAGTACTCTAGGTACCTTAGATCATAAGTATCAAACGAACTAAATTCAATTTAAAACGCCCGGAGATTTCAACAAGTAAACCAACTTTCTTTTCAGTAAAAATATTACCTCATCAGTATTCCTGCACTCTAGTTCACGCCTGAAAATAAAGACACAGTTTACAGGCATGCTGATCTGTTATTAACCTATATATGGCTAAGTAAAACGGTTAAATCGTTAGGCGATGCTTTTATACCCTAAAGATCAGAGTGCATATATTGTTGTAGAAGTGCCTCTTAGATATTGCATAACAACTCACCGTAATTCAACGATCTTCTCCCGCTGAAATTCTTTCTTTTTCCTTAATTTCAGCAGCTCTTCCTTTTCTTTCATCAGTCGTGAGACAAATTCTTCCTTCATGTACTCAGTATCTAAAAATTTGGATGACAAATTTATTTCCAAATCAATGAAGTTACATAGGTAGTACTTTACAGACAATGTAATGATTCATAAAACTTAAAGTTCACATTTAGACTCGCTACAAATGCTGAAACGGTTTCTCAGGTAAACCAGACAGAGTTAGTAGTTAAACTAGACTCAGTTTGTGTACAGGTTTATTATTCACCGTGGTCAGAAGAGGGTGGTATGTTGCCGAGCGTGTACTGTTTTCCACTTGTACGGGTTATGGGGGTACGTGCTGTGTCCATGATACTGGGTGTTCTTAACGGGGCTCCTGAAAAAGGAGGAGATCGTGTTACTACAAGTTCATTACATTTACAGGTGATTACCTGTAGCTCGTAACACTTATTTTGATTACATTTCGTTACGTTTTGAATCTACCGTTAGTTTTCTAGTGTTCTTAAAATATGAAAAAGTAAATTGATCATGAATAAATAAATTTTGATGCATTCAGAAGGATATGAAAAGAATGAGTTCTATGGTTTTAGGCCCCACTTCCTTTAGCAAATAGTGGAGTAAGCTCCTCATCATATTTTAATAAGAAACCATATTCTCATTTCCTTAGATAAATAATGGAAGGAATTAGATGCCATTGCCCATTACGCCGAGTAAATAATGCGTATGGCGAGACATACAAAGCACGATTTAAAGCAGACTCAGAAGTCAGAACCACTACTTTAATTAATTAATTTGGAGAATATGGCAGCTAAAGGGGCACGCCCCAATTTAAGTTTATTTAAAATGACACTAACCATTTCTTGCGAATGATACTTCCTCTTGATTGTGTAGACTGTGACCACTCCCCTCGGATCTCAAACTGTGGCGTTGTCACGTGGTTAGCAGACATATCAGATCAGTTTAATAAAACTCTAACCTTTAAAATATGCTTCATAGTTGGGCGCGTTAAAATGGTAGGTATTTATTGCGCAACATTGCCATCTCTCTGTCGGTCATCGGGATGTTTATTACTTTGAGATTTTATAAAAGTGTAGGTATTGGATTCCTAACTGACAACTTTTGGATGTAAATGGGACTGATACCAATTATTCAATTACCTCATATTAGGAGAGCTAGTAGTGGCTGTAGATGTGACAGTACGTGACGTCATCACAAGACTGCGTGACGTCATTGCGTCATCATGTGATGTCATGAGAACACCTCGTGACGTCATCACATCACCTCGTGTCGTCATCACATCACCTCGTGTCTTCATCACATCACCTCGTGTCGTCATCACATCACTACGTGACGTCATCGCATCATCTCGTGTCGTCATCACATCACCTCGTGTCGTCATCGCATCACCTTGTGTCGTCATCACATCACCACGTGACGTCATTGCATCACCTCGTGACGTCATCACACCACCTCGTGTCGTCATCATATCACCACGTGACGTCATCGCATCACCTCGTGTCGTCATCATATCACCACGTGACGTCATCACATCACCTCGTGTCGTCATCATATCACCACGTGACGTCATCGCATCACTTCGTGACGTCATCAGATCTGAACGTGACAAGCTCGATTCCCCACGTGATTTTACTCCATTTTTCAGGGGGGTCAATCTCAATTCTCCTTTTTTGTTCATCTTTCGTCTCATCTCAGGAGTCTAGAAGCAAATAATGTTAGTTCAAGCATTTATAATTAATTTATAATTAATTTATAATTAATGCATCAATTATATTCAACAAGCATTTATAATTAATGCATCAATTATATTCAACAAGCATTTATAATTAATTTATAATTAATGCATCAATTATATTCAACAAGCATTTATAATTAATGCATCAATTATATTCAACAAGCATTTATAATTAATGCATCAATTATATTCAACAAATGTTAGTTCAAGCATTTATAATTAATGCATCAATTATATTCAACAAATGTTAGTTCAAGCATTTATAATTAATGCATAATTAATGCATCAATTATTTTCAACAAATGTTAGTTCAAGCATTTATAATTAATGCATAATTAATGCATCAATTATATTCAACAAATGTTAGTTCAAGCATTTATAATTAATGCATAATTAATGCATCAATTATATTCAACAAATGTTAGTTCAAGCATTTATAATTAACGCATCAATTATTATATATATATATGTTAGTTCAAGCATTTATAATTAATGCATAATTAATGCATCAATTATATTCAACAAATGTTAGTTCAAGCATTTATAATTAATGCATCAATTATATTCAACAAATGTTAGTTCAAGCATTTATAATTAATGCATCAATTATATTCAACAAATGTTAGTTCAAGCATTTATAATTAATGCATCAATTATATTCAACAAATGTTAGTTCAAGCATTTATAATTAATGCATCAATTATATTCAACAAATGTTAGTTCAAGCATTTATAATTAATGCATCAATTATATTCAACAAATGTTAGTTCAAGCATTTATAATTAATGCATCAATTATATTCAACAAATGTTAGTTCAAGCATTTATAATTAATGCATCAATTATATTCAACAAATGTTAGTTCAAGCATTTATAATTAATGCATCAATTATATTCAACAAATGTTAGTTCAAGCATTTATAATTAATGCATCAATTATATTCAACAAATGTTAGTTCAAGCATTTATAATTAATGCATCAATTATATTCAACAAATGTTAGTTCAAGCTTTTATAATTAATGTAATTAATGCATCAATTATATTCAACAAGCATTTATAATTAATGCACCAATTATATTCAACAAATGTTAGTTCAAGCATTTATAATTAATGCATCAATTATTATATATTCAAGCATTTATAATTAATGCATCAATTATTATATATTCAAGCATTTATAATTAATGCATCAATTATATTCAACAAATGAGTCTTACATTTTACTCTTGTTCATTTTACACATTTGCTCACATCACTCACAGTCAGCCGCTCTGACATGGTTAACCACCTTCCTTGTGTTGTTGGTTAATCATATGAGCGGGATATAAATACCTCATTTCATTTCATTTCATTTCATAAATAGACATATATTTCTGCTATTGTTGCTACCTGACAGGTTGGTCTAGATGATTTACCTACTTCTAAATATTATACATAAATATTCAGCTACAGTCTGCTTTATAACCCTTGTATTGCACGACGCAAATATAACCATTTGAGAGATCACAGCGATATACACCAAACCGAGGAAGGCAGGACAGGGTCAGTTATTCAACCGACAGAAACTACTTAAAAGTGAGATCACGGACCATCAGACCATGATAGCGTGTTGAATTTCACCCAAAGTACCAGAGTCCAGATTGACCAATTTTGGATAATGGGCGGGAAATGGGACATGGCTCTGCGTAAAAATAGGTATTATAACCCGATAAAGCTTCAGTGACATTAGACCTACGCTGTACGTACGTACGTACAAAATAAGGCTCCAGTTTAAACCACACCCTTTCTGCATGTCATGCTGTCATTGCGACAAGGAGCACATAGTTCCACCCAACTTCAGGGTAGCGAGAGCATGCAGGGCGGGTAGCTAATATGTACTAGATATAATATTATGAACTGTGTAAATAAAGTCGACTTTAACCTCACAACCTTGTTCCTCTGAGACATTACTTGTTTAATAATAGTACGCACCATCCTGATTTATGATTTACTGGACCGAGAATACTTATCACATGAACATGAACATTGATTAAATTCCTCTGGCAAGATTCCCAGTTAGTTTAATAATACTATATGCTAGAAGTCTCGTGAATGTTTTCTAAATTTTAACTCCTATTTTTGAAATAAAACTCTTCTGTTATAGCGATATTTAGGTACAAACACCTGCACCACCGCTGTAATATAAAATCAGGAATATCTTTAGCGGCAATGTTTGGTAGTAGTGCCGTTGACTGACAAAGTGCTTAAAGACCACTCAAAAAATCCGAGGTTTTCAAGCACTTTTGACACATTTATGACAACTTGTGGCATTTAAGGGTGTTCAAAAAGGGGGATTCTGGGAGCCGGCGATTGATTCTGATGGTTTTTAGGGATAATTCTTTACCCAAAAAATAAATTTGTTGGAAGGATTCATAATTTCAAAAATGTGTCTTTATAAGCACATTTTCCAGAAAACGGCAGAGTGTTGTCCGTTAGTAAATTATAGCAACTGTAGCTGACACATTTTTTCAAGATATTAAACCTCTAGAGAACTATTTGTTGCTACTAAGAGAAACCCTACTACAACTAACTAGAACTTAATATCTGAAAACGTTTTTAAAGCGCCATAATATCAGCACTAGAAGTATACCAGCAGCACTAGTAAAAGTAAGATACTAGTTTTACAGCACACAGACTTTTTGACTAAACCTGCCCTAAACCGGCCTTAAAGCGGCCAAAGTATCATCACTTCAATTTGCTAATTAACACTTCTAACAAAACTGACTAACACGTTTTAATAATAACAGTCAATATTTTGTGCTGTACTAAAGCTTCAAAAAGCTCTATAAAAGTTATGAAGAACACGTCAGTAATTTCATGGACACTGGCTAAAAACAAAGTTAGTGTTGACATCCACTCATTTGGGCTTGTAAATCCGTCACTAAGAAATTGACATTGTACTCTAACAATACTAACAGCGACACTAAATAAATAGCAAGAAAAGTTTAAACAAGATCATAATTATTAGAATTAGGGTCAAATTTACACAGCGATATTATATAATATAATAAGAATACAAAATAAAAAGACAAACTGACCCCTGCTTCAATCTTCAGCTTGAGAGCTTGCACTGTCTGCGCACTGCTCTGACCTCTCGGAGGGGGAGAAGGTAGTATCTCCATCTTATCTCCACTCTCTTCATACCTGTAATTAGCTAATTAAGTTACTAATTAAATTAGTTACTAGTTTGCTGACTGATCGTGACTGGGGTGTGGTATATAGAGATTTAGTGGACCAAGTACCATGTGGCGACGAGAGAAAGTAGGTTTACTTCTTGGTCGAGACTAATTTTTGTTTTATTAAATAATTGATTTATTAGTATTACAGAGCATTCTGCTGTATATTTTAAAATAAATGTAACATATTATTATTATCTACAAGACATCATTTGCATTCTCTTGTAGAGTAAATATGCCAGTATTTGCAGAGTATTCTGCCATTGAGCAGAATTTGTCTGTGGGTAGTTAAAGTTAAGACTAATTTCTGGATGTTAATTATAAAATAAGCTGTTTCTTGAGGATAATATCAACAACAAAGCATTGAAAGTACAAATAATTTCAACGCCCTAATTCTGGAAGTTCATTACCCGCGAAGATAACGTAAAAGTTTATAAATTAATTAACTATTTGCCACAATTAGTAACTTGTAGAGTTAGCAAACTAACTGAATTACACTAAATACAGCCTCCCCCACGTTAGCATACTGCTCTGATGACGTCACCCAACTGATGACGTCACTAACTGATGACGTCACACCCACCGTTTAAAAGTATGAGAACATGAATTGGCCCTACAACAGTGACCTCTGGAAGCAGAGTGGTTACAGTTAGCTTGTTGTAGACAACACCCTTCATCTCCCTTCCTGTCCTGAAATAATAACACAGTTTAAGTCACGTGGTAATTAACTATTTCCACTTTTTCGGCGATGAAATTTATTTTAGTAGTCTCTCCAACTCCCCTCCAAATATGTTCATTTATTGGGGTGGTCAGAAGATGTGATGAGACGAAACTCAGCATAGGTACCACAACTTTCGTCTTGGTAGATTCCAAACACAAGGAAATTTTCCTTCTGGTTGGTAATATACTCAATGATGGAAGTATAGTGTATTGGCTATGCCCCGCTTACTAGTTTAGCTCTTTCTAGTCCCCTGCTACACGGCATGTAAACAGGGATTGGCAAGTTAGAGGCGGTCCGTGTAGGCCTTACACTGTGCTTCCAGCAATACTCATAGGTAGGTCACATAGGTAGGTCACATTCGTTATCAGTCGTTACGTCCACCTCCAACCCCCACCATTGATAAACAGTTATTTACATAATAGTATCACTTATGTATCATAATTAAGTTACTTATGATTAGATTAGATTTTTGGATAACTTCCTTCAAAGTCCCACTGTGTGGCCCAACATAATATTATAAATTTAGTGAAACTGTAGAAATTAAAGTAACAAAAGATGACGTAAATAATCAAATAAGGTAATTTAATTGAGTGCGATGTGCTCGTCATGATTTGTGATGTAACACATTTACACATTAGACTGTGTAGTATTGTGCAGTACTAGGACTGTACTAAGAGGAGTACAAGTTGGTCTGTTGCGGTTCTATTGTAAGAACACGCCTACATTATATAGTGTGGGCAGTAATGGTAGTGGGATCCAGATATACAATAGATACGTAATAGATTCGTTAAAATCCCAGGCACCTTAACAAATACCTTATAAAATCGATAGTCCTAAATATAAATTAAATTCATAGATGATACGTACGAACTCTACGAACTCCTCAGTGACAACGAACTCTACGAACTCATCAACCCAAAATTACGAACTCTTGAGGAGTTCGTTTTGTACAACTTACGTAAAATGAAATTAAACAGAAATTGTATTTACAATTCAGCCAATTCAACACATAACATACGATTGTAAAACAACTAAATATATTGGTACTCGAAACTTCTACCACGCGTCGCGTGTACACTGTACATTTCACAGTACTGGTCGATCGACTGGAACATTCTGGCGCCAATAGTTTGCGCGCGCACGTTCCCTGGACACGTTGCAGAAAACTTCAACTTGTACTTCTGGCGTTGCGTTTCGTTTTCTTCTGCTGTAAACAGCTGAGATCACACCGAATGTACATTGTACATTCAGTGTTCATGTACGATGTATACATTTTATTTTGCCATGTACAGCAGACTGAACTATTTGAAATTGAAGTGCACTGTGTATAGACTTATAGGTATAGTTGATGATTCAAATGTCATTGTAGGTACAACTTTCAGCAGTAAAGTAGACAGTGTACAGTACTACAGTAAAGTTGATATAATAATGTACAGTTTATAGTTATCTGTATGCATAGTTTGGTACGTGATAATGCCTGCCAAGATCGTACAGTTGGATTTCTAATTTCTTACTTTGCTAATTCTTTGCACTTTGCTGCGTCCTTCGTTGTTAGTTAGTTAGCTCTACAATTGCGTACACACTTTCCATAAGATCATGCGAGAAATCCTGAGCTGATTACTTTTAAAAAAAACATTTTCCTTTTTTTTTTTTGAAAAATTGACTAACGAACTCCAAATTTTGAACGAACTCCACGAACTCTACGCCAAAAATCAACGAACTCCGCATCTATGATTAAATTTACAAATTTAAAGCAGTCATTTTGTTTATTTTCGATTAAATATATGCTAAATTAAAATTTCGTTTTCCCCATGTTCACTAAAGTTTAATTATCTGCAACCAAAATCAAAACTAAATCCAAACCTTTTTCTTTTTAGATTTTTTGCGACGTCTCCTGAAATTTTCCGGACTGAATCTAAAAACACGTCGTTTGTGCTGTGCAAGTGATTTAAGAGAAGGCTTCTTCACTCCCCGGTACTTCTCCGCCACGTGACTCTTTTGTGTTGATATCTTATTGAACAAGTGCACTAGAACTTTCACCCTGCCTCGGCCCTGCTTTAACTTTACACAATTAGCACACAGTAACACCCGTCGATCGTGCAATGTTTCCGCGAAATCAAACGACTCAGCAGACGTTTGCTGGACGGACAGTCGCTTTAGAATTACATTCTCCAGAGTGGATCTCAGCACCACAGCAGGTTTGTCGAATGAGCCAGGGGATGGTACAGGACTGGGTGTTCCCATTTTCTGCTTTCTTTCTAGTAAATCTCGGAGAAAAGTCTTGTGATCTTCGAACCAGAATTCCCGGTCTGTTTCAATGTGGAACTGCATGAGGTTTTTGAGGAGGTTTATGTCTTGTAGTAGCTGAGTTTGAGCTGATATGAACAACATTGAGCCGGAGAAGTAGATTTTGTCTCCTTTATTCATCATGTCCGCTTTGTCTCCTTTATTCATCATGTCCGCTAAAATCACTCTAATGAAAATGTGTACTTGAGTTGCGTTATTAGATACTAATTGTCTCCTTTATTCATCATGTCCGCTAAAATCACTCTAATGAAAATGTGTACTTGAGTTGCGTTATTAGATACTAATTGTCTCCTTTATTCATCATGTCCGCTAAAATCACTCTAATGAAAATGTGTACTTGAGTTGCGTTATTACTCTGAACTCGTGACTGCGTTCAACGATACTATTTGCTGCTCCCAAAAACAACAAGATACAACAACGACAATAAAATTGTCTATAATACTATTATAATTAAAAAGGCGAAACAAAAAAAATGGAACTAGAAAGATATTCATCATTTGCTCACGAAAATCAGTCCAGTTGAGATTATCAATAATAATAGGACAATACTAAAAAAGATCGATCAATAAAAGTAACGTAAGATTGTGAGTCATAATCATAAAGACTTCCACACTATTGAGGAGTATGATGAACAAGCATTAAACTATGTGCATTGTGCAGTGGCCAGTGTACGAAAGTAAGCAGAAAGTGACTAGAAACAAATTACATGCTCACGATGAAGCACAAATAAAAGTGCCACCAAGAGAAAGATGAGTCCTACATAACGCAATATTAGTTAACTGTACTGCGTCATTAAGTTCTTTAAGTAATTCTTTAACGTAAATACTGAGCTCTCACAGATTAGCGTCAATTATAAATCACAAGTTAGTAACTATTTAGTAACTAGTAACTAGTAACTAGTTAGTAACTACCGTTATCTAATCACTAACTAGCGTTATCAGTTACTAAACCATCACTTCAGCCGCGACTAGTTATTATTAAGAATCAATACTTCCCGCAATCAGACAACGAATAGTTATATCATTAAACGAGTCAGCTATATTATCATCTTACTACTCTTTACTAGAGTACTCCCAGACAGTCATAAAAACTTAAAGACTCAACTAAAAAAAGGCAAAAAGCAAGGTTTTAACAGCTGGTGAAGGTAAAATTCTACAAAGCTTTGAAACTCAAAACCAATTGTCTCACGTGGGGTTGACGAACGAAATACAATACACAAATTTGTAACTTTTCTGTGGGACTTTTCAGGGGCATGTAATAGCATTACGTATCAAATCGTGTTATATTGTACGTATCAAATCACTAAAACTGACTGGCTAGCGAGACCGAGGAAGTTGGTATGAAACTTATTAACGTCAATACAGATAATCAATTCTCAAGAGAGATAAGGCTGCCAAGAAGTTAACAACTGTACGGCTTTTTGGATTACATGGAAATGCAAAAGACATTTACATTGCCTTAACAGCTTACAAATTAATGATTTTTGGAGTCTGGAGAAACGCGAAATTGGGATAAACGATCCCCAAAGTTCATTAATCAACGTACAAATATTTATCAAATTTTAGCTTGTAAAATTCCAAGCTGAGGTTAGTGGACAATTTCCTGTAATAATAGTAATATTTATAAAGCAACAAAAACATTAAATAATGGGCTCCTCGCACGAGTAGTCAAAAGCATACACTCTATGATAGTTATTTGTAGTCACAATTATTAACAGTATAGAAGTCACTAAAAGTCAGTAGCAGTGCCCAAGTCAGAGAAGGAACGTCTTACAACTACAGAAACTTGACTGCTATCACTCTGAATTCATTTCCCTATATACCCTAGACTTATACGCATTCCGACAGGGTCATCAAATTCTACTGAATATGTCAGAGATTATGGAATTAGTGTCTCCACTGAACCATACCATATAAGCCGAGATTATGGCGGACAGAAACGCAAAGCATCGGAAATAATCAACAACTGTCACAAGTTAAATTGGATGGGGGAGATGTCACGATCCAGTAAATCAGTTGATCACCATATAAAGATAAAATTTAAGATCAGTTGCCAGTTATTTTGGGATTTGCTCAGGTTATGATGTCGTAGATCTGTGATTCTTTGAAACAAGTTTGTTGCAGAGGTTGAGGGGGAAGAGGAGGTTGTCAAAAACGTATTATTTTGTCGTAATTAAATTGTCTTGTCTAAGTATTTATCTTTTTGGTATTTATAGAATTCAATTTTCAAACTCCACATATATAACCATGATACCAGTAACCAGCAGTCAACAAAAATAGCACTGAGGTTAGGATACTCCTGCTTCTATTTTTGTTAAATCTCTATTGAAACTCTGCCCAAAAATGTCTTGAAGTTTAGTCAAGTCATCAAATGCCAAGACCACGTATAGTTGCACAGTTTTACAGTTTTACAGTTATATAGTTTTACAGCTGAGAAAAAAGTGGAAATAATATAATCGTAATACCTTTGCCAGCATCGAAGCAGTCCCGCACCTTCAACGTCAGCTCCGCAAGAAAAACACCATCTTGTTCATTGCTTGTTTCCTATGAAAATTGTTAGTCATATAAGTGTACACGTAACACAATTTTATATGTAGCTAGGCAAAATCATAATCAGGTACTTCGGCTTAAATAAATCCGAAAATAATCACGAGAATCCAGATAATAGTTTTATAGCGATAAAATTATTTCTGACAAAAAACATTATCAGTGACAGGGATTAAACAAATAACAAGAGTCAATACCCAATGTTTATTTTACAAAGTGTAACAAGTTGTTGATATTAAATCACCATAATACTGCTATAATAACAAAGGTAACACTTGGAGTAATGACCTCATTATTTAATTAAGCTATATCATTGTGTTTCTTTCAGGTGGTATCCCAGACTTACAATTTATTTTGGGTCACATACATTTAGTATTTTCAATTTTTTCGTGTTTCTCAATATGATTGATTGATTGATATAAATAAATAGATAAATAAAGTCGAGTTTTATACAGCAATTTATCTTTGTTTGAGTTATTTAAGGAACTATGGAAGATGCTGCGAAGGATGAAGTAAATCATATCATAAGGCTGTTAGTAATACACCCTACTAGGCTAGGTAGGGCCTGTCGTGATATCATGGATCGCTTAGGTTCCACCAGGATCTGGTAGTCCTCATAATTCTGTATTTCCCTAGCCTTAGGCTAGGGAAATACAGACATACATATCAAACATAATTGTGAATACTGCCCTAAATAAAATGTAAACATGAAACGGTAAACTATCAACTTGTCGTCAATTTATCTATATTAAATAATATGATGTCATGAATAACGTATTTGAATTAATTTAATTTACATAACATACAAATGCACAACTTAGCATTACACTGCTTGATGATATTACAAAAATCATGAACATATTATTCACTTTAATTATATTAAAACTAGTACCTAATATGATTAAAAACAAACGAGGATAAAACAGCAATGACCTGAACACCGATGACCGAGGAGGACTTTAAATTTAGGCTGTCAAACAGAGAAGCAATATTGTATCATAATATTCCCAATTTCGAATAAGGCTGTCACAGTTCTTTCTTATTATGAGAGGCTGAGCACTGTAATTATAGAATAGTATCGAATGCAGATTAGTCATCAGAACATTCATGTAAATGGCAAAGAGTGCCCATGATCTAATCAGTTAATCAGTCGAAAAGACAGTGGTATCACTAACTGTGATCTATGATACTATTGATCTCACTAAGTCCCGATTTTCTTGAATTGTGCAACTAAAGCAAAATATGGGTTGGTATGTTACCAACTGTTAAGAATGATCAACATTCAGAATTAATTATCAATTTGTCTTTTTAGCCAAAGCTTTTTTCAGACCATTACAAATGTATACTTAAATAATTTAAGGAGAGTTCTCTTCAAATTATAAGACAATAGGGATAAAAATTAGGACCTACAAAAATCAAAACAAAATGCAGCCACCTAATTTGATGCTTTAAAGCTTTCTGTTCTCCTACGATTGACTAGAGAGGAACCATCTTTGGCAAGTATTAGGAACTTAGACCATTATAAATACCTTGCTGTAAGTTTGCAAGGCATGTGGACTAAGTGGGTTGAGAGTACTCGACTTGAAAGTGGGTGTTGAGAATCCTCAACTAAACTAAAGATAATAACGTCCATAAGATGAGACAGCAGAGTGAGTAGTAGAGGCTGAAGGAAAAGAAATGTCACAAGGAGATGGGCAGGGAGAGTATTATAATAATCATCTTTATGATAGTTCACCAATGGCAATTTGTGCTAGAGAGCGGCAGTGATGCTGTCATCACCATCATCTCTTAAGATAGACCAACATGGTTGGTCACTAGAGGAATGCTCTTGTAAGGCATGCAAGGCAGGGGTGCAGGAAGCAGGGGGCCCCCCATAAAATCTGGGCAAGGGGCCAAAAGGGCCAACTTTTTTATTTAGGTTTCTAAAATGTTCAAATACTTTTTCAAATATTATTTCATACAGATAATGGATAGCCTAATATCATTTCTTTTTGTTTGGAAAAGGGAGACACTGGCCACAGTACACTTTACCCAACTTTTGGTTTTGTACAATCCTCATATTTTAGTAATAACAGTTTTTTGTTCTACTATGATCAAATTATCAGCATTCAGCATTCAGCATTCAGCATTCAGCATTCAGCATTCAGTATTCAGTATTCAGTATTCAATAAATTTGATTAATTATCCTACGAAAAAATGTGTATTGACTTGTTAATTTAAATCAAAAGTACTATAATAAAAAGCTATGATGTACAGCGTTGACATGTGAACTCTACCCTATATTTAGCCCACTTCTAGGTCAATTAAATTCTACTGATAGATCACATCACTAATTATACATCACTAATTGGTGACATGATCTGATCACCATGGGACCCCTAATAATAGGGGGGCCTGGAAGTCGTGCAGCCCACATATTGGCTTGCCCATGGTCACGTGATATCGATCCTGCATGTCTATAAATAAAGTGAAGTAAAGTAAAGTAAAAATTATGACATAACATCTTACTATATATAAAGCGGGACGATATATATATGGATCCGTACCATTTAACTGACACCACGGCATCAACTTTAACGCAACTTTCCGCAAAAACCGTAAAAGATATACAACTGAAACTTTTTTGACTGGGTCAAATGCTTTAATGGCCTTCAAATCAGTATGAACAAATACAAAATTGGCCAAGGAATAGGAGTTTTAGAGCCCAAAATTTGGACCCTCAAGTGGTGTCAAAACGCGAATTAAATAGGTAATTTAATTATTTTAGGCTCTTGAGTCTTGACACCATTTTATTTTTAGGGTATACGGGTTCCTGCTAGTCATCACTAATGTCTACAAAGTATCAGCACACTACATGGAAAATATACTGTAACTATTTCTCCATCAAATACCCACACACAGACCAGTAAGTCAGTGACTTCTTAGTCTGTTCGAGTTCTGATATTGTCATGTGAAGTTATTTCTTCTGACCTCGTATTCCGTTCTTTTTCTCTCGTCATTTTAAACCATAACAATTTTGATGAGGGTCAAAGAATCAAAGAATTTCTGCCTGTTTTAATTTCAGCTGGTATTGTCTTGATATATCTAGATTTTGTATTCAAATACAACAGTCCTCGACATTTCACTTTGTGCCCCAATATACCTTTAAAACAGGATCTACAGGGTGATCAACCACATAGAATTTTACTTTTTTGAAAATGATTACCAACCTCATTATTAGCAAAATTTAGCAAAATTTAGCAAAATTTAACTAAATTTAACAAAATTTTGCAAATTTTTCTGTCCAATTTTGTGGATGATGATTAATCACTCTACACTCGACTGTCACGTGACTCTTTCAACCCGTTCTCTAGCTGGTTCTGAACGACTTTTCGAAACCCTAACCCTCTAATCTGATCCCAACTCTAACCCTAACCCAATCCTTAACAAAAACATGTGCTGAAACCTTAACGGGTGACACTCGTAAAATATTTGTTCCATAAACCCGATACCGTCGATGAGTCCAACTCGGCGCGCGTCCTGGTAGGTTGTAAACCTACAACTGAAACCCTAACCCTAACGAGAAATTAAACTAACTTCCTTATCCCAGGAAAAGTTACCGGCTGGTGGTGGTACTAGAGTTGGTTTAATTTAAACAGACGGCTTGACCTCGCGCGCGACAACAAGCATGATTTGCACGCGTGGCGCATTCCAATGTTCAGGCAGCCACCACGTGACACAATTCAGCCAACCAGAGTACAGGAATCCGCAAAGTTAAAGTTGCAAACTTTTGATTGGCCCGAAAGGGGACTTTTCTGGAGATTTTGAGATAACCCAACAATTACGTTGTCTTGAATTTTCCTCCTGGAGAGGTAACGTTACTTTTAAAAGAGGAACATGTTACAAAAAACCGGAAGTCTCCAACTCTTTTACTTTCAAAGTTAAGCCCCATCCGGTCAGGGTTCCTGGGTGCAGCTGGCTGACGCCGAGTAGGGTGTTTTGGCCGTTCTAACTTAAGACTTTTATGAATTAAAGCAGCCGTATTGATCTTCGGTTTCACTAATTCACTCGCCATGGATTATAGGAAAAGGGCGCGTGTTTGTATTTCGCATTGGATATAAAGATGACCAATGATATTGCAGTGTTTAAGTCACGTGCGCGTGATTTAGCGCGCTTGCGTGTGCTAGCTTGAGCTGACATCAGATACAAACTTTTGTTCCTGACTCTCTCTCACTCTCTCTCTGCATTATACCTTCTGATAAAATCGCTTGCAGTTTGTTGAATATCTAGATGTCATCTGTCATTTGCCGTAAAGTGATACCCTTCTCGTACGCTTTTGTTATTGTTATGGTTTCAATGTCATGAGAGCTACATACATCCAAGAAAAATGTATGATTTTGGCACTTTTTTATGTGGCACTGTCCACTGTTTGTATTTTGCATTGTCGCCACGGTTGCAATCGTGGAGATAGCTGCCGCTACTTCCATACCCAACTTTGCCAAAATGGTCTTGTCTATAACTTGTGCCTAAACAATGAATGCAAGCTCATACATATTCGAGGTGTAAACTGTTAAGCGCATCAGCAGCGCCAAACCACCCACTAAACCTGTTCCAACAGGAAAGAAAGGGGATGTCCCTCCTGCACAAGACAATCATAAACGCAGCAGGAAGAATACATCAACTTTGAAGCCGCCTCAAGATAAAAATGCTTCGAAATATTTTAGCAACAAGGATCTTCTCCAGCATTTGGACCAGTTGAAAGTGGATTGGATGTAAGAGATTTCGTGCATGATTCAAAAATCACTCGAATCAATGATGGCCTCTTATCTACCCTCCCAGAGGCAGATATATCTTCGTCCGGGTGTTCAGTACTCAACTGCAGTTCAGCAACCCTACCAACAAGCCCCTCATCTCCCCAGGGCTACCCTGCACACTGCAGTGCACAGCACCTGCAACAGCCTGCTCTCTACCAACCGCTGCTGGGAAAGTAGACCTCAAGTCAATACTTCCGATCTCCTCAACATTTCTTCTTAACATACAAGGAATGAATCCTGGGATAAAGAACCAGCAATGGAAGTTAAAATCTCTCCACGAGAATTTAGCAACCAGCCCGCTCCACACTCCCTTCTTTATTCTGACTGAGACTCATCTGAAGCCATACCATGTTGAAGCGGAGACGTGTATCCCTGGCTACAGTACCATCAGAGCTGATCAAGACAAACGTGCTCAAGGCGGTGTAGCTATCTTAATCTACCTACACCACTCTTTACCTGCTGACACGATAAAAGTGTACTCTAACTCCTATTGTGAAGTTGCAATGGTTCACATAACTAGCAGTAACTTTCTCCCTCCCTCCCTCCCTCCCTCCCTCCCTCCCTCCCTCCCTCCCTCCCTCCCTCCCTCCCTCCCTCCCTCCCTCCCTCCCTCCCTCCCTCCCTCCCTCCCTCCCTCCCTCCCTCCCTCCCTCCCTCCCTCCCTCCCTCCCTCCCTCCCTCCCTCACGCAACCTTACTTGAATGGTATTTGGAGATATATCTCTAGGATAATCTTGGTTTAAGCTTTTTGATGTGTAATACATAGATTCGGGTGTAGGAACCAAGGCTCCTATTTTTTCTTTTAGAGCTCCACATTTGAAAATTATAAATTTGAGTGTATCAGTGTAGTTGTTTTTTCTTCTATATTAGTTACTCATATCTCTTGTACAGACTGTTTCACAAGGACATTGACAGATGATACTCACATTAGGCATTCATTATTGCATCTAAATTATTTCACTTGCATTAGGTTTAGAAATTTATTCTCTGGTTAACAGATTTCAAATGTTTAATCAATTTGTAGTATGACAGTAAGGTATATAAGAAGTTATTTAATTTTGCTTGGGCTATTATATTGACTATTGAGGTTTAATATGATGATATGGAATTTGAATTCTATATAAATTTACACTATGTGGTTGGGGCATTTTGCATAGTAAATATGGTTACTACTCCTATATATCATATTATTTGATTGGTATTCGATTTCTGCACAGACCTTGGTCTACATATATATTAAATTATTAACCATTCATTCTGTAAGTGCACGAAAATTTATTTCAATCAAGTTGTTTGGCGTCAGCTAGACTGGCATAAGTGGTCCGCACCCGACTAACAGCCAGCCCTCTGATTGGTCAGCGTGACTGCTATTCGATAGCTTATTGGCCAGATTGCGTGTCACGTGGTACCCTACAAACGTGTGTTCAAGTTAATTTGCAGTAGAAATTCAACTGGGATGTTCGGTTTATCATTCTTTGTTACTCCCTGTTGGCATTCTTTAGCGCTAAATGACATCAAGACCTAAAAACCTTAGGTTCTTAACTCGACTCAGGATTGTTGTATCATTTTATTGATTTTCTGATCAATTACCTGGCTTTTCAACTGGTTGCCGGGGTAATTTCATTGGATCCTCCTGCCCGGACAGTAATAATGTCATGTTGCAGGTTTGTTACAATCAATGATAGAGTCAATTTTGTTTTATGCCTACAGTGCAGTGGCGTAACGACCGCCCCTGCTAACCCTGCTAGCAGGGGGGCGGCACCTTAGGGGGGCGGCATTTTTCCGCCCCATTACTCAATTTTGCCGCCCCCTGTAGCCGGTGATGACCCGTGACTCTTCATACCGAAGTAAAAAAAAGTAAAGAAATTAGTTGAACGTGTCTACTACTCCAAAATTCTACACGAATTTATAGCGCAACTTAACCACGCGCTGAAAGTTGCGCAAAAAGTGATAACGATACCACACTTTCATTGTTTTAACTTTAGCGCGGAGGCCAATTTCTAATGATGCGCGTTGTGACTAAAGTTTATACGACGGTAATTGTGTGAACTCTAACCTTCGAGGTTTGCAGTTTGCGACTTTTCAATAATTTTAAATCCGGCTCCTGAGCTCTGGCCATGTTAGTTATCGTAGTAGAACAAATAGAAACATACTTATAAATTATGTTAAGTAAAATAAACATCATGATCACAGATCAAGTCAACCCAATTACAACAATTTACAAAATACAAAAAAATAAATAAATGTTCAGTGGAAACGCTTGATGCGCCCTGCTTTTGCACTGGCAAATTTTTGTACCAGCTTCGAGCGATCAAGTTTGTCAACCTCACTGTTCTCAATTGAGATGAGAGCTAAATCCTTAAGTCTAGATTGTGACATAGTCGACCTTAGATAGGTTTTTATCAACTTTAACTTCGAGAAGGACCGTTCCGCCGATGCAACAGTGACTGGTATAGCTATGAAAAGCATCAAGGCTGCTACCAACTGCGGACACAACAGCGGAAGGTCTCTCTCGAAGATAAAGTTGACCAACTGGAGAGGACTTGTCACATCTTCGGTCCTTAGCTCACTTCCGTAATCTTCCTTCAGGTCAATTAACTCGTCTGCCAATGATGGCTGCAAGTCCTTGTGGTAGATCTTTACCAACTCATTCGCAGCAGTTCGGAGGTCCGTGCAACTCTTCGTCAGTATGTGTTTGGGCTGCAAACACGCGAACTTGCTCACTATCGAGTTGTGTCCCTCAAATCGAAGAAGGATTTGTTCCCGACATGTCTTCAGTGTGGGAAGAAATATCTGTACCTTGAACAAATCCTTCTTCGATGGTTCTGGTAAGTTCTGGCCACGAAGTTGACCAGAATATCTGTAGAGGTTCCGGGCCATGGTGAGCTGGAATGACTGCTCGGCCCCAGCATAGATGGCTTGCTGCTGAGCTTCTACGATGAGAGTATCCCAATTTCCCTCTAGATTTCGGAGAAATCTTGTAAAGCTGCTGAGAGCAGCTGGCACAACTCCAATGTCCAGGTTTTTAGCCTGAAGCATGTTAGTAATAGTCTGTGCCTTGGAGAGCAGCTTCTCCCAAAACACCAGAGTAATGGTGAACTCGAAAGTTCTAACTCTACTCAAAAGTCCCGCAGATGTTCGGCAGTTGGTGAGTGATAGCTTCGTCAGAAGTCTGATGATATCTGGCTGCCGATTCTTGATGGCCCGAACGCTTTCATGACGAGACGACCACCTCGTTGGGCAAAGTTTTTTTAGGTCTAAGCCCGGAGAGTTCATCTTCAGCTCCTCCCAGCGTAATGAGCTCGATCCAACAAACGTAAAAACATGGCCCAGACAGTCGAAGAAATCACTGGTGTGGTTGGTAGCAGCCACAACATCTTTTATCACCAAACACAGATTGTGGGTCGAACAGTGCACGAAGGGAACAGGGTTCGTGGTTCTGTTCTTCAGTATCGTCTGTACTCCCCCATAAACTCCCGACATAACACTGGCTCCGTCAAATCCCTGTCCTCTAAGTTTGTCCAGCGTGATTCCCAGCTTCTGGAGTTCTTCAATAGCGAGATTAGCAATAGCCTCTGCTTTTCCAGATGACATTGCGATGAATCCGAGGAAGGTCTCATGCACCTGTACTTGAGAGTCTCGAACGGAAACCCAGCGCACCACCAAACTTAATTGGTCTACCTGTGAGGGAAATATGTCAATAAAATAGCTTCTAGATTCTAATACACATCCGATGGAAGAAATAAATGTACAACATAGTGAAAAGGGAAGGTGCAACGGTATTTTTCTTTACCATTGTCCACTGTACAGACATAATCATATTACATAAACAAATTTGAAATCAAAATGTATTTGACCAAAAGATGGAACGAACCTTTCCCAGATCAACTGTCGAATCAAGGATAATCGAAAAGTAGGGGCTCTTTAGGATATCCGATACCAAGGAGATCCGCATTTCCTCGGCGATAAGGGAGATCAGCTCGTTTTGGATCGCAGGGCTCAGATATTTAGTCTTCCCCTTGGGCGTGGCGATCACTTGCTTCAGGAGACCGTCAAACTGGGCAAGCAGTTTGACCAACTCTAGGAAGTTGGATCCCTCACAAACTCCATCCCCCACAACCTCTCTGTGTCCACGTAATCCAATGTTCATAGAGGCAGCAGCTATTATGATGGCAATAACCCGCTCGACGACCAGAGTCCACTTTTTTTCGTTCTCCTCGATGATCTTCAGCTCTTGAAGATCGACTGGGCTTTTGATGAAGTGCAGTCGATTTTTATGCGCCTCTGCGTGGCTCTCGGACGTCTCATGTGTCTTCATCTTCTTGGAGATGCCATACTTCTTACTGGGAAGAATCTTGTCTGCCCACGGTGATTTGGCTTTATCCCCGAACAGCCAGCATGTCTCGCAGTAGGCATATTTGCCTAGTGGTGAATAGCAGAGCCATTTTCTTCGCAGTTCGAGTCCATTCTGTTGCTTACTAACATAGTAGTTCGACAACGTTGAGGGTTGACAAGGTCCGTGTTGCAGTATCGCCCGCTTGTCAGCGATGCTGAGACATTGTCTGTCTTTGAACAGCTCCTTGTCGCTCGGCCAGTTCACCTCCAGTGATAGAGCAGCTGCAGCTTCCACTACAGCATCGACTTCGTTGCTTCCTTCACCTGGCGCAGATTTCATGATCAACTGTAAAAAGCAAGCCAAAAATGAAGATGTTTCTGTGAAAAGAAATTTAAGGATGTGGCAGTCAATCTATGATGTAATATCTAAGATCACACCATTCACGACGAGATAATAGACTGATTATCGTATCATACTCCGTATTACTATTTGTTAGTAATTAGTTATGAGTTATGATAACAAGTCAATTATATGTACTATCTTGCACTAACAGGAGTTTTAGAGAATCATGTCACTATTTCAGTAAATTAGTAAAGACCTATTATTTTGGGGTTCCTCCAGTAATTTTCTTACCTGTTTCGTCGTCCGATTCAAATAGGAGAGAGTCCAACTCTTCATCTGGTTCCTCGACTGGATCGGGACGGCTCTCCTCCCGCCAATACACGTCTTGTGCTGCTACTCGGGCTTCTGCGGCAGTAGGGAACGCTGGTCCTGCAGTTGCAGTGAAGCTTGTTATCTTGGGATAGGACTTCATAAACTCCTCCTTCTTCTTCTTCTTGTTTCTGTACGCTGCCCCAGATTCTTTAGTACGCTTCATGTTAACTGTTGTGAAAAAATAATCAATCAAGAGGTTGGTCGTCGTCAATTACAAATTGCAATGCGATTGATTGTCGAATTAGATATATTGTATACATGATGATGAGTAGTGAGCAGCCTGCAGCTTATTATCATGTTAATAATAATAATAATAACAAATTATTATATAACCAAGAATGGTACTAGCTACTAATGTCAGAGCGGCTCTCCTAACAAAGAGAAAACTATAATAATTTATAATAATAGTATTGCTAATTTTCAAACCTAAAAAAAGTGGCTCTCGGGCGGTAGGACAATGGACATATCACATGAGTGATGAGTGACGGAATGTTGGCTATCGCGGAAAATCACAGACTATAACAAAAATGTACGCATATGACACATGTAGATTAAATTGGTGGACAACAGTCATGCAACATGCTTTAAAAATCTATGTCAAGTGATGAGTCAACTACATTAAAGCTAACTTTAACACATGCTTCAGTAGGGGTACGAGGGTAGGATATTGCACATCAGTAGTCAGTACAGGAATAAACGTTATTACTAATATTAACTTACGAAGTTCACGTTGGAAGACGAAAGTCGGGTGGCCCAAGTGGGTACGTGACCAAGAATACAGTAGCGCTTGCAGTCCTTCCAGTTTCCCATTTGACCGGACGGCGGACTCTGAAAATATCCATGCGACAGTAAGATTCTATGCAAAATGCAAATCAGCCCTCAGCCCTCAGGGATTAAATCCTAAGGGCTAAGACCTAACTTATCAACAAACGTCATACAAAAACATCATTAATACTGTGACTCGTGAACCGGCCAGCGCAAAGCTGAAAGGCGAAAGCACCGCTGACCTTAGGCAATTCCGATCAATGATCAATGATCAATCAACAAAATTGAACGTCGACGGTCGAGTTCACAATATTGCAATTCATTACTAAAAACTAGTCATAGCAGTTAGTCGTGGCAATCTGCACACTGCAGGCAGCAGGTTAACAATGGAGTCAATTGAATTGATTATTGATCTATAAGATTAACAACCGTTTACACTTTACTATACCGTTAATAATACGAGATCTAAATGAGCTGTTGAAATACTTAATATAGAATTGATCAACAATTTACTTAAATTAAAACTTAAGATTCAAGATTAAGATTGATAACTTTTAAGTGATAGCAGATAACGATAAATGATAACTGTTTACTGTCAACTGATAGCTCATAGGCATGGAACTTATCAGATAACGGCTTAGTTTCTGCACTCAGCAGTCAGCAGTGAGCAGTCAGAACTCAGATTTCAGAAGTCACAAGTGACAACAAGTCTACAGTTTACACAATTACAATCAATTATCAATTATCAACAATCAACAATCAACAATGTACACGTATGACGTAGACGCCACTCGCCAGAGCCCAGACGGTAGACGCAAGACGTAGTAGAGTACATACTACATTCTAGGGCACACGCCATACGGTAAAACCAAGATAACAAACGATTAGCATTCTGATAACTACACGTGCGTCGTGTATCGGTGTCTCGCATTGATATCATCGACTGACATGCAATTTCCTCCAATCACAAGGCAAGCAGCAGACCACGTGAATAAATTTTATCCAACGCGAACGCGCACAAAATTAATAGAGGTCGATATAATGGTATATTTTTGCTGCCTATGCGCGGCTCGATTTTAATATTTCGTGGGTTTAACACGCGCGCGTCTTGGTCAAAATTTAATTTGCTTTGTTTTCTTAGACGTCGTGTTGGTAAACATTACTGATTACACAATATACACACTACACTGTAACCTCACGCGACGGACAAATCTCGGCGAGCGAAGCGAGCCGGCTCCGGATAGGGGCGGCAAATTTCAATTAGCAGGGGGGCGGCACAAAGTAACGTTACGCCACTGCTACAGTGATCTTCATTACATCTGCTATAGCGATACCCAGTGTTATAACAGGTAGTAGATAAGCTTACTGATTGTTCTACTATAGTAACTTGTAACTAGTACCTAATGACTGTTTAGTTTAATTGAATCTACTCTTGGACTAAAGTTAAACTTAATAAAGTGATTCAGCGGCACATGAAGAAGGTTCGAGAAGAGCGTAAGAAATTCCTGGAACGTTGCCAGAAGTCCCCCCATGGTACGGAATCCTCCCACCCGGAGGCTTCCCTGTAATAATGTCATGTTGCAGGTTTGTTACAATCGATCGTAACTAATATAATAATATTCTATTAACTTATGTTAAACTTAATATCATAACTTAAAATAATTATTTTTCCGGACGGTAGTGATATTGCGGGGTGTAACAAGTTTACAGTTATAACCTCACTTTATTAATAATTGTTTGTTGTAATAATTGTTTTGTTAAACTAATGATTGTTTAGTGTATTTCTCTAACCAACATAATGGTCAGGCATGTACGGAGACCTCCCTGCTAGCTCCAGCTCCTACGAGGACCTAATCCTTCTGATAGAGAAACTGATAGAACTCTAAAAATTAAACTTGTTCTTCCCGGTATGTGGTGTTTGTGGGAAGAGTGCCGTTAATAAAAAATAATCTTCTTTTCCTGTAGCTTATATAATATCCTAATCTTGAACCCGTCTCTGATCCTGATCTAATACTGCAGTAATTATAGTGAGTAAGATAAAAGTAGTTAATAAACCTCTCCAAAAACGGTTGACAGGTCGAGTCGTGGCTAAGTAATGAACGAATGAGAGCTAATTTTTGTCACGTGACAGCACTACTATAAAATATCCCTCATTATATATTCTCTACTCTGTGATCACCCTCCCCCCTCAGATATTCAAGAAGAGGAAGGAGAGAAGGAGGAACCACACAAAGGAATGTACAACGTGGCAGGAGGAGACCTCATCACCCAAATCTACGCCGCCTCCGGGCAACTACTGGACCTCACCTACCGGGCTGGCCGGCTCTATCATACCTCACCTACCGGGCTAAAACACGGGTCTTCATAGTGATATGACTTTGATTTCTAATAGACTGATATTTATTGACATTTTTGGTTAGGTCCATGGCCATGGTTAGGACATTGGACAGTTGTTATTTTTTACTTAGTTTGGTAATGTTATAATAATTTTGATGTCACCTGTTTTATAGCGTAAATATTCTGTTATTCTATGTTCTAACAGCACCGTTATAAAAGTGTTTTAATCCTTCAAACATATGTAGCTGATAGTGATATAATAACATATTGTAAAATTATTGGAATGTGACGTGCTCTGGTATATAATATATCGACTATTATGGTAGAATCTAGGTAGAATCTAGGTAGATAAGAATCTGGTAGAATGTAGAATTTTGATCTATTTAACAGTTGGAGGCACGTTTAAGAGGCAAATCGATCTCAATTTCAATTGCCCTTTCATAAATCTCATCGTTGATAAACAGAGCTACAAATCTAAACAATTGTGAGATTTATCCTTGGCAGTGTAACAACTGGCCTTAGGAACGATCCTTCAGCTTCTTGTAAAGCTCTTCCTTGAAAGTGCTGCTTTACATTGTAATACAGGTAATGCCAAAGTAAAATAACAAAGGTGGTCGACTCATTCGATGGCCTTGTTGCGTCGCAACGAATCCTCATAAGATAAGATAAGATAAGAACTACAAATTGTGGTATCTGTTCGCGATGCAAAACTGAAATTGAATCAAACAAACCTTAAATGAAATTGAATCAAAACTTGCAGGAATAATGTTATTGCAATGTTATTGATAATTCGTGAATTCGTGCAACCTTATATAGTGCCTATAATTCAATTAGCTAATTACAGGCCATGCGTTTCATAAACCATATTATGGCCCATTTCGGTCACAAATCGGAGCTTAGATTGAGTTTATTGCACGCGCGGTGGACAAATTGTGTAATATAAAAACAACTATGCTGTCACAAATAATGCGCGCTATGGAGGTGACCAATGAAATCACGGCATTAAAAACACGTGATAGCGCGCTGGCGAGTGAATTAGTAAAATCCATTGATCTTCCAAACCTACAACTTTCAAGGGCTAGAATTCGCTGTATTTTGCCGTTAAAACACAGCTTGTACTGTTTAACTTCATGATTGGGCCGTAATTCAAAAGCAAATTGGCAAGAAGTGGTGCTCACGGTCTCACTTAACGTCACTTATCGCTCAGTTAAGAGCGACCATGGTCTTAAGCGACCATGGTCTTAATATCAAATCAAATCAAATCAATAGTAGAGGCTCTTACGGGCATTGTCTGCTCGATACGCTAGGGACCCCAGATACACCTTACTAGACGTATTTTTGACCGTAGAATCGATTAAAAGTAGTTTCAAGATGACTGAACTGATTGTTCTTGGTTAAAATTGCAAAAAACCGATTTTTGGGCCAAAAATAGGCCAAAAACCATGTTTTTTGATATTTTGAGCAAGTTAATTTTGTTGGCATGTCGGCAAAACTTGCATGGAGATAGCTAAAAGGCAGCCGCACAATATGGTATAAAAATAAACAAATCCCTCTATTTGTTCTGGGGTAAAAATCCAAAAAAGTAGTAAACATTTTGACTTTTTTGCTTGAAGTTTGAATAATTTTTTGCAGTTGTATTAAATCATCTCAAAAATAGTCACATCGTGTTTGCCTGAATTTTTCCTTTCTGAGAAGTACCCACTTCATATACTTTATCGAAGTTTGAATATTGTCACTCCGCAAGCGTTTTTGCCACATTTTCGACGCGCACTACGCGCAAAAGCATTTAGTTGTTATCAATTGGCACCCGCGCGTTCATTATAAATTTCAAACAGCTATAACTCAGCGAGATTATGTCCGTTCTAGCTCATATTTTCACACCAAATAGAAAATAATGTGATCTTATTGCTGACAAAATATGAATATAATTACTTTATTTGCCTTAGAGTAATAGACTGTCAAAGTTTAAAACGCGCATTGGTATAGCACGTGACTAATAAGGCCAAATTTATATTTCTTAACATATTATCGATCCTTAGACATCATACTATTGTGTCCAATTAGCGGTTAGGTCTCTAAACTCGTAGCAGAAAACACGTTTTTTGCCCGTAAGAGCCTTTACTATAAGCAACAGACAGCCTGCAGGCATATGATCCGAATACGAAATATCCTTGTGTTCGGCATTTAAATTTAGCCCTAATTGGTTACTTCGTACCCAGGAAAAGTTACCGGCTGGTGGTGGTACTAAAGTTGGTTTAATTTAAACAGACGGCTTGACCTCGCGCGCGACAACAAGCATGATTTGCACGCGTGGCGCATTCCAATGTTCAGGCAGCTACCACGTGACACAATTCAGCCAACCAGAGTACAGGAATCCGCAAAGTTAAAGTTGCAAACTTTTGATCGGCCCGAAAGGGGACTTTTCTGAAGATTTTGAGATAACTCAACAATTACGTTGTCTTGAATTTTTCTCCTGGAGAGGTAACGTTACTTTTAAAAGAGGAACATGTTACAAAAAACCGAAAGTCTCCAACTCTTTTACTTTCAAAGTTAAGCCTTATCCGGCGCGGTTAGGGTTCCTGGGATACGGTCATCACGTGATCGAGACAGTTTTTCGCCAATATCTCGACAGGGGAGAATTTTAACCAATTTACTTTATGTCCGCCAATGATCTGTCCAGTCTTTTTGGATTTTATGAAACAAACGGACATATAATAAACGAACTTGAATTGGAGGGCTTTGACGCGCCTCACCATTCATAATATTATTTGTATTTTGCTTCTTGCTTGCTTCGCCTTGGAAAGAAAATTAACAATTTGAAAAGGTTGGCATCGTCAATCAAATTCTTGATATATGATTTTTGATGCACGCCGCGCATCAAATTTTTATCGCAACTAGATCGTAGCAATACATTATTAAGCCAATATGAGCTGTTAAGGGTCAACCGTCAATGCAATAAAGTTTTATTGATCTATTTGGAATGCTAAAGTATACAAAGCAAAATATATATTGTTTTATTGTAAAAGCTATTGCTTTTACATTGTACATTTAATTACACCGCATATACGATTTATGATATCTTGCTCCAAAGCTGAGATATGAGGTTAACCAGAGTGCGGGTTACAAAATTTATAATGGTTAACCTCATAAATCAAAAATCAAATCAAAATATAATGACACAAACATCATCACACATCATCAAAAATATATTTACTAAAGTTTAAAAATTATCTTAAATCTATTGGCCTAAACAACCAAGTTAAAATGAATCTAATTTACATACTTTCCACTACTATATAAGTTGATTAAGCGTTTTTTAGCATCATGAGGATTACACACAAAATATTCATTGTGCTTCTCTTTATTAAAAGCATAATTTAATCCCTCAATCTTTCCTAATACTTCGTCCGAAGAAAGTATGGTACACACTACCTTAACCGTCACTGGCCTAATTAAATCCTCCGGCTTCCTGTAATTGGCTAGTTACACTTGTGTAACAATGTGGCTGTTGGAATACTCCGAAGTAAAATAAGTGTGAGATAAAAAACATACCAAAAATGACTATCATTTACAGATCCGTTTAAAATAGTCTCTTTTTTGAAAGCCTCTAATCTTATTTTAAAACTTAACACAGTCCCACAATTCTTGACATGTGATGATGTGATGTCAAATTTTACTTTACTTTACTTTCACCAATTTTATAAGTTTCCGTTTTTGTTTGCTGTCGCCTGTGACATATTACATACACGAGCCCTGTGTGTAACTGTAACGTACGTTAAAATAATTCAGTTAATTAATTAACTTTCTGCTGTGGTATTGTATGCAGTCATCTGCGAATAGCCGTCAGCATTTTATTTGGGGAGGGGGCCAGCCCCATGAGTCACAATGATGTGACTCTTGACGCGAGTCTCGTTTCTGAACTTCACAACAGACCATGAATCTTGTAGGGGTTCCCCTTCAGTATATAAAATGGAGCATTAATTAACTATCTATACTGTAAGTTAAATTAGAGTGACCAATTTATTGGATTATGAATTATGAATTCTTTTATTATGTGGTCAGATACCATCTTGAAAACAGGACATACAAACTACAACCATGGTTAGATTGCAGAACTGGCTTATACCACACTTCGTTTTTATTCTGAAGGGCACATTTCTGAACTTGACTTAGGACACAATCTAGCCACATACCTAATTTATTACCAGAGGGACCCCATCATATTATGTTTTAAATACATCTTTTTTTTTTTCTTTTTTTTTAAAAGAGAGGCTGGGCCTGGTTGGCCCACGAGAGGATAGCATATGGATGCTTTGCCTACCTCTGGGGTATGGCAGTCCTGTGGGAGGATGCCAGCGGAATCAAGATGTGTAATCACGGATGATGGTAAGTGTTGTGGGGTGTGTTATAGATAAACGGTTAAGTGGTGGTTGAGTGTGGAAGAGAGGGGCGAAACAAGACGGCGTTAAAGTAGTCGCTATGTTACACCTGTCTGGTCCAACTCCTCCGGCACCACTAAGCGTTTAGTGTGGTTTGTAAAGTTGACAATGGTGGAGATGTGTTGGTTGTCGAATATGTCATTGACAGAGAGGTAGTAGTCCCGGAAATATTGACCTCTTATTTGGGCAATAGCCGGGCACTGTCCGAGAAAGTGTGAGACAGTCTCCTCTCCGTCGCCGCATTTTGGACAAGCACTTGTGTCTGATTTGTGAATGGTGTGTAGGTGTTTGTTGAGGCCACAATGTCCCGTGATGAGGTGCACTGCAGTTCTGTAATTTTGTCTGTTGTTACTGAGTGTAGTGTTGAGATTTTTGATGATGTTGATGTTTTTATGTCCAAGTGTCAGTTTAGTGTGTCTGGGACCATTAGTAATCCATGATTCTTGATTAAGTTTTGTGACTTTGTCGTTGATCAGGCGTTTGATGTAAGATTGTGGAATTGGGCAATTCAAAGTGGATTCACTGGTTGTGCCATTTTTGGCCAGCTCGTCTGCTTTTTCATTACCCCACAATCCGATGTGTGCTGCTATCCATCTGATCTCTAAGGTGTTAGTGGATCCGAGTGTATTGAGGGTGTCGTAGCAGTCTCTAGTGGTTCTACTCCTCGTTGAAGGTGAGGATATAGCTTGAATAGAGGAGAGACTGTCTGACCATATGATGATATGTGTGTTTGTGTAAGTTGATAGATATTTACAAGCTTCGATGATGGCAGTGAGTTCAGTTTGATAAACGGTGCAATAATCAGGAAGCTTGAATGATCTTTCATCTAGTGTAGTGTTGTTGTTGTCTGTGGTGATAATATAACCAGCCCCGCTACCTGAGTCTGTGCGTGACCCGTCTGTGTAGCAGGTGATGGTTTCACTGGGGATGTTGTCGATGGTGTTTTGGAGTGAGCCTCTATATTCAATGTTGTCAGCTCCAGGAGTGGTGACCGTGAAGCGTCGTTCAAGCATCATGGTTGGTATAGATAGGTCTCTCTCTGCTTTGGGTGGTATGTTGAGGTCTGCCATGAATTGTTTGTTGATAGTGGTGTGAGTTGTGATGGTACCTTTTCTGGGGGCGATAGTTTCGAGGGTTAGGCTTCCATATGCTTGAAGCCTGGCTGTGCCCTTTGCTGCTTCACCTCTCAGGAAAAGTATGATATCTGGAGTGTTAGTGAGGTGGTTCAGTGCGATGAAGGGAGTACTAGGCATGGCACCAGACATCATTCTCAATGCCAATGCCTGAACTCGTTTGAACTTCCTCGCGTTGGTGTCTGTTTGGGTTGCCCTAATCCATATACTACAGCAGTATGATATTAAATACATCTGTGCCTGCATCTCAATCGGATGCAGATTGTAGAACAGGTTCCCCCAACGAACCAATCATGTTTGATTGTATGTTTCACATAGTGGGGATGATGCGACATGTCGTTAAGACTGAATAGCTCTATCTGATTAAGTCCTGGGATTGGCTTTTCGATTAAAACCTGTGTTGGGGTTGATAAATGATAACTTCCATGTGTTTTGTAATGCTGTTTTCTTTCACTGCTCTCCACCCCCCCCCCCCCTACCTGTCAGACTGTGAGATACTTTTCTATTGATCTAGACTATAATATCATAATACTTGAAAGGAATGCAATGACAGAGATGAACAATGCCTGCAAAACTTTCTCCTCAAGAGCTCCTGAACACCAAATGGGTGGAGATCAGTACGTCAGACCTTGTGGACTCCACCAGAACTGACTACCACTTCAATAAACTTCTTCACAGTAAAGAGGTACTGTTTATTAATGTGATGTATAGATCCAAAAGTTTGTTTCATCATGGTGTTTTATTTGTAGGGTAAACTTACTGGTCCTTCGAATTAGTGTCTATTTTGGTCAAGATCTCTATTATATCCCAAAGATGTCCTCTTTCTTGGATACTATTTCTTGTATATGTACTGTATTCATTATAATAGTATGTACTTTTTAGTTCAAGTAGTAGTTATAGTGCTGCGATATTATTATTATGTATGTTGTTAAATCAATACTTATCAACACAGGTTGTGTACTCACCGGGGCTATGTATTGACACAGCAGGAGTTCAGTTCATTGAATTAGATCCAAGAAAACCTTCTGAAGATGACAAAAAGGTGACCAATTGAGATCTTCATGGCAAAGAATCGGACATGAATGGTCCATTGTTGTTTGTATATTTCATCTTTAAATTCATGTATAGTATACTGATTATCTATGATCATTTATCTAGACATACAATTTCAGGAACTCATTGGTAAAATATTGCAAAGTGAGGACGACCTTGCAAGTCACATCTCAAGCACAACATTATTCTCCCAATATATTAGCAAGAAACAGCTTCTTCACGAGAGAATTTTATTTGCTGTGTCTCACAAATATCATCAGGTATGTCAAATTTAAAAACTCTTTTTTGTCTGCAGACTTCTCATACAACTTGTCATTCCAACTTCTCAGAAGAATAATACAAAGTTAACAATTTTATAAGATGAAGACTAGGTCTCTAGGTGAAATCAATTAAAGATTGTTACTAAAGGAGATATAAAAAGTTTGTTAGTTATTTATAACTAACAATTTTTATTATATATATAACTTTTCACTCTTCTTTTAATGTCGTTAATAGTTGTGTAGAATACGAGACATTGTTGTGTTGATATTCACTCACTTTCGTACTCACTTTCGTATCTTGCAGGACGCAATTAAAACAGAAGCCAAGCTGTCAAGCTCTAGTGAGTCGAGTGTTGACTTGTCTAGTTCTGAAATTGTGCACACACCAACTGGAAATGGACTGCTTCTAGAACTTGGTCTCAAAACAGGTTTCAGAATTTTATTGGACTTCGTGGTGGTAATTTCTATCAAGCTTCTAGTGTAGAAATTAATTTTAAAGCAGGTCTATTCAGCACAAGATATATTTTGATATTCCTACAAATAAAGCCAGAAGCTTTATTTCTAAATTACTTAAATCCAGTAACAGAAATATACATATTAAAAAGTACTACTTGAAGAAGCCTCAAACTTAACTTTCAAGTTCAGGACCTAACCCTAAACCATTTCCAGGTCTGTCCCTGATGTTCTCCCTCCTAAAACAGTCCTGGGTACAATCCCAGACTGACGCGTACAGCCTGAGTAACGATGTGTTGATAACAGCACGTGACTTGCTCTCCGCTCTTCCTCCACTGTCTTTAGCTATGGACACTAAGATCCCTCCTCTCGGCAACCAAACTCTCAGTCAGGTGGCTAAACAAACTATCATACTTTAAAAGAACTCAGAATTTAAAGTGTTGATATTTTTGTTTGTTGTTTATCATGCAAGGCAGGTATTATTTTGTTGTTGATTAGTGTCACATTCCCTAATAGTTCTAAAGCTAATTAATTTCCACCTCAGATTTGCCAGTTTCTACAAAACACAGTACACGGTAAATCCAACGCCGATTCGTACGGACAACAGCTAGCGGCAGAGGTGCTGCTGTGTCTGGTGATACAGCGCGGATCACTACACACTGTGCTGGACTGGGTGCGCATGGCGCGCAGTCCCAGCACCCAGGGGGTCATGATATCAGTTCCTCTGCTCAACCAGGTTAGCAATCGGAAATGCCTCGCCTCCACCAGAATTCACAGTTATCATTGCTGAAAGATTTAGAAAATATTCTCTTCTAGTACAGTGGAACCTCGATTTGTCGCAGACCCCGATTTAACGCACTGTTTCCTTTCCCCAAACTCCGTGCCACTACGTGGTAAATCGGGGTTTTACTGTGTGCGTCTTTTTTCAAATGAATTGAAAAATTTACTTCAACCAACTCATGAGTTTATGCCCGTCTTTCCTATAATAATTATCAAATATTTATTTTCCGATGTTAGCTCCGATGACAAGATTATGAGAATTTCTCAACTAACTCAGCAGTAAAAATGCTTCTTCTACCGGACTAAAAACCTGCTCTACTGAACTAAATATATAAGTCCTCTTTAAAAAAGTGCCACTTCAGATGAATTGTCATAAATATGCTCTTTAGTCTTTAGTCTAGGAAAGACGAACATAAACTCATGAGTTTGTGGAAGTACATGTTTCCAATTCATTTGAAAAAACATAAACTACAAGAGAATATTTTTCTAAATCTTTCACAAATTTCAATAAAATTGAGGACATATTATTTACAGGTAGTGCAGCAGATAGAGTGCAGCAAACATCTTATCACATGTAATTTTACAGGTAGTGCAGCAAATAGAGTGCAGCAAACATCTTAACACATATATTTTACAGGTAGTGCAGCAGATAGAGTGCAGCAAACATCTTATCACATGTAATTTTACAGGTAGTGCAGCAGATAGAGTGCAGCAAACATCTTATCACATGTAATTTTACAGGTAGTGCAGCAAATAGAGTGCAGCAAACATCTTATCACATGTAATTTTACAGGTAGTGCAGCAGATAGAGTGCAGCAAACATCTTATCACATGTAATTTTACAGGTAGTGCAGCAAATAGAGTGCAGCAAACATCTTAACACATATATTTTACAGGTAGTGCAGCAGATAGAGTGCAGCAAACATCTTATCACATGTAATTTTACAGGTAGTGCAGCAAATAGAGTGCAGCAAACATCTTAACACATATATTTTACAGGTAGTGCAGCAGATAGAGTGCAGCAAACATCTTATCACATGTAATTTTACAGGTAGTGCAGCAAATAGAGTGCAGCAAACATCTTATCACATGTAATTTTACAGGTAGTGCAGCAAATAGAGTGCAACGTTAGTCTGGAAATGGGAACATTTGGAGGTAAAGAAGAAATCACACTTAACGATGCGGCTACTGCTCTAATGAAACATGTTAGTTTCTGCTAATTTTATATTTAGTTAATTAATTAATTAATTAATTAATTAATTAGTTAATTATATATTTACTGTACTTCCCTGTATCAGTGTTAAGCAATGTAATTGTAAACACCTTGAGTCCCTTGTACAACGTCGGTATGCTACAAATTTTCCCAATATGTCTCTAGATAAACACTCTGTCAATGTTGTTAAACACGTAGTGCAAGCTTGTACGTTTTGCAGCACACATTTATTCCTTCGATACCAATAAATTGGAGAAGCAGCTACAAGTAACTTATGTATTATATTGTATAATTGTGTTTGATACTTGTATAAGTGCACACTGAAAAAAAGTACGTGCAGTATGGTTTTTAATTTTTATTAAGTTCCGTATTTGATTTATTAATAAATGGTCCTCATATCGTATTATTAACAATTTGAACAGTAGAAATTTTCCAGTAAAACGAAAATTCCGGTAAATCGGGATCTCAATCGTGCACAAGTTGGTGTTGTTAAATTGTCCTGATTGATGTGCATTTCTCATTAAAATATTCTTCCTCGAAATCAATTGTCCATCTCCTAAAACAAGAAGACCTCTTTTTTCTCAAAACGTTTGAGTCCGCTGAAAAATAAGAAAAAAAATCTTATTTTTGGTTGGATTTTAAAAACGCCATTTTACGCGTTATTAAATTCAAACCCCAGAACAGACTAAAAACATTCCAGAAGTGCAAATTGAATTATCAGCTACAGCTCAGCACTAACATGTCAACAGGTGTACATAGTCCAGATGTGTCTATTTATAGGCCCCAGCAGGCAGCAGCACAAATATCTGCAACATAGTGGTATTCAGTGTAGTACTGATATGGTATTTTAGGAATTTTAATAGTTAGTATCTGAGGCTATGGAAAGTTTTAAAGTGGAATGAGTACAATTATTGGAATAACTTGGATAATCACATTATTGTTAAGACCGTAACACTTAAAACAGATGCCAATTAGCAAGATATTTTGTCTTCCTGTAATTGGCCTGTTACCTGGTTGTACTGTAAGAAATACAGAAATAAAATAACTAAATGTTAAGAATGTAAATACACCATACCAGCATTGTACCCAAAATGTAGCTGGCACGCATGGTATTTAAGATTTAGGTCCTAAATCCTCAGTAAGAACTGTGAGGTTAACCAAAACAATCACAGGTGTGCACCACAGCTACCAACTACATAGACATGTGTATGAGGTGTGATAGTAAGCCTGACAGCGACCCTGTAATGCCCTCTGATGTGTATATCTGGGGCTCCAACAGCTCCCACCAGGTTAGATTAACAATTATTCAGTTTAAACTTTTTTAAATTTACTGATCTTTAAATTTATCATACCATTGATTCATCGATGGTATGATAAATTTAAAGATTTTAGTTTCATGAAACTTAAATTTTGACCGTTAAATTAGAGTTTCTTACAGCTAGCTGAGGGGAGTCAAGAAAAGATTTTAGTAGCGAAACAAACGGAATGTTTTGCGGGGTCCCAATATGTTGAAGCCGGACAATACTGTACTTTTACTATAGGTCAGAGTGAAGTTATTAGTATGTTTATAGGTTCCATCATTACTTTACATTATAGTGAGCGTAATGGTCATTGCGTTTAAAGTCGATTAACTGATTAAGTAATTGGTTAACTTTGTTAACTATTTAAATTTACACGTTTCTTTGGGCACGGTTTGGTATTATAATCCTTGTTAGGCAAGATTTCTAAGTTAACCGAGTAATCTATTTCGAACTGTTAATCATTACTTCCTGCTGACTAACTAATTAGAGTAATAAGCCTAAACAGTAATCATGTTAAATTACTTAAATTATTTTAATAACGTTTGTAATTACATTAGTTATTTGTTAGGTGGTGAGATACAAGCCTGTGGTAAAGGCAGTTACGGTAGACTCGGACTAGGTAAGCATGGTTACTTTAAAATCAATCATTAATTTAAACTGCCTTATCGCTATTGATTAATTTATAAATTAATTAATTTATAGATGATAAATAATGTAATATGTATCCATTTTGTGAAGATCTCTTCACAAATCATTATATTATATTAGTGTAGGATTGCCAGTATGCGCTATAGTTATCAAAGTTCGATACATGATATGGCTTTACAATTGGAATATGAGACTGAATCTTAAGTCGGTAGTCAAGTACGTGGTAAATAACATGTTGTGTTTTGGCTACAAGTTACAAACTTTAAAGTATTCATAATTAATGTAATTACTGTTGATTAACTGTATCGAATGTCAGGGAATCACCTCCCTTCCTATAGCTATAGTCACGTACGTTGTACATATAACTTACCTCAACTTGCATGTACAATGTACGTGATGTGGATATACATTATACATCAGATAGAAAATAGAATAGATTCAAATATTGTTATTAATTGATTTAAAGACATTTATTAATTACAAGATAATAGTAATTGATCAGTAATTATCCAATTAACTTACTAATCACGTGCTCACTCAGGTGACAGCACGAACCAGGCCCAACTGAAACCCCTCTCGTTTGATCCTCCTGTCTCTATTGTAAAGATTACTTCCTCTAAAGGATCAGATGGGCACACCCTGGCTCTGACTAGAGATGGCGCTGTCTATACGTGGGGCGACGGTGAGTTTTACAATAGTAGGGATAACATGTTACCTGATCAGTGATCTGCTTAGTATTCATATCATAGTATTGATATCAATATAAGTATAGTAATTGTTCATTGAGTAGACAATAGACATATAAAATTAAATATTAATCGGACGTAAAATGTGAATCTTGTAGTGCAGTGGCTGATAGTATTTCATGTGATGAAATACAGTGTCACGAGGCTTAATTCACTAGTTGTAATTGTGGTTATTACACTGTACTGTCGTAATGTATTCATGTGTAATATCTGCAATGTTAACATTAGATACATTAGACATTGTCTACATTAGATACAACAATAATTGATATAACAATAATTGAAATAGTGCAGTGTGTGTTACCCAACGTGACTATTATAATTGACGCTGTTAAAATTATATCATGTGCTTAACAATTTCAGTAATTTCTCATTATGTTGTAAACTTGAAGATGGATAATGCCGAAATGCGTATAAATGGAATCTAATTATCTAAATACCTATTATTGACGGTGAAATTTATCAAACGTGCTGCAAAATATGTTTGGCCGATATTAATTTGTTGATAAAACGGAAAAAGTGTAAGCCAGTTAGTGAGTTAGATACTGTTCAAATAAGAAAACGCTCAATCTTTAGAATGATAGATGGGTATTTGTTTTGTGAACCCATTCATACACATAACATGAGCGTAGTTATATAAAACAAATTCCTGCGGTGGATAACTGCTGTCTTGTTAAGTGTACGTACATAGAAACACCTCAACTTTAATGTTACACCAAGTAAGAGAGTATGCGGTGAGCTGCTTCGCAAGCAGTGTAAAACATCTTCTTGTTCTGGTATCATCCTGATCTTTGTGTTACTTCATCAGAATCGTTAAAAGGGTGATAGAACGGCTCCTGAATTAGGTATACGAACAGGAAGTACCGGGGTATATCATACATTGTCTTCTGGCTTGATTTTTATCTGATACTTATCTAGAGAGAAGGAGACTGTGTAGTTATTATGATTAGATGTAGATTCTCAAATATTTGACAGTGGAATACAAATGTTTAATTTAGTGGCTCATTGAATCTCTGGTTAGTGTACAATAACGGATATTACAACAGCATTGGACCCAGAAAACAGCTTCTTTTATCGCTCAGTACGTTCTAAGCTGCTCTTTCAAACTAGCGGCTGTTCAGAATCAGAGACATCTAGCTGCACCTGCTTCCCTTAACTAACAAAATTCATTAGTAATAGAAATATTGAAAAACAACTAATTTTCAGGAGATTACGGAAAGTTAGGCCACGGTAACACCAGTACACAGAAGACACCAAAACTACTTCTCGGCCCACTGTCAGGGAAGGTAGTAGTCAATGTAAGCGCTGGGTATAGGCACAGTGCTTGCGTTTGTGAGGTATGATTGGATTACTTTTATATTTGTATCTTTAAACTTAACTTAACCACGAACGCTTTGCATCTAAACAGAAGAAATTATTCGCAATGAACACTACAGTGAATTATCCACACGACTGTAAATAATCATTTGAATCAATCAAATGCTATAATAAGTCTGTAATTGATGCTCAAATATTTGATATAAAATCCCTGCTTTATTTTAACCACACCACTGTGTTCAGGACGGGACTCTGTGGACGTGGGGTGAGGGAGATTATGGAAGATTGGGACACGGAGATACACTTAGTAGAGATAGCCCTAAATGTGTTGTTGATATCAATAATGTAGGACAGGTATGTCATTGTTTGTTTTGTTGCAATTTAATAAGTGATCAATTGGCGCTACGCGGATCCAATTAGATTTTGAATCGTGGGCCAATTTTAAATTTTGCCATGTTTTGTACCAGTTCGAATATGCAGGTTTTGTAACGCGCGATGACTTTTTAAATAAGAGATTGATCTAGTTTCGGCCACTACTATGATACCGAAACGCGCGCGCGTGCCGCGCGTTCAAAACAACTCCACAATGTATACATGATACAACTTTGCAGGAGACTCCAGCCGTTTAGTCGAAAATAAATCGATTTCGAATAATTTGACTGAGTTATTTTGAGATGCTGTCAATGTTTAATTTTTATCGTGTTTACATGGTAAAACACTAATTTGCGAATTATATCAGGCACATACCATTATATTGTATCTTGACAGAAAGATAATTTCTTGGCACTTAATCCGGTTTTGTAAATCGGCTGGAATTAAAGCAAGATATCATCCACTTTTTACTATAATAATCTATCTTTTGATCAGGTTTCGTGCGGCAGCTCCCACACTTTGGCGGTGTCTAAAGACGGAAGGACGACATGGTCATTTGGCGGTGGTGATAACGGCAAGTTAGGACACGGTGATACTGCCAGAGTTTTCAGACCAAAGGTTTGAGAGTTGACTGCTTAGAAAATATAAGATATCATCATTATTCTTAAGCTTAATTTTGTCTCTAAAACATATGAAGAACTCCTTCAGGTTGAAGATTACGCAATAGTCCATTATTAGATTATTGGTTTGAAACTAATTTTAATAGCTAAATTGTTCCCCAGGTTATAGAAGCGCTGAGTGGAGTAGTTGTAACCAAGCTCACTTGCGGTTCTCAGTTCTCCATGGCACTCACTGCCATCGCTCAAGTTTACACTTGGGGCTCCGGACCATGTCTAGGACAGGTAACATCTGACTTACCCACCTGTTACCCACCTTCATTGTTACCCACCTGCTGGCTTGCTACATGCCTTTTCGTCTTCATTCTCTTAGCTTACAACATCTCGCAGTTGGATAAAAATTCGTGATCAACGATATCAGGATAAAATTAAGACTTGTGAGCGGTATAAGTAAGGCTTTATAAAAATACATCAGGGATCTAGAGTGCGAAATGAATTTAGATTGAGGGTATGATGAGTGTGTTTGTTAACTAGTTTTATGGGGGATGTGAATAGTTCTGTTTTATCATTGTGAGGCAAAGTGTATGTTATAAAGTTAGACAAAAGTCATTCGCAACAAACTTTAATGAATTTCTAATTTTAGGATTTATCCTGGATTATACTTATTTTATTCTGAATTAAAATAGCCGTAAAAGGAAACCAAACAAAACCAACCTCAAGATTACAGAAAATTTAGATACGCCCAAACTCCTGATCAGGGAACCCCAGACGCAACAGAGCTGACACCCCGCATAGTGGAAGAGTTGCTGAACTACCGGATAATCGACATCAGTGCAGGAGATAGTCACGCACTGGCGCTGACTCACGACAGTACTGTTTACGCGTGGGGCAACAACTCTGTGGGACAGTGCGGACAGGTAAATGTTATTGGGGGGCTGTGGATAAAGGGAGCTGTAGAGAGAGGGGAGGGTTTTTGATCTGGTTTTAAGGAAAAGTCTGTTAGCATGAGATTCAAAGTTAATTTGGTTGACATCTGACGCCATTTACCTCTGTCTCCCGTCGCGAAACATGTCCGTATCTTTAAGCTATCTTATATCCCTAATGTTTGCTCTACCAGGGTAACTGTCACAGTCCAGTATCCAAACCACGGAAAGTAGCCGGTCTGGAGAATACTCCTATACATCAGATAAGTGCGGGAACATCTCACTCAGTTGCCTGGACTGCTATACCCACTGATAGAAAGGTTTGTTTACTGTTGTTGGGAGTCTACCACTTTGGCTATCAATTGTTGTGGATATTGAATGTGAATTCAATCACTTGTTTCGTACAGAGAGTATAAGTATAACCTGATAACCTCGTCATTCATTGAATAGAATGTCATAAATAATGTTATAAACAATTTGTTGTGAATATTTTATTGACGCAATATTTTGTGATGTTCGTTCAAGAGTCGCTGTTACCTATTGGTGCTTATCGTTGTTCTGGTCAAAAGATTTAATATTGCTGATTTGCAAAAATTTGATCAATTATTATTAAATTTTACCTTTTTCCAATCAATTAATTTCGATAGCTAATTATCACCAGCTGAACATTTTCACTGGTCCATCAAATTGTGCTGAGTGTTAAGTTCGCTAATTCCGCAGGGCTCAAAGGTAAAACATGCACAAAAAGTAAGGGAAATATTACATGTTTAGATCGTGAATTCTTGGTTATCTTTCACTTGCCTGTGGGAAACAGTTCTGTAAATTACTTGATGAGATGAAGCACGATAAGATCACCATCAGTTTTAAACTTGTCACCTAACTAAAGTACTCCATCGTCCCAAAAATCTAGAATTGTCACGTGTATTGCTCAGTGAGGGGACTTTGTAAGGGAGCATAATATGTTGGCTAATTGGAACTTTGGTTTTATTGATAAACTAAGTGTAACTGTAAATACACAATGTTGTTAGAACGTTATATATACCATAATATGAAAAAATAACTTGTTCAACTCAATCAGATGACTCTTCAAAGCATGAATAAGTTAATGAATTGATTGTAATATCTGGGGAAGAGTCTCTTAAAAGACCATTTTGATTACTAGAAAGACTGAATGAGTTGGTCGAGATATTTTCTGTTTACTGCTCAACATTTGATATTGTTCTGGATGTGTTCCATTCTTCAGTGTATTTTGATTATCTGGTGATCGTAAACATGACCTTATCTGTTTCAATCTCTATAGACTTGTATATCCTGTTGTGTGATTCTATAGTCGGGTGATTCCTGTTAATCTGTTAACTAATTATTAATTTGTTAATCTGTTCCATGTTACTTGACTTCTACTCAACGTTAATGCTCATTCCGAAAATTATGTTCAAGCTTCTTGATTTCCCGTAGGTAATGACATCTAAAATACACGATCCACGGTAAATAGACTCATTTGCTGTCCTCCAATATCTAACCTCTCCAGGTACTAACGTGGCAGAAACCTTACTGTATTCAGCTTAAACCTGAGACTTTCAGCATGCTGTATACCTTCATGGTAGAGCTCAACAACGGTGAGATTATCTATTACTAGTGGAATACTACTTAATTTGTTTTAATTGACTTATTTGTAAGAATAATTTGTGATCATAAGTCTTGAAAAACACTGATAACAAAAAATATTACTTAGAACTAATAAATTCTGTCGTTACCCTTTCTTTTTATAAAAAGAAAATGTTATATATGCGCATATATATATGCGTCATCATTAATTACCACAATGTAGTAGGTCTATATTATCTTAAGCACTTATTGAAAAAAAGCTAAACTAAACACTGCTAAACTTGTTTCAGATCAAAGTGGGGACCTGAATCAGGAGTTCCTCTACTTGTGTCTCAAGCTGCTCAAAGCTCACTTGGAGTTAGCGGTAAGACTATATTATCTGAGCACGTGATAAAGTTAGTATTATTTGGGAACATTATTGTTTCATTTTTGGGATTTTTGTGACACTGACAATCGACATACAGATTTGCGAGAAACCTACAGCATCTCTTTTTGAGTTATGATGTAATCGGTCCTACCCAAAAGTAAATACTGCCCCTATATATGCTGCCACATCAAAACTAAGATATTAGTTATTCCTCTCTTACCTTTATTTACATCATGACGTAAGAGTGGCACCGTGTAAAACATTGCAACAAGTGATGTCACAATCCCTCATGTGACGTCACACTCCCTCACATGACGTGACGTCACACTCCCTCACATGACGTGACGTCACACTTCCTCACATGACGTGACGTCACACTCCCTCTACGTCATATAAGTGGCACCGTGTAAAACATTGCAACAAGGTTTCAGCTGGTAGAAACAGGAATGTGGTGGGACAGAACTACACAGTGCCAGTAGTGATAACTGACAGACTTACCAGACATTCTATTGGTGTAAGTGGTGTGTACTGACTTGGTGTTCGTGTACTGACAGTGTGTTTAGACTTTAGGGGCTAGCAAACGGAGACCCTGTTTTTGGTTGGTTTGAATACCACGCTGAACAAACAATACAAGTTCATAGCTTAATAAACCGGTACATTGTGATTTGTGAAGCATTTAAAAATTGGAAATTTAGATAGTAAAATAACTGAGACATCAATAATAAACAACTTAACTGACGGCTCACGAAACTTTGTTAACTATTAAATTGACAATTACAAACCACAGTGATGTTACCGGGCAAGTGATTCATCACAAATTCTTCCACCTTTCTCTAGCACGGCACTCTTACCACGGCACTCCCTAACACGGTACTTCTAACACGACACGTTTCCCCAGGTTGCAGGATCCATGTCACAAGGACAGATAATGGGAAGACAGGCTGCCTTACTTAGAGACATGTTATTTAACATGTTGGACTGTCAGCTCCCTGACGATATCCACAAACTGGTAAATATTGTTGCCAAATAATTTGTTTAAATTAATTAACATACGTTCATCGAGCATGTCACGTGACGTCAAATTCCCTCACGTGACGTCACACTCTACAGGTTCGTGACACTCTGGTAATGGGATCTCCAGTCCTGCTCCCTGCCCTAGAAGAGAGAATGCTGCTGCTGAACACACTGTTACCCGAGAGATGGGACACTTTGTCACCTGGGCACTCTCTCCAGTTAACACTTGTACTGAACAGCTTTTTGGAGGATTGCCAAGTTACCCAGCTTCTTGGTGAGTCATTCACCTGGTAATACTGACATGTTCAATCGCAACTTATACAACTTATACAACCAATACAACCAATACAACTAATACAACTTATACAACCAATACAACCAATACAACTTATACAACTTATACAACCAATACAACTTATACAACTTATACAACCAATACAACCAATACAACTAATACAACTTATACAACTTATACAACTTATACAACTTATACAACTTATACAACCAATACAACCAATACAACTAATACAACTTATACAACTTATACAACTTATACAACTTATACAACTTATACAACTTATACAACTTATACAACCAATACAACCAATACAACTAATACAACTTATACAACTTATACAACTTATACAACTTATACAACCAATACAACCAATACAACTTATACAACTTATACAACTTATACAACTTATACAACCAATACAACCAATACAACCAATACAACTAATACAACCAATACAACCAATACAACTAATATACAACTTATGCAACTTATACAACTTATACAACTTGTACAACTTATACAACTTATACAACTTATACAACTTATGCAACTTATACAACTTATACAACTTATACAACTTATACAACTTATACAACTTATACAACCAATACAACTGATACAACTGATACAACTAATACAACTAATATACAACTTATGCAACTTATACAACCAATACAACTAATAAAACTGTTTATTTAAGGGATATTAGCAACATAACAGATCTGCAACTAATAAAACTGTTTATTTAAGGGATATTAGCAACATAACAGATCTGCAACTAATAAAACTGTTTATTTAAGGGATATTAGCAACATAACAGATCTGCAACTAATAAAACTGTTTATTTAAGGGATATTAGCAACATAACAGATCTGCAACTAATAAAACTGTTTATTTAAGGGATATTAGCAACATAACAACCTATACAACTAATAAAACTGTTTATTTAAGGGATATTAGCAACATAACAACCTATACAACTAATAAAACTGTTTATTTAAGGGATATTAGCAACATAACAGATCTGCAACTAATAAAACTGTTTATTTAAGGGATATTAGCAACATAACAGATCTGCAACTAATAAAACTGTTTATTTAAGGGATATTAGCAACATAACAGATCTGCAACTAATAAAACTGTTTATTTAAGGGATATTAGCAACATAACAACCTATACAACTAATAAAACTGTTTATTTAAGGGATATTAGCAACATAACAGATCTGCAACTAATAAAACTGTTTATTTAAGGGATATTAGCAACATAACAGATCTGCAACTAATAAAACTGTTTATTTAAGGGATATAAGCAACATAACAACCTATACAACTAATAAAACTGTTTATTTAAGGGATATTAGCAACATAACAACCTATACAACTAATAAAACTGTTTATTTAAGGGATATTAGCAACATAACAGATCTGCAACTAATAAAACTGTTTATTTAAGGGATATTAGCAACATAACAACCTATACAACTAATAAAACTGTTTATTTAAGGGATATTAGCAACATAACAGATCTGCAACTAATAAAACTGTTTATTTAAGGGATATAAGCAACATAACAACCTATACAACTAATAAAACTGTTTATTTAAGGGATATTAGCAACATAACAACCTATACAACTAATAAAACTGTTTATTTAAGGGATATTAGCAACATAACAGATCTGCAACTAATAAAACTGTTTATTTAAGGGATATTAGCAACATAACAACCTATACAACTAATAAAACTGTTTATTTAAGGGATATTAGCAACATAACAGATCTTATAATTTGTACTACCCAACATTACCACTAACCCGACATTGTCCCAGGCCTAACAGACTCAAGGAAAGAGAAGAGAAGTTTGTCTGCCTCGTTAATGAAGCTGCTTTTGAAGATGACGTCATCACACACAAACACTCTTCTGGATTGTGTGGAGGAAGAATCCATCTCCTCTATTGGTTAATATTTAATAACCTTTTCTGAAAAACTTAAGAGATACCTAATTTTGAGAGATACCTAACTTGAGAGATACCTAATTTTTCGTGCTTTGCTAATTGCTTCTTATTAAACTGAATTAATTATTGAGTTAGTAATTTGTAATTCGTTTACTTTCTATCAGCTGATATACACGTGGAGAATAGCAAGTGTCCAGTTCCCCCTCACCATCTTTACAAGCTACTACTCTGTCTACATAAACATATCCTGGCTTTCTGCTACGCTAAGGTGACTTTTTATTGAACTTACTTCGCCAACATTTATTAATACAATAAGATAATAAGGTTGAAACGTTGACGTATTTGAAAAACTAGGAACCAGCGTAAGTACTGCACATGAAATAATCCCACGTGACTTCATTTGTCACGTGACTTCACTCCGTATTTCAGGGTCCCTCAGAAGCAGGTTCAGTGCTAGAACTGCTGCGAGATCACGTCAAGCTGTTGCTTAGTAACGCTCGTGATCTGATAAACAGATGTACTGAAGTGATAAAAGCGCGAGGAGTCGATCATACTGTAGTTGAGGGTACGTTCTCCTGAGTCCCGACTTCCCTTAATTATTTGGGAGAAAAAAGTAAAAACGTTTTTAACTCCCCCATTCAGCAATCAGCATTATTATGTACCTAGTTCCTAACTCCTTTAGTTGTTATCCCTCTAACATTTACTACGATTAACTATCTCTTGACCCCTCCCGCTAGGCTCTAATATAAACCCCTCCCTCACCAGGTATCATCTACCCCTCCCTCCCGGGACAGATCCTCCACCAGCTCCTATACGGTCTCCTCTCCCTACCACCAACATCCCTCAAACCTCTCCTCCCTGACGCTACAGCTCTCCTCATCTCCCTCGACACCCTCGCTCAGAGTATCTCAAGTCTGGGGGTTACCGAGAGTGTGGAGCTCGCTGAGGATCTTATCAGTGAGTCTTCAAACACAAGGATAATTTTTGTGGCGAATTTTATAGTAAGATTTAGAGTTAAGTTGTTGTGACGGGAAGGTGGATATGGTTTTATTTTTGTTAATCGCAGGAGTTTGTTGTATAAGATTGAAGGAAAAAGTTGGTGAGTGTATGAAACATGTGGGTCTTACTAAATCTGCCAAAAATTGGACAGATTCTCAATGTTGGGTTTCCAATTTTTAAACGAAGGACATGAGTTCAAGCTGTAAAGTTAAACCGTATTTTTATTATTCTAAAGAAACTCGAGAAAAAAAGTACAATTTAGTAGATCAGTATAAGATTTTAAAAGGTAGGGGATATTTTCCGATAATACTGAACATTAGCCTATAGGCGGATATAGGACTAGTTTATATATATCCTTATCTCAATATAAATTGAGTTTTTACGCACTGCATGTCTGTTGGACGCATGATTTCGAAGATTAACTTTTTAAACTTTTGTTAGTTTTACATTCTTTTCCCGGACTCTCCAACTACGTTTTCAGAATTTGAAACTGTTCAATTTCAAACTATTGGTCAATAGAACCAATAAGATTATCTACTGATTTTAGTTTAAATCAGCAAGACAGCCAGCAGATAATATCAAGCTGACGTCACATCTTTCTGATGACGTCACACCATTCTGATGACGTCACACCATTCTGATGACGTAACACTCCGCAGGACCTCAACAAGAGAACCGATCACACCACGGTGGTCCGTGGAGGTGGTTACTGGACGTGTCACGTGCTACAGGCTACCTGGTGGGACTCCTTATATCTGGTATGGTAGAGGTTAGTGAAGGGTTGGGAGTCTGATCACAGTGTGTTTAACTTTAAGTTGGATCTTCGACAAAGTATTTGCCAGATCTATGCTATGCTCGAAAATTAGAAAATTAATCTAAATTAGCAACTTTGCATCCTCCTTTCTCCTCAATTCACTTTTTTCACACTTATTTGTACAGGGCGGAGAGACGACTGAGGAGGAAAAGAAATATTCTGAAATTCTACAATCTCACATTCTGAACCACGGTCTCGAAGAGGCATTCCTTCATTCTGGTATGTAATTACCTTGTTATTTAATTGGGTGATTAACTAATTACTGTCGCAGTTTCTTCCATGATGGGGTAGATGAAAATCGATTTTCTTACTATTCATTAAGTCATTCTTTACCTTTTTGATTTCACGTTCCATCGTTTAGTTAAAGACATAAAAGACCTGTCAGCCTCTATTGAAAGTTTTATGAATAAGTTCAAAATAACGCTACCATTGAGTGAGTTGTGAAGCAGTTCCTAATTTTCCTAGCACGTGCCCAATTTTCATAGCACGTGCCCAATTTTCTTAGCACGTGCCCAATTTTCCTAGCACGTGCCCACTTTTCTTAGCACGTGCTATAATAACTGAATGTGGAAGCTTATTGTATTGACAAAGTAAATACATATTGAGTAAGGTACACAGCTAGTATTATAAAGGTTTTGTTAATATACACCAATTGCAAAAAGACGAATTTCAAAATTACTTTTAAGGCACACTTATTCTCAATGTTTCTAAGATTTCAGGAAGCATGAAATTTAACCTAGGCGCACACAGCATATAATACCATGTGGGATCTTCATATCATAACCTGTAATTCTTTGATATTGTTAAAGCACTATCGCATCATCCCACATTACGAAAAATAATAAACGGAACTTCTTTGAGATGATAACCTTAACATAAAATAACTTAAAAATCTAAAACTTGTTTTAAAGAAGCACGGTAGGTAAGTAGTCAGTCTCAGCTAAGTGAGATAATTTTCAAAGTGATGTGAGAAACTACAGACTGAACTCCCGTATAACAAGCCCGTTCTTCCAACGAAGTCCGAATCCCACAAATTTGGAAAACTTTTAAAATTCATAAATATTGAACATTGCAAAATTTCAGTACCACCTGAACTGGCTTCTTTGTCTATAGGTAGGTTGGATGTGTAATAGTTCTCATTACACTTGGTGAGCTAGAACTTATCTCCTAATTGGGTTGCACCACGTGACCACGTGAGCCGAGCACGTGATCGTGATTTAGTGTCACATCTAAAAATTGGCTAAAAACTCCTCCTGTGCAACTTGATTAGGTGAGGATAGTTTTAGTTCACCCTGTTTCACTGTATTGATTATGCTAATCTTTAGAATGGTCTTCATTTTGATAATTCTTCTCGTTCTTGATCGATTTGTGTCCCTCTTGCATGCTTGATTTGTGCTGCTTCTCTTGAAAAATATGTATCGATTCACGTAATTAATAATATATGTAGACTGTAGAGTTTCAACTGTATTCTTAAATATAAAAAGAGTTGTTAGAAAGGCAAATGAAAAAATCATCAGTACCACCTAAAAGAAGCATCAAGCCAATGAAAAAATGAAATACCAGCCCACTTATCAGCTACCTAAACGATAACATTTAAATAGCACGTACCAGTACCAATACCTATACCAGTTGATAACCGATCAAAAACTCAAAAAACTCTTAAAGTTATGAAACCATAGCAATATATTGCGTTTACGAATAAGGCCATAACGAACATTTTGTAACTCTTGTTTTACTCTCTTTGAGCGTCCCTTTATTATTGAACCACTTCTCCACGTTAATTATCATGCACTAATTACTAAATTACTAATTACTAATTACTAATTACAGAGAACTCCCAAGCAGACCTGCTGTCTGATAAATACAACCCTCCCCGGTATCGCCTTCTCTGGGACATAAGCAGGGCTAAGTCAGGGACTGAGCATATCTTCCACTCCATGATGAATCACGCTGTCAACAACGGTGCGTCTCAATCGTTTTTCGGCGAACATTTAAAATCGTATTTGAGGTTCAATAACAAAATTTGCTGACGCTACTGTGCTTTACTTGAATTTGTCGTATCACGAGGTATCATGTTGTAACTTGTTAAAACATCAGAGTTTGAGACGTTTGAAGACAGTTGTCCTCAACTAGCAGCCGTTACCCAGCGGTTATTAGCCTGTTTCATCAAACACTGTGGTCTTCTTGCTGTCGCTTTTAATACTCACGAGAGGTAATATTTTCTTATTTGGTTTGCGTTGCTTGAATTATTTTTCTAATTACATGAATAAGTTAATGAAATGTCCACGTGAAACTAAAATTAAATTCTTGAAATTAAGTATTACACAAAAAATAATGCAAACTGAAAACCTCATTAACACTGGACCACTTCTTTCAGAGACACGCCATGTAGCGAGTTGATTGAGATTTACGAGGCAATATTCTCACTAAGACAGACTTTAGTACAGTCACGTGACGTACAGCGGAGGAAGACATCTGAGAGTGAAACTAAACCACCTGACGCTAAGAGAGGGAGATGGGCTACCTCCACGGTTAGATTTAAACAGTTTTCACAGTAGCTGGGAATTTAGTTTAACTGTGAACCGGAATTTTTTGTAACCCATATTCGACTTTTGAAACTGTGACACAATAACAGCCATTTCAAATTATAACCCCATGTTTAAATGTACCAGAGACCAGCCGCCGCCCCAATGACAGCTACCACAACCTCTACCACAACCTCTACCACAACCACCACCACAGCTGCCGCTACCTCCACCTCCCTGACAGACCTAATACAGCCCACTCTCCACTACTTCCAGTCCCGACCCAGTAAGACGGGGGAGGAACCTGCTCCGGAGGACACTGCTGAGGTGGATCACAACCATTACAGCTATGTGAGTTATTCTGTTTTATTAGCAGGGTGGTGGGGGAATTGTTGTGGAGGAGGGTTAAGAACTGACTTAACAAAAGCGAAATTTGTATTATACTGTGCCAGACAGTTTGATTAAAACATTACTGACATGGTTCAAAGTTGACATTCAAACTTTCAATTACAAGAAATCTTGAATAGTTGAATACGGCCGTAGCATATCTCAGCCACGAATCTTTTTTAAATGAGAGATTTTTAGAAAAACAATATATCAAAGTAGTATATAGGAGATCAAGTGCTATTCAGCGTTTCAGCAAATACAAAATCAAATACTTATCGAAACTTCATACTAACTGGTTTGGGTGCAAATTATCTCCCACCAATTTTTAGATACGATTAAATAAGTCATAAATTGATAATTTAGTTAAATGAGCGTTAAATAAAAATGTTGAACACAAAAGGCGAAAATTTGCTAATTGGATAAGATGCAGAGATGCTTATAATATATCTTTAAACGAAGATAAAACTTAAACTGGCCACTTCTTGAAAACTTGTTTAGCCATTCATTTAGTCTAACTCAATTATGAATCGCAGTATGATTAAAGCGTTTCAACTGATCAGGTGCTGTTCAAGGTTTTGCACACATCATCACAATCACAGTAGATTATCACTCGACAAATTCCTGAATTACGAACTTATTTTTCTTCATCATGTCAAACTATACCGATTAAAGTTTTTGCATTTCCATATGGGATGGTGTTGGAGTCGGGTGACAGCTGCCAGCAGGTGTTGAGTTTAGCATGAGGGTGTGTTCTGTTTCTCCACTAGTGTATCCGCTCCTGGCTCCAAATTGACTCGCAATCTTCCCCATAGTCTTCCTTAAGTAAAGCCTCATGTTCCCTGATCTGGAGAAGTAGATGATGGGATTCAGTGCTGAGTTGAGCGGCAGTGCTATCCACGTCATCAACCAATCACGGGTGGTATCTACGTCACATGACATGAACCTCTCAGGAGTAATGATGCACATTAGGGGTACAATGACGTACAGAGAGTTGAGGACACAGAAAAGAACCGAGAGGATAAAGACTGTGGTAGCTGCATCCCGGAAAGCCGTGTCTCCAGGAGTAGTCGCGTGATTCTTCTTTGCTAAAAGTATGAGGGTGACCAGACTGCAGAGAAAGACGAGAACCAGAAGCAGGACAAGATTTGCGGAGTCAAGGACTTGAGCCCACCATGCTACCATCAGCAATTTTCCGCGATCACCCTTGTAAACACTGTAACCAAGGATATTAATGATCACTGTTGTTATGATCATAAAGGCAACATAGATCCCCACAGCTATTTTTATAGCTAATCTGTTGATATGTAAGAACGGATTCCAAAAGAGAATGAGCCTTGTTGAACTAAGAATACACGTAGCGAAGCCAGTGCATTGGATAGAAGCCGTAAACAGATCGAGTGAGGTGTTCATTGCATACCTTAAAGGTAAGTTCTCATAATTGAAGAAGTTAAGATCTATCTGATAGAAAGCACCTACCAAGAACGCAGAGATACATACCACAATATCAAATCCATTAAGAAGCATGAGAAGGAAATCCAGGTCTCTCTTTTCAGGATTAGATATGAAGTAGCTGAGGGATAGCGTGTTCGTGAATGTTCCAAGGATGGCTACTAGGGCATTGCAGATAGGTTTTACTATAGCGGCAGCAACAGACTCAATAGGTGCAGCAGTCGTTGTCATCTCTCTGTTATGTTAGTGGAACTGGTTATATTGGGAGGAATTGTTGTTTATCTTACTAGATATAAAGCGAGACGATATTTATATATGTTTTATATATATTCGTACCATTTTACTGACACCACGGCATCAACTTTTTAAAAAGAATGTTCCGCAAAAACCGTAAAAGATATAAAACTGAAACTTTTGTTGTCTGGGTCAAATGCCTAATAAATAAAAAATTGACCAAGGAATAATAATTTTAGTGCCCAAAATTTGGACTCCCAAGTGATATAAAAAACGCGAATTAAATAGGAAATAATCATTTTAGTCTCTTGAGTTTTGACACCACTATAGGGTTAGACGTTTTCCTGCTAGTATATTAAAGTCATTATATTATTGTAACGGTATATTAGAACCAGACAATAACAAAGTGTGACAGTGAAGGGCCGGATCTAATGAACATTTATCAGACTCAATTATAGTATTCAAAAGATGATGGTATTGCTTATTGTCCATCTATAATCTGTTTCCTGATTAGATTAAAAATATTTTATTGTTTAGAATGCTAAAAAGTTGCGTTGCCAGAAACTATTGTAGATTTTAAACAATGAACAGTAGAAAGATCACTTAAACCAGTAGAACTACTCAGCCATCCTGTCTTTTGAAGCAAATGACTTAAAATACAAACAAAAGCGCCATCAACTAAGCAAAACAGTCTAGACTCTAACTCTAAACAGTTTAACTGCAAAAAACAAACTATTCGTATCACTTATATGTTTTAGATAATCCCCCTCCAAGTTTAACTCTAACCTTCTAAAGAAATGAATACCTTAAGAACGACAAATTTAGTCTACCCTAAATTTAGTCAAACTTTTAGTCAAATTATGGTAACATAAATTATGGTAACCAAATTTATTGTGAACCAAATTTATTGGCCATAAGGTAAGTGTGAAATAGACATGCAACTAATCAGACAATAGGCTTATACTTATCCTTTCATAGACCGTCAGAGTTAATCCCAAACAAAATGGAGGCAACAGATAGCACTGTAATAAGCATGCCGAACAGCAGTCTGTATTGACACTGGGATTACATTACTACATGCAAACAATTTGTTGTTGGCAGAATCAAAGAATTCAGGTGGCCGTGCTTAAGTCTTCATGGATAGTGATTTTGAACAGGAAAGAATTATAAAAACAATCTGCACCGACGACAATTGTTTTTTTTTTCCAAAATTTGTCAAGCAGTGTTTTGAAATGGTCAATAAAGTGGTTAGTAAATGGTATGCGTTTGATTAAACTTAACGTTAAAACACATTGAACTATTTGAATTCTATGCTAATAACATGGCGGTTGACTAAGCTGTGGTAGCATCCCAATTAGCAATGGCCGCCAAAAATATAGATATGTTTAAAATATGTGACGCTGCAGTAGATCAAATTTAATTCGACTGACAAACTATGCTATATGTTCAGATCTGAAGTAATGTCCGACCATTAGGATTTTATCAGGCAATTGATGGGGCGGTTCGAGAATGGCCAAGTGCAAATTTTCAATATTTAGTAAATCGAATCGTTAGCCTACAATTTTGATGACGAGAAACTGCGTTGAATTGGTATCAACAAATAGCCGATAGTGGCCAAACAGTAGAGGCATCTGGCGACTAAATGCGCTTCAATTTTGATGCAGGTTAACGACTATAGAAAGTATTTCTATAATCAAACAGTAGAGAGTCATTAAAGTCAAAATAATATAAATATCTCCGGGATTTCGACGCGGGATCATATTATCACTCAGCCCGGCCCGCTGTTAGATAAACATCTCAAGGTGATATCATCCCGCCCCGGAAATTTGTATAAACCCGGCCCGCTTTTTAGTCGTAACTGATGTTTATCATTCAATTCTCCGACTTACAATAATCAATGATACTGCTGATTAGAACTCGATAATAGTAGAACAGTTAGACGCGCGATCACGTGGGCGCGTCACGTGCGTACCACGTGCCACCAATAGCATACGCCGAGTCTATACCACGTGACACGAAAGCGCACCACGTGATATGAAACATCGTAACCGTCCACTTCTTTTACACGCAAATTCCTGAGAACGTTGCCAAAGCAGCTAATTCTTGGAATTTCTCCAACGCGTGGCGTGAGAAGTTGGCGACTAGCCAGCTACCCTTGTAGTTGTCCGTGCCCTAAAAATAGTATTGTTTTGCTTGCTCTCCTTCCAGCTCTTGTTCCTGCTAACGTTCAAGCTATTGCTCCACTATGACAGATCGGTTTGACATTCAGATTGATGAACTGCTTTCCAATCGTGTTCCGGACAGTACAGTTAGAGTCAACAACTGGGCTCTAAACAAATTTAATTCTTGGCTTCAGTCATCCAGATTTGCTCGTGACTTCAATGACTTTGACCAAATTCCTGTTCAACGACTCTTCTAAAGTATAAATCCCTTGTCGAAATCGCCGGAGATAATTATAATCCATAAACACTTCACGCTCAGGGCTAAATAAATGTAATCCCTCAGCTGGCGCTTCGGGATTACATATTAACACAAAACTCGTGCGCTGCGCGCACTCGTGTGCTAGCGCGGGATGATCTGTTATATAAACCCTTTGCGTGGCGGGTTTATGTTATTGTAATTATCGTCTCAAAACATCTGGTGACCAAGCCCCTTCCTAAAACTTTAAAGTAATATGGGTAGTCTGTACCAAATACTTTTACAGTGGAACTTTCTCGGTCATAGAATGAATTAAATGAATTAAATGAATTGACTCCACTGCTCGATTGTGTGGCTTCTTAGTTTTAATCCAAGACGCCTAAATGCTAAAAATTTGAAAAATTTGTGATTATTCCAGACAAGACATGATTACTTCTTACTTCCACGGTCAAAACCTGTAGTACCGAAGTATAAACAACAACGCCTCTTTACAAAATGAACAATGACTACTTATTAATTCCTGATTCACCAAGCGACATTCAAGTGTGATTGATATAGATTTAGATGTCTCGTGAATCAATCAACATGGCATGATTGGATATAAAAACACCTTCTGTTGGAATTCAGATAAGCACTGCACAATGTCAGTAGTACTCAGTGATGGGTATAGGACACTAGGGCGTAGACGTAAGAACGGAGGACACGAGGGCGTAGGACAAAAGGGTGTTACTTTCCTAAAAAAGCTAAAAGAATGGACACGAGGGCGAATCACATGATTCATTTTAGTATGGACACGAAGGCGGAACAAAAACCGTCCTAAATGATGGTTTGAAATTGAGTGAACACACCTCTGACCTCAGTGAAATTCGTCTACCCAAAGTAAATACCCGTTTTTACCCCTGATCTAAACCCGGGTAACCGTAGCGTCAGCGACTGCGATATTTTGAAGGCCAAGTTTGTCACATGAACATCTAGGCAGTGTTTGATTGGTCTAAGCACGTTGCCAAATCTGCTGCTGAGTTGACTGAGATATTTAAGGAAAATCTCTCAATTTTTGGCTCGTTTAAATCTGGGTGATTATTGGGTCACATCACTATGTTTCGTTTCAAATTTACACGTGAGTAGATCCAATTGTTCGAGCTAAGCTTTACCTCAACCAGACTGTTGAGAACATCAAAAAACCCGTTTGTCCGTGTTAAAGTGATTCATGTGATTCGCCCTCGTGTCCACCCTGAGTACTACTCAGCGTGGACACGCCCTCGTGTCCACCCCGTAGGACATAAGGGCGGTACAGAAAGTACCGCTCTTATGTCCTACGCCCTCGTGTCCTCCGCTATTGTGTCCTCCGCCCTCGTGTCCGGTTTCCGTCAGTGATAGGACAGTTTATGACTCACATCATTCAAAGAAGCATGCATTCTCTTCATGGACATCACTCAATAACTAAGAAAAGTTACTAAAATAAATTTAGAAAGCGATACTGTATTTGTTAATTTTATAAAGTTACCAACTCAACAGAATGTATTTAAACCCCTGTATAACTGTATAACAATAAACTCAAATTACATTTTTATTGGTAGACCAAAGATTTAAAATGTCCGCATTATATTCTTGTTTATTTGACCTTAACCAGTTTATAATTGAACCAATTAAAACAAGTACAAGAGAATCCAACGAAAATGATCAAATATTTTGAAATTTTAGTGAAGTCGTTAATGAGGTCTAAGTGGACGGTAATAAATCGACCAAAGAGAAAATAACCAAAACCACGGTCGCGGTAGTTATGAAGTTCCTGGGTTAGGTCTAATATGATCTAAGATGATCTTATTATTGAGCTAAGATTGTTGGACTGCAATAATCGTCTTACTATCTAATCATCAACTTACGACTTACGTAGTTAGACTTCAAAAAGAATAAATGATTTTGGTTGAGGCCGGGCTGGCGGTATTGATATAATATGGTGGAAATTGATTTTATAGTTTTTTGTATTTTGTTTCTGAACGAAGGGAGTGGGATCTAAAAGAAGCTTTTAAAAGAGCCAAAGTTTAATAAGGTCAGCGCTGATGAATAGTCGTATCGCACGCGCAATTTGCAATCACGAATGTTTCAAAAATGCCATTTTTACAACTAAACTTTCATATTCCCCCTAGAAGTGTAAGACTATGAGTGACTGGAAAGTACATTATAATTTTGGAAACAATCATAAAATAAATTCCCATGATTATTTACATAAATCATAATAAAAGACGATCACGTGACCCCACTCTGTCTTCAGATGTGTCAGGAGCTGATGAAAAGATGTGATTTCCTGACCTTCACGGTACAAGCCGGGATTGAGGATGAAGCAGAGACTCCCCCTGACTACCCTCCCAAGAGTGAGTCAGCTGTTCTAATAATAATAATATAGCTTCTATGTTCACTAAAATAAGTGATTAAATAATTATGATAGTTTCCGGAGATAAGATAAATGAAAATGTAGATTAGAAATAATATCTACTACCTCTAACTCCAGTGAGCTACTTTAAATCTAAATAACTCCTCTACACCCTCTGATAGGAGACAATATATAGGAGACAATATATAGGAGACAATATATAGGAGACAATATATAGGAGACAATATATAGGAGACAATATATAGCCTCTATAATTATATATGATTAAATATGTTCACTAAGTGATTCAATAATTATGATATAGTATATTGTATAATAGGAACTGTTCTGTGAAATACCTAAAATAGACTGCCAGCTGTCTGATGCTCTTATGTTTTATTAAATACTGATCAAACTTTACAGAGTACAGCAATTATAACGTATGAAATAAACTCGAATAAATCATTGCCCCCCGTCTGTAAAATCTGATGGGAGACTAACCACGGTACTAACGGTGTGCAGTACAGTAAACACGGTACTGCACAGCTGTAAATGTGCCCGCAATTACATGACCCCTTGTTCAAGGTTAATTTTTCATGAGTTTACGGAGAGATAAGATAAATAACAATGTAGATACGTGAGATAATATTCACTATCTTTATCTCCAGTGAGCTATTAATATAAACTCTGAGACAACTTTTAATAAATCCCCTCCACACAGTGACTCTGATAGGAGACAACATGACACGTGACCCGCCGCTGCGCGCGCTCTCAGAACCGCACGTGCTGATGGGGTCCAGTAGTGAGGACGAGAGTAGTAGTGACGATAGTAGACGACACTTTTCTGATCACCAACTTATCAAGACTTACAGCAAATCTTCCAAAAAGGTACGTCTTCAATCACCAGCCCATGAAAGTTTATTGTTAAAGCAAAGCTTGTATTTGATAGGTTCGTAAAACATGATTTCATAACGAAGTGACGGCAATAATAGACGTCATCGAAAATTAGTGACATCACACGAACAGAAATGCGTCTTCTAATTTGTTAAGATTTATTCTCAGCTGCAAGTTATTCTCAACTGCAAGTTGGAGGGAGACTCGACCAAATTAATTATAGTTCGAAATTTTCTTAAGAATTATAGAAAACTTTTAAGCTATTGGTGTTAAATTGGCAAGTTTTCATAAACGAAATTTTATTATCGGCGCTGATAATCGCTTATTGGGCGCTTTTTCGGCGCTTTTTTTTAAAAAGCCGCCCAATAAGCGATTATCAGCACCGATAATAAAATTTCGTTTATGGAAACTTGCCGTTAAATTGAACAATCGGAAATGATACGTGTAAAGTATCAGCAAGTGGGCGGAGCTACTGATAAAGTATTAACAACGGCGTTTTGGCTAGTGGGTACTGGGTACACAATATACAAAAGGAGGTAAACGACTGAGCATCATGACACCTTGACGCCTTGCATCAGGTGTAAACAAAAGAATTTTACTTGTGGGCATGATGGAATGACTTTACTGCCTCAATATTCAATAGCTTGTATCCCTCTTTATAAGTTTATACTGAGCTGGAGTTCTCTCTTAGTAACCTAGGAACCAAGATTCTTACACTCAATTTGATGATTTGAAACGCTCTCTTTTGGGAGAAACATTAAAATTGTACTGCCACAAACTCTGAACACACAGTTATTGTGCTGTCACTGCTGACCCACTTTGAAGGAAATAGGAATAACAGTAACAAATCAATACTACTTGTGATCAAAATTAATATGTTTGATTATTAACCAACGGTATGCTGATAGCATTGGTAGAATACCATTATAAGGTGCCATTTAGTAGTGCTTATACCATGTAGATGATATTATGTTGATTATAGATTGAAGGAGCTTAATAATATAATTAGAATATTATAATATAATGTCTTTAGCATACAAGGTATTCAGTATAAGTACATCTTCAGACTGATTGTAAACCGGTGGCTTAGTTAAGGTTGTTAGAACTATAGCATTATATATCCCGGTCATTGCAGTAATGCTGATGTATAATCAATAATCATGTTGCTGTAAATATGAACCCCCTGTAGCTGCTGGAACTTTTAGAATAATAATATGTACATTAAACTACAGTATACTAGGTAGTAAAAACACAATATAACTTATCCAGTAGTCGGCAAGTAGAATGTAACCCTAAATAATAAGGATTTCAGAGAACTATTATCAAAACACGCTGTGTTAACTGCTACTCAACAACAAAGCTTATTTAACAACTGAAGACCTCAAATAAAGGCTGTAACTAATAATAATACAGACTTTGGTTGATATTTGATGTTGTTAACATCAAACATGAGCTCCTTTGTGTTGATATCATGTAATCCCCATGTAATTGTGTACAGTACTCAAACACTGCGAAATATGTGGTGTGTTATGTGTAAACAGGCACGTAGACAGGGGGGGGGGCTAGGGGGGCGGCCCCCCCGGAAAAAATCGAACCCCAGAAAAAAAAGCCCCCTAGTCCCCATGGTCGCCTGGTAACTGGGCTGTGTTTATGACTGCAGTCAGTCAAAGATTTGAACTGTGGATTAGTAAATATCTGTCATAAAATCCAAGCAAACATTCTAGAAGACTTCTATAAATAGTCAATAGTGTCCCCTAGACCGTAGGAAATGTAAAAATTTTAAGACGATGAGGCCTGAGTAAGTCGTAAATTCTGATTGGAGAATGCAGATTGCTGTTGTGAAGTTACCAAATTTACGTGAGTTCTTGATTCTTTTCAATCCCAGTTTATTGCTGTCCTACAAATTTCTCTAATGCCAAATGTCGTCTAAAACACCCTGTTTCGCAAAAATTTTCCGGGGGGCTGCGCCCCCTAGCCCCCGCCAAGGGGCTCCGCCCCTGGACCCCGCTGGGGGCTGCGCCCCCAGACCCCTGCCACAGCTTGCTCGCTTCGCTCGCCGACAGCCTCCCTCAAAGAAAAATCATGGCTACGTCCCTGTGTGTAAAGTATTTTACGAGGACGCCTTCGTTATGTCAGTTTTCTAAAATACTTTGCTGTTTTCTGAAATACTTTGCAGTTACTAAAATATTTTGCAGATACTAAAATACATTGCAGTAATGTAGCCAGTACAACGATACAATAACTATGCAAATGATATATAATTCAACATTATCTTCCACGCGTTCAAGAGTCGCTTTTATGTTTTATCTTCTTTCAAATGTAGAATCACTGGCTGGTGACAATGCATTGGTGTAACAAAGGGCCTCGCAGACCCTGCTATGAATAATATTACAAAAAGCTCCAGAGGGAGGGGAGATGGGGGGGGGGGGGGGGCTTGTGCTGTTGGCTTATTTAAACTTGAAAAACTTAAAATTGACTGTCCATCAAAAATCCTAACCAAACGAACACATTAGTAAATTATTTGTTGATTCTGATTTGCGTCAATAAGTTAGACATCTGTCTCGATACTTCTAGAATAATCATAGCGGTTATGTCTATGATATTTAACTAATTAAACTAATTAATTAATTAACTAACTTATGATAAGTATGTGAGACCATACTAAAGATTAATAATAAAATAAATCTCTTATATTATACTTAATCGAGCATGAACATTGAACAACAAACTAACAAATTAATAATTGATAGTGTCGAACAACAAACAAAGACCCATTTACTGATGATAATTAACTAATTAATAATCAATAGTACTGGTGAGACTAGTTGTTGTTAGACACATGATGGGAATGATATACTGAACAGACATGAATTTTAGTATATTTGATATTAATTTAAACATCAATTCCTAAACCACCAGTTATTGAGACTAAGAGATCATGAGTAATAGCGCACACGGCACAATACTGTCTGAACTTCTCAATTATATTTAAATGTTCCTGGGAAGGAAATGTAACAATTCGGGCTCCGGCTAGCTCCAGGAGCTATAAGGAATATATGAATAGAGGCGACTGTTTTCCTCCTCCCAACAAAAGAGACATCCTGTAATACAATTACGAATGATGGTGGCGTTGTGGTTCAGACGTGAGAGCAGCTTATGTGTATTTACTAGAACGTGATTTAGGACGAGTTACCCTGGATATTTTCACTATACTACGATCTTAAGTCACGTCTGTCACGCCCGTTACTTCAACAATGCTTCTCATTTAATAATAAAAGCTACAGTAGCTATTTTTATTGACGAAGCGATGTATCAGAGTCAATATATTTTAATGTTGCCAAGTCACCATTCATTGCATTCCACTTGTAACCCTCCAGGCTGTTAAATTCGCCAAATTTTCGTCAAAAAGTACGGCGTATTTAGAGTTCTCAGAAAGTACGCGAATAATTCGCCAATTAAATTTACAACTTCAAGTTTTAATTTTTAGGGCTGTTAAATTCGCCAAAAAATGCGCAGAAAATTCGGTAAAAATGCGGCAGTGGGTACGCGCAGCATTCGCGAGTCTATAATCTAGTTGAATATGTGAATTGTGACGTTATACTTCAAATCTCAAACTTACAAATCTCGAAAAATAGACTTAACTAGACTGTAGAGGAAATAAAGTAATTTCAAGTATATTAAGAGAAGTTAGTTTACTCCATTGCATAACGTTTTCGGGTATGACCTAAATTTAACCCCTTGCGATCTTGGTCAGTTCCCACGCAAGTCACTAACCAGTAACCACGCACGTGTTGCGGGAAGCACATGTTTTGGCAATATTCCACCATACAAAGCCAGCTTTCGTGAACATTTTGATATGGGCACGTGATTTCCTGTTCCCGTATTTTTTTTAAAGTGCGGCAATTTTCAGAAAAAAAATCGTACGCGAATTTAATTCGAATAATACGTTTAGTGCGAATTTAACCCTGGTAACCCTGTCTCATAATCATGATATAATATACAAAGAATAATACCGCTGTGTTTTCAGATAACATCGGAGCACTTGCTGCAAATACAGAAACAACTGCAACGACTGAACAGACGCAAAGAACGGACTGTGTCCCAGTCTCTTACTCCCTCAGGTTAGTAATTAATAGATAATGATAACTTCCTCACGTGCTGAGCCGCGCTATTATATAATATAATTATATTAAGTTATATATAACTTATATATATATATATATAATATAATTTATATTATATATATAACTTAATATTATATATATAACTTAATAATACCTTACAATTGAGTTATAATTAATTTTAATTGGGAATTAATGATATAAGTTACATTAACTTCAGCTGTTTATATCTAGCTCAATTAATAGAATCTAATAGTCTAAATAACTTAGTCTGTAAACTTGACTAATGGGTAACATTTATTTGACTTTATGGACAGTTGCCGGTTCGTGGGCACTTCGGGAATGTTTTAGTTTCTTTTCAGCCGACATCAGAGCTATATTGTAATTGAATAAATAATAATGTTAGCACCAAATTACGGCAGAATATTTTCAATTTACTCGAGAACATTTAATTGACTTCTTTAATAAACTTATCGTCGGTATTTGACTTATCAGTCATCATCTTACTGATTACAATGGAACTAAGGGGTTTCAAACAAACACGAAACAGACTTTGTGACTTCTTCATGAAATATCTTCTATAATTACTGCTGCGTTGAAGCTCCACAAAAACAAAAACAGGCAGGGTCCTACTATTATTGCTCGTAGATTGTTATACTCCTCATTAACTGTTTCTCTAGAGAAGTTCTATAAACTGAACTAAGGTCAGGGTTCTGACCAGTCGAATCGATGCGGGTTGAAATATTTATTTCAAAACTATTTCAGTGATGGAGAAGATGATGATCAGTCTTAAGAGCTTCCTGATGAACAAAACGATTGAACCTGAGAGCCTATACAAGGCAATGAAGGTAAACTTTAACATTGAAAGTTTAATTCTAGACCTGATTGTAATGTTTTGGAATTGTTTAAATATGATGCCCAATTACCAAAATATCCAATGACTTTAAATTGGATATCTACTTTTGATAAAAATTAAAGGATCAGTTCGTTTTATTAGCAGAAAATAAACAGCTAAAAGGGCAAACCGATCGAGCGGAACCGTGAAAGTCGATGTAATTTTTATAATATAAAGATACAATTCAAGTTGTAAATAACAGAGAATTTAATGAACAAAAAGCTGCACTACATGATCATTATTTCAAAAATCATATCACTTCAAGCATTCTTCACCAAGCTGCTCTATCAACGACATTGCTTAAATAACTTATATATTCTATTTAATAAAGAAATAAATGCTTAGATCACGCCGTATCATTGAGGAAAGGGTTGAGGACAGGTTTGAGCAATTCGATTTTAGCTGCTCCGTAACTAAAGTAACTAAATTACCGACGGCATTCAAATAAAATGAAACAAAACTTACACAAGTGGTTGTTGCAGACCCCATTTCCCTTTAATAACAAGTTGACAACCTATGGAACGGAATGTCAACAGCAGTCACACTCCAAGTCTGCTGTCTTGAGATTTGTAAACTTCAAAGCCCACGTATTTTACTGAAGTGTCCCCTGACTAATGACCAAAATAATAATCACTACAAAATCCAGACAGACCAGAGCGAGTGAAGGCATATTTTATGTTCTGCCTACTGTCGATTGTCTGACTTGATGCTTTTACCTTTGTGAATTTATAAGACGGTTTTTTTACCCGCTTTCAGGCATCAGTCATCGCCCTCAAAAATATCACTATCATCGAGTTCGGGGCAAAAATATTGTATACCTCCAGTTAAAATATCCGGCTCACAATTCAACCTTTACTTATAAAAACTCATTTCAGGATCAGCAGAAGCGAGCAATGACACGTAGACAAGGTTACGAGAAACTTCTGGACTTGGTCAAGGAGGGACATATCCTGTGTGACCGGTCCCCTGACAAGCCGAGTAATCAAGCTAGTGAGGAGTCACGTGATCAAGTTAGTGAGAGTCACGTGGTTTGATGATCAGCACACAGATAGCCCTACTGCTAGCTGCTACCAACAACAAAAGCAAAGGTTCGTATTATTCTCATATTCGCCATATCGTTCGGTGTTTTCCGATAGCAAATTGAATCACGATTATATTCACATATACATATAGGATTGGTGATTGTTTTTACATCGTTATAGTTCACACAGCTAAGTAAATTAATAAATTAACGGATTAATGAAGGATACTAACAGTTATGAAAAAGCCAACAATGAAATTATTCCAAAAAACCAAATAAGGCTGACTAATAGTAATACGGATTAAGGACTGCAAAATTGACAATAGATTAACAGAACATTAGGGCTAGCTCAAAACTTCCTGGCTTCGACTGTCTTATCTTCGCCGTGACGAAAGCAGGACATGGTAAACTTGAAATAATTTAAAGGGTATCATAGTTTATTATATTACTGTGCTACGTATGCTCTTTTTAAAAGCAATGATCACACAATTTGTGTATTGGGGGTACCAACACAGTAAATAATTTGTCAAAATGATTGTTTCTCACGGTGAGAAATTTAATGACGCAAAACGGTTTAAACATTTGAGTAGTGAAATTGACTATAAAAATTCGATGTTGACGCCAAAACTAGACAAAAAACTAATGTACATTAAGTCATGATGATTGCTGAGTTAACTAAAACGGTAAAACGGTAGCCTATATTAATGTAAGCAATCAGTCAAAATCAGGCATCCGATATTAAAGCTGGCCATCAGCCAATAGTACCTTGTTGGCACCCTTTTTATTATTTACTCCCAATCAAGAATTCCCCAATTTTAAAATTAGTACCGCACTACTAGAAGTTATACTGAAATAATGAATCAGATTTTTAAACTATCTCAAATGCTCCAATAATAATGATTTTTTCAGTAAAAAACGAAGTGCAGGGTTTAAAAGCCTGGAATCATTAGTCAATGACTAGACAGCATGGTTATTAAAATGCAAAACAACGAATGTCTTGATTTGAGGCCACATCATGTGACTTGAGGCCACATCACGTGACTTGGGGCCACGTCACGTGACTTGAGGCCACATCACGTGACTTGAGGCCACATCACGTGACTTGAGGCCGCATCACGTGACTTGAGGCCACATCACGTGACTTGAGGCCACATCACGTGACTTGAGGCCACATCACGTGACTTGAGGCCACATCACGTGACTTGAGGCCACATCACGTGACTTGAGGCCACGTCACGTGACTTGAGACCAGGTCACGTGACTTGAGGCCACATCACGTGACTTGGGGCCACATCACGTGACTTGAGGCCACATCACGTGACTTGAAGGCACAACATTTCATTTATGTCCTCTGAATATCATCATGTTAGATGGAAGAAAATGCTTCATAAAACTAATATCGAACTGAAATATGAGCTAACAAAATATATGTTTAAAACTGTACTAGACTGGGACATTACTATTAAGCTATTAGTTACTGCAATGAAATTATCTCACGCTTCTACTTCAACAAGACTTGGTCTGCACTTTACTCCAAAATTTCCCTATATAGTACATAATATATTATATTATCAAAATACTTGTCAAAATGGCTTCAAATGGATTACACAAGGCGGAAATATTGCCACTTTCATACCTTGTGAATTTAAAAACGAACATTGAAAATTTAACCTAGAAAATTCAATCGAGACAAACTGGAGACTGACTTTCCAGGACAAGGGTAAATAAGCTATTAAGTTCTGTAAATTCCTTGCCAAGGAGAAATCTGACGATTTCAGGCTTCTAAATAAATTCAATATTAATTCCTCGGTTTGTTCAATAATTAAACAAACCGAGGAAGGGTGTCATCACGGATTTCCCCTAAATTTAACAGAATTTAAGTATGCGAGGGAATATATGAGTTAAATGATGCCAAAAGTGCCGGATATTTGATATTGCTAGATATATTTACTATAAATAAATTCTTACATTTATTACACGCTTCGATAATAAAATATATGGATACCCAACAAAGATGTACATTTAAGTCATTCAAGCGAGACCTAGTGTTGAAATAACAAGATTATGGACTTTTTTAATCAGTTCAGATTTTATGGACAAATATTTTTATGAAGTAACCAACATTGTGCACTTTCATATCAGCTCAGACATTATGGACAAAAAGTACTACTACTAGAAAAGAACACAGTGATCTGCAATAAAATCATAGTATGAACTGTGTGCATGACATCGATGCCCTCCGACTGTACGTGACCAATAAAAACTGGACAGATATTTTAATTTTTACAATTGTGTAAGAATTACAAATTAGCTTCAACCTCCGTCGGTTCCATAATAGCGAAACAATGAGTCTGGAAATGGTGAAATTGTGAAATTGTGCGCTTTATCTTACTCCTCTATTCTTCTCAAATCATGCTGGTGTTATTCCGCCGAATACTCATACCTAATACCGGTTGGCGGTTAACCACAACAAAAAGTAAACAATGGGTGCTTTCGTAAAAACTAATGTCTGGTTACAAAGTGAACACTAACGTTGAACACCGGGAGGTCTCATATTTTGATTCCCGTTAACGAATTTATATCTTTAATGGTTATACTAATACTGTAATATAACTAACCAATTCCCCAGTTTGTCACTACACGGCAAGTATAGAGAGTTCTTGTATCAAGACACAGAACGAGGTGGAGCTAGCAGTACACCGCGTCATGTCCGCTGTAATTTCTTACCTTCACTCTCGCCCTCTCTGTCCCAAACTCGCTACTGTTGCGCTCTACCTCGTCACTTTCCACTTCAATCAGGTGATTTTAATATGGAGAATCATCCGTTTGGGTCCGCGGTGTTATAATTGGGGACGATAAAGATGAAACCAGACTGAACTTTTATTTAAGAGGACACACAGGAGCCAAGAGATAGCCTTATTATATACCATTACTAAAATTATAATTTGGTATCTTTAGTTAGAATAGATGTTAATTGATGATTAATGGAACTCTTGTTTTCTTTCAGTCGGATGTGTTTTGCCTACATCGTCTGAGCTCTCTCTCGGTGTTTCAAGCACTACTCAGAGACTGCCAGCCTAAAACAGTCATCAGTACTAGATACCCTCAGGTATGCCTCATTTTATCTGTTATCCCTACTAATTTTAACTAATTGTGTGTCAATACGCTGCAAGTACTACTACTAGCAAGTCAATGAGCAAGAAATAATTTGGACAGTCTATTATTTAGTGAGACGTGGACAAAGATAACTCTAACATTACCGTGTACCGGGTAAAAGACTATGTTTATCTTTGGTTATATACCAAACGCGGCAAAATTCAGTATTTTTCCAAGACGAATTCGAAAAATACTGAATAGAACGTTAATAAGTCAAACAAATACAATGCTAAAATATTATTTAGGAATTCTCAATTCGTAGTTAACTTAAACTATACGTAATTTCCACATTACTTGCAGGCTAGTTATGTGCTCTATCGAACAGTCCTACACATGGTACAATTAGTTCTCTCTTCTATCTCTCTACTCCCCCTTCCCAACTACATTCACACCCTCAACCTCCCTGGTGCGTTGTCCAACACAATTATTTGGTGAACTCTTTAGATTAATTATCATTTTGGCCAGGTCTGCCAAGTCGAATCATCGATATAACAGAAATAATGTTATTGTTACGTTTCAATTCAGTGAAGTTTTTGGAAAACCAAACAAATTACCAGCTTCATTATCACTTGGTACCTAATTCGGAGGTTTAAAGTAAATCGATTAAACAATTCATTTAAATTACTTGGCCACTGTTCAGGTACGATGTGGAGAGGGAAAACAGACACATTGGACATGATACCCAACTCCCTCGATCTTCTGAGAAGACAACTAAGTTTGCTTCTCAACCTACTCAAAGGGGTGCGCATTGAGATTTTATTTTTTATTCTTTTTTATAATTATTGTTTAACAAATCGTTAGGATGTAGGAGGTGCTTGGTGCATTCATTTATTCACTTTCAATTATTTCTCATCTTGTTGCACGATAAAATAATGATAGACTAATAACTAAAAACAATCATTGACAATAAACTGGTGACCCACAAAGTTTCAGCCTTCAGGTAAAGATATATTTTTCTTGAAATTTTCTTTACAAACCAGGGCCGGGTCAAGGAAAATTGAATAATTACTAGCCCTTTCAATAGAAGATACAATACAATTAGAATTAAATTATTAAAATAAACAAATATAGACTAAATAAAATTAGTTTAAAGTAAACTCTATACTACACAAAACAATACTGTATACAATACCTTGTCCGGTTACCCATTCAAGGATTGGTGCTGAAAAAAAGTTTGTACATTGTTTATTTGCAAATATACGCAATAGAGATCAATAGAAGAAGAGTAGCTGATACCTGAATTCTAAACTCCGGGCCACTCTTACTTCTTAGTCGAGAACAACTTGTTGCAGAGGTCATCGGAGACTTCTGCATTGCAATCTTGACAAGTCCCACTCTTCTTTTTGTCCTCTTCACATGGCCCACATCCCGACGGCATGGAGTGGCCTTCCCGATTATTCTCGAACGCAGGTGGTATGTCACAGTCCACAGATGGTGTTGTTCATGTCCGGTGATGGATCAGGAAGGAAGTTACAGAGAAGCTGATATGCCAACGGCAAGGTGTAGTAGTCCATTTTTTCCTGGCTCCCGGGCATGTTACAGGTTGCTGTTGAATCTGAACCAGGGAGGCGCTTACAAAGGATCTCCGTTGATGTGTAAAGCGGCCGTCCCAAGTATAGTTGTAACACTTGTAATCTTGTCCCTGTATCACTGGTGCATTACAACCCTCAGTTGTTGATCCTTCACATTCCTCGCATTTACCCTTGTCACCTCCATTTTTTTGGTGTTTGCATTCACCACAAGCATGATAGTTCAATTTTTTATTTGCGGAATAATCATTGAATGTGGTTCTCCGGCATTTTGTATGCTTTGGTCCAGCTGACCTTCTGCATTCGGTTGCTTTGACAGCTCCATGTATGCTCTGGAAGCATCGTATGGCATCTTTGTTGCAGAGTTCGAAATTACAATCGGTACATGCTGTTGAATCACTATTGCAAGGTCCGCAGGTGTCAATATTAGTATAAGTTTTTGTTTGGATTTTATAAGTAAGGTTTGTTGGTACTCTAGTCTTTAGTTTTGCGATGAGCCAAAAAGCGGTTTACAATTGACGACATGATGAGACTGAAACCATACTTTCAGAATTCACCACAAAACTTCAAGTAAGCTGTTAGTGTTTATGTAAGAACATTAGAAGGCTATATTGCGTATAAGAACGTATATTCAATATTAAGATGAAAAATATAACGAACTGGATTTTTGTATGGGCAATGATCAGGAATGCAAATATCTAAAACCAGAGAAGGCGTTCACCAAAGGCAATTTTATTACAGGAATCAGTTGAGCTTCACAGATCAACTACCACTCACGTGCCTTTTGATCCACCCTCACACACCCTGCATGACGAGATGTCACCTCAAAAAAATTCATTGCGTGACGTCACAACTCTTCACACCCCTGCCGCGTTTTATCACTCTTGCACAGAGGATCTCCACCGTTTCGAGCTGGAGGTGGCCGCAAATGAACCACTATTTCCTATTGATGAGCTCTTCATTTTTGATCTGTACATGGTAGGTGAGCTGGGAATATTATAAGGCACGTTCACGTGTTTTGTAGCGAGTGTGGCAAGACATTTACTACGATCGTGGAGAAAATTGTACTATTTTGTGAATTGTGATTGGCGGATGTTCAACGCTGATTCATGATTATTCAGGGACTTCGACGACTTATGTTATACATACTTACAGTTACCTAGAACTGTGGTTAAACTAAATTAACTTTAAAATAATGTACGCAATATTCCGGAACCAAATTCATAAATACAAGACGCGTGATAAACAAATTGTGATTATAAACCACGAGTCATGCCCATAAAACCCCTCTAATCTTTTATTTTATACTTTACCCACCTCATAAAAGACTGTCAAGTGACCCAATGTTGGCTCAGGCACGTGAACGACTGTTGTCGGGGGAAACGCACGGTGGCATGAGTAACAGTGGGTTCGATACTACTTTCTGTCCGCTTCAGTCAACAACTTGTATACACAACAATATTTCCCAGGTAATCGATAACTATAAGATAGTACGGTATGTTAGAAGAACTTTCTCCCTTTATTTTCTATAAAACTAAAAGTAATTCAAAGTGACCTGGAAAGTTAAGGTTATTATTTGGTCACGTGTCTCTTATCTTGAAAACAAACTGTGCTGCACTCTTGACGCAATTTACATTAAATTTCCGACTAATTATAATAGAGCAATAAGAGCTATTAGCGAGTAATTCATTGCCTTATGTTAGGAGTTTTGTTAACAAATCGCAACCCTATCTCAGCTGTTTGGATATTTGAACTTCATCAGCTCAAGTTCCTTCTTCTCCACGTACATGTCCAGTCAGGGGTGGGCTGATCTTCTTATGCAAATATCCGGCCTATCTCGATCTTTCATGTCCTTCAAGGTGAGATAGAGATTCAGGTGGAATGTTCTCGACTGTATCAACATTCTACATGACATTAAGGATGTAATACTAATATAGATATAAAATACAATTATCAGAAACGTTGTGATGAATTATTTGTTTTCTTTTACCCCGATATTTCATCATCTTGGCAACCATAAAATTGATTTTGATCACTCGGTTTCCTGTACATCTCAAAGCCTGCAGAATAAAACAAAGAAACTGTGTCAGGTCCATGTGAGGTTACAAGCGATACAGCTGCTACAAAAGGTCCTCCCGCACTGCAGACCCAAGACTGACATGGCTCTCAATAGAATTGGTAGGTAATTGGTAGGTAATTGGTAGGTAGTTGGTAGGTAATCCCTATATTGTCAGTAAAGTCCATACTCGCTAGTAAAGTCTTTAAAATAACAATAATTATGTAGTAAAGTCCATACTTGCAAGAAAAGTCTTTAAAATAACAGCATTTACAATAAAGTCTTTAGAATAACAAAATTTACAGTTAAGTCCATGCTGGACACACTACCTCACCTGGTGTGGCCGGGTGAAGAGTATGTGTATCCGTGTATTGAGGACACGCCCCAAAATGAGGCTTCAGAGTTCCTGATCTCCACTTTCAACCCTAACAACTCTGTTAATTGCAGGTAAATCTCACATAATATAATGTGTATCACTTATAATATGTTTCTAGAACTCTACTCCAATTCAGACTTACTTTCCCGCTCAATGCTCACTTTAGTCCTATTGTACACAATATATCGCTCCTCTCACCCTACCCACTACAGAGTTGAGCAGGAAGGCCAGACGGTTGTACACAACCTGGGAGGAAGAGGATACTGTCTGGGGTCCACCGCTCTCGGCTACGGCGTCTACTCCTGGAGATTTGTCATCACTAAAGCTAGCTGTGCTAATAACCAACTCGGAATATGTGTTGGCGTTTCCAAGTGAGTGTTAAATTTAGTTGCACTTGTTCACTGAAGAGGTTACAAATAAAAGCTAATTCGCGTGACGTCACAAGCTTTCTCACGCGTGACGTCTCCAGTTGTCTGACGAGACTATCTCTGCAGGTTTCCAGTGAGCGACTACAATCACCGCACTACCACGGATATGTGGCTGTACCGTGGACACACGGGTAATTTGTACAACGAGGGGGAGATGCCTGGGGAACCTTTTTTCCCGCTCTACGGACAAAACGATTACATAACAGGTTATACATTATTATACATTATACATTGTTATATATTGTACTGTTTTACCTTGACTTTATATTTCTGCAGCTTTGCAATTCATAGGATTTTAATTTTTAACCAACACAATTGGGCCTTCTAAACTTCATATGTTCTGAAAATTGAATGACCGTTTTACTGTACGCGCAACTTCTTAAAAACCCTCATCTGAATCCATCCTCAGTCGAACTAAACACAATAAAAGGGACCCTGTCCTTTGCCAAGAACGACGAGTTGCTTAAAGTGGGGTTCACGAACGTGTTCCACCGTGAGTTGTACCCTGTAGTGGTGTTCTACTGTCCTACCCCGGGCGAGTGTGTTAAGATAACGGAACTCAAGGTTATCAGTGTTAACTCTCAGAATACTCACATGGGTCAGTTTAGTAATAATTTAATAATTAGTAATAATAATTAGTAATAAATAATTTATACCTGGTTGTTAGTTAAACTGATGTTAGGCCCTCCTTCAATCTTTGCTTTGTTTTGACGTAGCGATGTTTCATAGTCTCCCCAGATCAAGTGATTAATATACACGATTTATTGATCACGTGATCGAGTAATACTAATAGTTGAGTTTAATTAAGATAACGATAATATTTTGCTATACAAGTAGTTAAATGGCTGCCACCCCAGGAGAGCCGTGGTTAGCCCCCTCAACAGCCGTAGTAACGGAGGCAGTGGTGACACTCCTCGCACATCTTCACAAGCAGGAGATCTGGCAGAGGGTCATCAGCACGGAGATTGTTGAGAGATTGGGTGTTATCACCCAGTACATGCAGGTTCAAACACAAGGAAATGTTTTGTTGCACAAAACAAGTATCAATCTCATCTGTAACCAGTGCTGATTTTACATAATATGTCTAGCCTTAATTTCGTGGAACATTTTGAAACACTTTTGCCGATGATTAATTTGGAAACCTTTCCCAGAAAAAGGGTCAGTCGCCTCACGAGATGGTATCTTCAAATGTTTACAACAGTCTCTGGTCAGCTCTCGCTATTATTGGAGGATACGATCGCGGACTTAGAATCGGATCCAGGTTTATTTTCGAGCACCTTTATTTTGCTAATATCATATTTCAATATGATAAACGTATCGGATTCTAAGCTTGAGAGTTACAATAAGTAATGATATTGATAAGTATCAAATAAGTAACCCCCACATTCAATAACCAAATCACTTAATCATTAATTAGGCCCTAGTATTATGTAGTATTAATTAATTTATTTCAATATTTATTTATTTATTTAAATGATATAATCCTGGTATTTTAGTGTGTTGGGCAACAACTCCTCGAACAGTGGTGTAATTATAAAGTACCTGACGGACAAGAATGTCAGTGTCCTCTGGCACAACAATCTCCAACTCAGGTGATTATTAACAACATACACTTACTGTTAAACTCAGCTCATAAATAACGTCAAGTGCACTTTTAGTTTCTAAGTGATTGGATAAAGTACTTTTTCAAGAGATCTTGCAAAGAAGGAGTTATCAACTTATCCTAATATTTGGGAGCTACCACTTGACATTTTGTGCGCCGACGAAAATAAAGAAAATGGTCTACGTGGAAATAATAACTGCCGACAGGTTAATGGTCAAGGGAAACGCATTTGTTTAATTTTAAATAAAATTACCGGCATATTAATTTCTTGTGTTGGGAGATGATTAAATGAGCGAGACATGAACTAAGGTTACATATTATTATTATTTTAAAGACATGAACTAACAAAAAGATCTACGTTAAATGTAATGCTATTTCAGTGGAAACTGGACAAACGACCGACCAAACACACGAATAAACAAACACACTGACAAACGAAAGAAAGTTCCTCCAAGATACCGTGAACTGTGAGTTAAAAGTCGGCAATTCTTTTGATCGGTATCATCCATATATTATATAATCTATATTATTCAATATAGATAATAGCGCTTTATAGTATTAATGGGACTTATGACAGACCTCTCGTTGGCACTTCATCATTACCCTCTTCTCCCCTCTCTCTCTCTACCCTACGTTTATTTTCTCATTCTTTGACCCTCCTCCACAGAAATGAACCTATAGCAGACCTCTCCCCTTCTCCACGAATGGAAGCTTTGGATCTGGACGAGCTGAACATTCCTTTGAAGCACGTGACGAGTCTTATCGAACTTGGACTCAAGAAACCCGTCATTATCTACAGTAAGATATTTTCCAATAGTGCAATTCTAGACAACCCGTCATCATCTACAGTAAGATATTTTCCAATAGTGCAATTGTAGACAACCCGTCATCATCTACAGTAAGATATTTTCCAATAGTGCAATTCTAGACAACCCGTCATCATCTACAGTAAGATATTTTCCAATAGTGCAATTCTAGACAACCCGTCATCATCTACAGTAAGATATTTTCCAATAGTGCAATTCTAGACAACCCGTCATCATCTACAGTAAGATATTTTCCAATAGTGCAATTCTAGACAACCCGTCATCATCTACAGTAAGATATTTTCCAATAGTGCAATTCTAGACAACCCGTCATCATCTACAGTAAGATATTTTCCAATAGTGCAATTCTAGACAACCCGTCATCATCTACAGTAAGATATTTTCCAATAGTGCAATTCTAGACAACCCGTCATCATCTACAGTAAGATATTTTCCAATAGTGCAATTCTAGACAACCCGTCATCATCTACAGTAAGATATTTTCCAATAGTGCAATTCTAGACAACCCGTCATCATCTACAGTAAGATATTTTCCAATAGTGCAATTCGGTGACTTGCTGTAAAACTAAATAGCACTAGTAATTATAGTATGCATTCACTCATTAAAACCTCACCTCTAATCACCTCTAATCAGGTAACACTGAAGTGAACTATGACATGGCTGTAGAAGTCAACCTGCGGACCCTGTCTCTCCACTTCAACGTGGTTCGTAGCATGGGACTCCTCCTAAAACACAAGACTTACTGCCCTATATTCGGTAAGCTCGACCTGGAGGAACCTGTTAAGAGACTTGTGGAGCTGGCTACATCCACCACTGGTATCCAGGTATAAAGTTTTAGAGTATCTACTATTTTATCTCCAGATTTACGTCACTATATGTCTTCCAGTATAGTATTATAAAGACTCGTGCTCTGTAAATGTTTTACTAAAATAATATAGAGATAATAAGAGCTAACCACTCTAGAGTCTTCAGAAGAATGTGACGCTGGACGAGTTAGAGAGAGTAGCAGCTATCCTAATCAAAGAGCACTTCTCACCTACAATTGATAAGAACAAAGAACAACAACCTGTCCCAGTTCCTCCGCCGACCTCAACTGGCGGCCTCAGTAAGTCTCGTTCGTTCGTTCGTTCGTTCGTTCGTTCGTTCGTTCGTTCGTTCGTTCGTTCGTTCGTTCGTTCGTTCGTTCGTTCGTTCGTTCGTTCGTTCGTTCGTTCGTTCGTTCGTTCGTTCGTTCGTTCGTTCGTTCGTTCGTTCGTTCGTTCGTTCGTTCGTTCGTTCGTTCGTTCGTTCGTTCGTTCGTTCGTTCGTTCGTTCGTTCGTTCGTTCGTTCGTTCGTTCGTTCGTTCGTTCGTTCGTTCGTTCGTTCGTTCGTTCGTTCGTTCGTTCGTTCGTTCGTTCGTTCGTTCGTTCGTTCGTTCGTTCGTTCGTTCGTCCGTCCGTCCGTTCGTTCGTTCGTTCGTTCGTTCGTTCGTTCGTTCGTTCGTTCGTTCGTTCGTTCGTTCGTTCGTTCGTTCGTTCGTTCGTTCGTTCGTTCGTTCGTTCGTTCGTTCGTTCGTTCGTTTTTTTGTTTGTTTGTTTGTTTGTTTGTTTGTTTGTTTGTTTGTTTGTTTGTTTGTTTGTTTGTTTGTTTGTTTGTTTGTTTGTTTGTTTGTTTGTTTGTTTGTTTGTTTGTTTGTTTGTTTGTTTGTTTGTTTGTTTGTTTGTTTGTTTGTTTGTTTGTTTGTTTGTTTGTTTATTTGTTTGTTTGTTTGTTTGTTTGTTTGTTTGTTTGTTTGTTTGTTTGTTCTGCTTTAAGGAGAACAGACTGAAGTTATATAACTATCATAGAAACCACGCCGTCACTTAACACTCACCTCTCAAACACTCTAACTCTCAGTTACCTTAAACCCAGAAAACTTATCTAATCTATATTTAAAGCTTTGTATTAAATTTGTAACGCTTATCATGTGAGCATTGTGTGAAGTGATGATTGTAAGAGTGTATTACGTCTGCGTGTAGTTGTAACTGTGCAAAGAATAGAGCTTGTAAAGCGTGATATGAACGGTTGTAACGCGTGATATAAACGGTTGTAACGCGTGATATAAACGCTTATATAACGCGTGATATAAACGCTTATAACGCGTGATATAAACGCTTATAACGCGTGATATAAACGCTTATAACGCGTGATATAAACGCTATAACGCGTGATATAAACGCTTATAACGCGTGTTTGAATCAGTGACGAATATGTAACCCCCGTGTGTGTGACTACAGGTGAGTTTTGTGTAGACTGTGGCAACCCCTCCCGGACCTACCCCAGCGGGATCACTGTGTGTGGTTGTAGTGGCTCGTTGCCAGGGAGATCTGGTCCTGTAGGGGGCAGCCTCCCTGCTGGTAGCATCCAGCCTACAGGGGTCACCATCCCTCCCCTCACCATAGTTTCACCTCAAAACTGGCATCACAACCCCCTGAGGAGTGAGTACTGAGTAGTGTGTGACGATTTGAGTGCCTTTTTGGGGTTTTCTCCGAGTGTTTGAACTCTCTTTCTTTCTCAGCTGTCTGTGAATGACGAGTGTTTTATTCTAGACTATTCTAGAATCATCTATTTCTAGAATGTCCGATTCTTGGCTGACGTGTGAGATTTGCATGAGTTGATTTGTGTTTTTGTCTGCTGAGACTTGTGAGATTGCGCAACAAAAAAGAGGAGAAATTTCTGAAGGAAAAATTTGCATAGAGTAAATATCCCAGTAATGGTTTTTTTCGTTCTGCTGATAAAATACCAAGATCCAATCAAAATACATGATTACAAGACCAACATAACTTTCATAGCATTCACCTGGCCTCAAAATTTGGAGACTAACGTTGGTTCCTTTTAATGCAGGATCTGTTTTGATAATTCCACTTCTTTTTTAAATTAAGCATATCGCCCTTTAAAACTAAAAGCCATTCTTTGAAGTCTTCACACTTCTTCTGAATTATCATTTTAACTATTTCCGCATTTCTGCATCACTCACAATTCACATCACTTTTGTAATAGTATACGTGTGAACCATCATACTCTGGGGGTTCTTTCCGAAAAAACGTTTAAGTGGCACTTAAGTAGAATTCGTAACTTAAGTCTCATTTCGAAAATACTTTTTGCTTAACTTAGGTAGTGCGCCATCGACAGTGAGCCGCGCGTGCCGACTGTAGGATTGTTTTTTAGCGCTAATTTCGGCCAGCACAATTTTCTTCACACAAATAGATATTAAGTATCCTTCCCGACCTCAGATTGCAACAAAAATTGGAAAGCTTACTCATAGACTTACAAGGAAGGTGTCCGAAAAGTTTAAAGCATATCCAACCATCAGACATTATGTTACAGCTAAAAGCAGCGTATTTTGCCCCATTTTGATCACTATATCAACTCCGATATCCACCAAATTTTTCGGACAGTTGTGAAAGCCCTATTGGAAGGTCGTCGCCAATTTTCAGAATGATCTCATTCAAGGAACTGAAGATATATCCAAATAATACGACAAAAATCAACGAATTTGGTCAAATTTGGTCAAATTACGCGACTTTTATAGCAAATTTTGCTCCAAAAGCCGCGCACCATCAAATATGGCACCTAGGCGAAACTCACTGATCTTTTCATAAAGGTACGACAAATTTGGTATTGTGAAAATTCTCACAGTCTCTAGAAAACAATGGTACAAAAATTTTTAAAATCCGAGCAAGTTTATTTTTATGGTGCACCCCCTACTTAACTTTATGCTTAAGTACCATTTTTTCCTTTTCACCCTTTTGAAAAAAGGCAATAGTGAAAGGTTACGAATGGAGGTTTTTGCAGAAAAACGTGGATTTTGGAGAACGAGATAGGTGGGTTTAAATATGTCGTGTGTCCTTCCTTCCGTTCGTTACCATGCAACGAAAAATTTGGGCGCGCGCGAGGATTGCTTGCGGAGATGTGATGTATAGATAGCCTGTGATCTATGAATGCGCGGCGCGACTGTGTTTTAATGTATATGATGCATGTAATGTATAATATTACTATTAGGTAATACGCCCAATTTGTACGTGGCACGCGTAGTGTATTGATGTGTACACGAGTATAGTTTACCTTTGCTGATAATTTCTTGGTATTACAGATACAAGTTCTTGAATTACAGATACAAGTTAAGTTCTACGGCGATTGAACTGAATTTCAAGTGTTTCCCGTATTTGATGCATAATTTATCAATATTATTATCATGAAGATTGAAGTGAGCTGATTGGAGCTTATAATTTATAGTAAATGTGAAATGGAAATCTAGCGTCCGCCAAAACGAAACAACGGGCGCAATTCTTGTTGACTTAAGTACCGTTTCGGAAAGGACCCCCTATACTTGATTATTAGTAATCTAAATCAGTAATAGTCTCGAAATATACTGCTGCTTTTTGTTTAATAATTGTTAATGTAGCCTGAGTGAATTTGAATGAGCTAGAGCTTGTGCACTTTTCCTTCATGTTTGTAATCCTACTGTACTCGCAAAACCCGCATTTTTATCACTGTGCCCGCAAAATCCCGCACTTTTCAGTGTCGTCCTCGCACCCTCCTGCTGTACCTGCATTTTTCCCGCGCACTGTTCCATCCTCTGGCAGTTTCGGTATATCGACACAAAATCATTTTCTTCTCGGATACAATACCCCATACAACGGTAACGTGTTTTACTTTTCTTCCTTTTTGTTTGCTCAGTCTTTTCGATAAATAAAATTCAGTTGGTTATATTAAACATTAAACAATTTTACTGTCTGTTTTAATTGTCAAATTCTGTTTACCGTCGAAACCTTTTAAATAAATTACGCTTATTTTGACAGGCTTCAAATTCTACAAACAAAACAAATTTAGGCCTTGTTAAACTTTTGTCCCCTGTGAAACCCGATGAAAGGCAAATAAAACATCTGGCAATAATTGTATCTTAAATGGGAGGACCCAGTTTGTTTAACCATTTGAATTTTATATGTCATCATTATATAAGTGTTTCCATAATAAACTTTTATAACTTTTATAATAACGAAACGCTCGGTGAAGTGTGAAACGGATGCGAACTGGGCAAAAGCAATTTTTTTTTAAAACTAGCAAAGTCGTGATGTCTCACGAAGCACTACCTGCTTAATTTTCTCGGGATTACAAAATCATGTTATTGTGGGTTTTTCTATGTTATCCAAAATTGGGTGAACGTTGTATTTAGACCTCTGAATTGTGCAAGTCATGAATAGTACTAGTTAGTGTACATAAACAAGTTATGTAATTAGAGAATTAGATACTGGAGGGGAGTTGAACCATATTTGTCGGAGACACGTGACAGCGATTACCGAATCAGCGTCCATCATAACGCAAAATCACTGTCACGTGTCAAAACAAATACAGTTCACCTCCCCACCTTTACAGAAACCACCTTTATCCCTCACCACTCCCACCAGCGCCGGAAGTTCCAGCTACCACAGGTGTGTTTGGTCCACCCCTGGTGTACTCAAACGTGCCCCAAGCGGGGACCAGTGTGGGACAGACTGTTGGGGACAGCTTCTTTTCTAGCGATCAGATAACGTAAGTAATTAATCAGTGAAATCACGCGTGAGTTATTCATCACGCGTGAGTAATTAATCACGCGTGAGTAATTCATCACGCGTGAGTTATTCATCACGCGTGAGTTATTCATCACGCGTGACTGGTTGGGAACTGTGACATGTGGTATGTTATCTAGGTTTTTCTAACGAATATTAGCGTCCCCTCCCCACTAGTTGTCCAGTCTATTAGGAATTTAAATTATGTTTACCAGTAACCGTAAGCAGTAAGGTACCTTAGCACTAGCCACTAACTTCGATACGAAATTGATATCGAATACCTCCTTATTCCTATTCCTAGACCTCAATGCCTTATATTTCCTATTCCTAGACCTCAATGCCGTTGGCCCATTTTGCCCATAATCCTGACTGACACAAGAGCCCCATCCCGAAGGAACGCCTTGTGCCAACAAGATTGGTAAGCAGTATTGCTTTGCCACGGCCAGTTTAACTGCAGTCTAACTGCAGTCTAACTGCAGTCTAGTAATGCTTTGCCACGGCCAGTTTAACGGAGGTACCATGGTCTGGCTGCTGGGTTTCAGTTTAAAGGCCTTATTGCTATGTTTTATTGGGTCCAAATCTGGGATCTGTATACTAGCCAGTTAGTCAGTACTTAGAATTCTGATATCACGTTTTGATGCTTCACTGCTCTAGTTTTAGTAGGTTTTGATGCTTCACTGCTCTAGTTTTAGTAGGTTTTGATGCTTCACTGCTCTAGTTTTAGTAGGTTTTGATGCTTCACTGCTCTAGTTTTAGTAGGTTTTGACGCTGTTTAGTAGGTTTTGACGCTGTTCCAGTTGACTGGGCTGTCAAGAATTTGATGTATAATTCTTACCGCATGAATGCGCCAAAATTTGCTGCTCTGCTTTAATATCATACCAGTGCTACTTCCAATCTATGATGAAGGATCGGCTGTATGACATTTTAGTCTGACGATTTCATATCAGTCTATAAACTTATAAACTGAAAGGGGGGTGTTATACAACTGTTAAATTTCAGAAACATTATCTTTCCTAAAACTCTGTACAAATTTAATCTAAAACTTCCACTCCAAACTACCGAACATCAGATACCCCCAAACCAGGTCAGTAGTTCGACCTCTCCTAGAAATGGGCTTCACACCGGGACACATTGACCGCGCTTTAGAGGCTGTACCTGACTCCGCCTCTAGAACAATCGACAACCTCATATCCTACATGATAGACAACCCTATAACTGAGGACGAGGTGAGGATTTCCAGTGTGATTTCTTTGTCTGAGTTGGAATGAGAAACTGCTACTTATATACTTCTTGTCACGTGATATGATTGACGATCAGATCTTCGTGAATTAAGTGATATTAATTGCGTTTCGTCTCTGTAAATATCTAAAATATGACTAAATAAACTCGCTAAACTCAGTTCGGGGAGAGTATCTACAGAATGGTGTCACCTAGACAGAGACTGATAGAAGAGATAGACGAGCGGAGAACAGGACCAGCTGCAGGACCAGCTGAAGAGGTACATTTCATGATGTAATGTGACGTCACGTAATATCATGCGACGTCACGCGATATCACGTGATATAATGTGACGTCACGCGATATCACGTGATATAATGTGACGTCACGCGTTTTTTTAACTTCAAACTGTCTCATGTGGCCTCTATAATATGCTTATTGTTTATATTGATCACCTCATCCACTCACTCAAATTCTCCCATTATAATTACACATACGCATTATGCATATCATGTTTTGACTTTTGTCTCTATCGACCTTTTACCGTTATATCAACAATTCTTAAAGACTAGAACACGATACTTGACGATAACAACAATTACTTGACAAATCATTTAAAACGGCTCTCAAAACTGACCAACAACCGACAGCAGTCCTTAACACAAGACAACACAAACTGGTACGAAGAAGATCAGGATATTATCGGGGAAGATCAGGAAGAATATCTTGAAGAGTACAGTTCTGAGGAATACACCACCACCCCACCCTCCTACCCTAACCCACCTGCATCAGCCCTTATGCCTCTATCTCCACCAGTCAATATCCCTCTGATAATTAGAGGTATTACTTGTTACTAATTAGAGGTGTTACTAATTCGAGGTATTACTTGTTATCCATTGGTGGTGATTTGGGGGGAAATTTGTAAGTTAAAAGTGCGTCAAGTGCAAACGAACCATCTGTAGGCTAAACTAAACTCAGATCATCTTAATCAGTTTTGCTTTCTATAAATTTTAAGTTTGTCGAAAACCACAAATGTTGCGATTGACCCAGTCCATGTTATATCCATTAAGGCATAAACCGATATACGCAATCGCCACGAATCGTACGCAGCACGTTCATAAACAGCACTGATATCTCCGCCGCTGACGCGTATGCCAGGTTGTCCTGGAGAAATGACGTGGATCACTTTTCCTCCATATCTCGGGTAATTTACACGTGATTTACACGTGACTTACATGTGACTTACACGTGACTTTGCTATAATTGATGACTGTGTTACCATGACATTATCTGTAATGACGCTGACAACGCTGCATTACCTATACTACTAGTACCGGACAGTTATTTACTTTCTGACTACACGAATTATATTTCTGACGTGTACCGATCTTAAGGGGGCCGGGGGGGGTCTTCATCAAGATTCTCTTGAAATTGACTTTTTAGTTGTTTCTGATAGAGGGGAGTGATATCTATTAGCTGCTTTTGGTCCCAAGGAAAAATATTGTTCCTAGCCAAAATTATCGCCGGTCAAAGGTCAGCGCTTATGTGTAATTGTATTGCGTGAGCGATTTTCAATCGCGCGCCCTGAAATTCGAGTCTAAAAATCTATCTTCTCCTACATTTTTTGAGCAATCACCCTAAAACCTTCAGGATATGTTCTAAGGACCAATTAAAAGAGATTATCTGGCCAGAATTTTGAGACCTCGTTTTTTGACGATTTTTTCAGGTCCAAGATTTTGTAAATTGAATAAAAAATTTTCTAAGGCCTATCTCAAAATTCTGGCCCAGTAATCTCTTCTAATTGGTCCTTAGAACATATCCTGAAAGTTTTAGGGTGATTGCTCAAAAAATGCAGGAGAAGATAGATTTTTAGACTCGATTTTCAGGGCGCACGATTGAAAATCGCTCGCGCAATACAATTACACATAAGCACTGACCTTTGACCGGCAATAATTTCGGGTAGGAACAACATTTTTCCATGGGATCAAAAACAGCTGAGTAGAAGGTACCTAGTATTAGTTACCTTCTACTCTTTTGATGAAGACCCCCCCCCCCCCCCCTGCCCTTTAAATCAGGCGCTCTTATCACCATTAACATCTTCACATTCATTAGTTTAATGAGTTATTTGTTATCACTTCCCGTCATCAAAACATCTCATATAACGTTAAAGAGATCATCTTACCTCCGATCACAGTTTCTTGTCTGTACTCATGTTATCTAATACTGGTTATCTAAATAGACTGAGGAACCCGCGGTAACTGAGCCTGAACAAGTAGGTTGTTAATGATTCGTGTAGTGGTTAGTATCTGTAGCTGTGGGTAGAAAAAGCCTTCATAAAACTATATAGAACTATATAGAACTTTAGTATCTCAAAAATTGCATCGAAAGAGATCTTTTACAGTTTTACTGCCCAGGACATGATTCATATTTACATTTCGGAAATATTGGGTGTGATATTCTCTAGGACACCCATTTATTTCTTGGGCTGTGTCTTGATAAAGAACATAATAATATATTGATTGGTCAGGGAACAGCAGTGTATCCTATCACTGGTAGTAACATAATCCTCCTTTTCTTCCTCCTTTTATTTCTTCCTAAATTTTAGCATTGACTTCTGATAACATTAAAACTTTGCATAAATTCCATGCATATTGCATGAATATGCCTGATCTTGCATAATGCATCCATTAAATTAAAAAAATACTAGCATTAATCCAATTAACGTCAAAAATAACGTATATATAATATAATCGCAGTCCCAGCAAAGTGTAGTTCAGAGACAACGTACCCCCAGCAGAGGGAGATCCCACACAGCTCCAGATCTACTAGGTCCTGCTGTTACTGGTTAGTCAAACACTAGGAAACATTTTATGTTAATCTACTAGGTCCTGCTGTTACTGGTTAGTCAAACACTAGGAAATATTTTATATTAATCTACTATTTCCTGCTGTTACTGGTTAGTCAAACACTAGGAAATATTTTATATTAATCTACTAGTTCCTGCTGTTACTGGTTAGTCAAACACTAGGAAATATTTTATATTAATCTACTAGTTCCTGCTGTTACTGGTTAGTCAAACACTAGAAAATATTTTATATTAATCTACTATTTCCTGCTGTTACTGGTTAGTCAAACACTAGGAAATATTTTATATTAATCTGCAAGGTCCTGCTGTTACTGGTTAGTCAAACACTAGGAAATATTTTATATTAATCTACTAGTTCCTGCTGTTACTGGTTAGTCAAACACTAGGAAATATTTTATATTAATCTACTAGCTCCTGCTGTTACTGGTTAGCCAAACACTAGGAAATATTTTATATTAATCTACTAGGTCCTGCTGTTACTGGTTAGTCAAACACTAGGAAATATTTTATATTGTTACATGAAAGGAGAGTGGGATATCTCAGGAATATAGCAATTATATTGGAAAGTTTAGATTTAAATGATTTTCTTCTTTATCTTTTCTTGGTATTTTCTTAATTTCTATAATGTGGGTTAACATTGCATCACCAATGTTTAGTAAATGTTGTGTGATAAACTCATTCGCTTGTGTGATTGCGGGAACTACTGATTTGTGATATTGTGTGATATTGTGTGATATTGTGTGATATTGTGTGATATTGTGTGACATTGTGTGATATTTTGTGATATTGTGTGATAATGTTCTGATAATGACTGTTCACCAGAGAGCAGTGTGTCGGGTGATCCGTTCCAGGTGCCCGTGGTAGGAACTGCTCCTAACTCACCATACCCTGAGGCTTATCTTAGATCTGTCGGTAAGAGCTGTTATAGGACATTCCAATTTTAATAGATAGAGTTATAATAGGGCACAGATTTAATCTGAACGATTGTGAAATCTTTAAAGACTAATAAGTAAAATTATGATATTTTCAGTATAACATAGCACAGTTTATTTCTCTTCATCTCCAGCATTTTAAAACGAGAAATCAAGAATACTTAAATTCGAATTAACTAATTAACTAATAAAACATTGTTCCCCAGGAATGATCTGTAAAAGAAGCAGTTCCCCGGAGCCGATCTGTTTACCAGAAACTCCTGACCCTCTGGGACGGACCTCTATAGACCCCTACTTCCATGATCCTCCTGTTGATGTAATTAGCTACCTTTTAATTATAATTATGTGATGATAATGTTGATGTAATTAGCTACCTTAAATTTGCTAAGATTACTCAAGGTTGGGTTTGAAGAACTTGGAATATGTTCTCAATTTAAAATAACTTCTCCCTAGATCCTACAGACGACTGTGTCCTCGACGCCTCTCCTCTGTGAACAGGCCATGTCCATCAAGATGGCTGACGACAGGGTTGATGCTCTACAGCGTATTATTGAAACTGCCCAGGTGACTATCAAACTACTACTCTTTATTTGTTAAGGCTAAGATTAATCCATATGAAAATTTGAAATATTCGTTCTTTTTCATTGACTTAGTTTAATCTTCAGGACAACTTACTATACGTTATAATTAGATTTATAATTGAATTTTCTCTAGGTTTTGGTGTCAAGGGAGGTAGTGTGCCACCTGATAAACCTAGTAGCTGTATATCCTCAACACGCACCTGTGAGTACCGTCACCATGTAGCACCATCCTGTCACCATGACGTTTACCAGTGGATATCATGTGTATCAGTGAATTAAAATTAGGTATTTATAACATGGTTCGTTTAACTTTAAAATCAAAGATTCTTTGATTGAAATGTTATATGTAATAATAATGTAAATTTGTCTTCAGGGATTGTGTAACCTAGGGATAGCAAGCGCCCTGCAACCTCTCTGTCACCTAGCAGTCGACATGGCCCAGCAGAAGAACCTGAGCATTAAGTTTAAGAGCTTGTTCCTTGTCCCTCAGATTAAGAGTATTTTTAACATGATGAAGCTCTGCTGTAAGGACGTTAACATCTTTAACAAGCTCACTGATATAGCAGGTAAGATTATAACCGTCTTACTTAATTTAACCCAATTCTACTGTCTAAAACTCTTACTATCTAGCGTTCGATTATAATTAGTTCAGGAATATTGGACATAGGGGTGGGATGGAGGGTAAGGAGGAAGGTAGATTTAGGAGCTTATGAAGAAGAGATTGTTGAATAGTGAACGGTAGAAGGAAGCTAAGGAAGGAAGGGTGGGTAAAGGGATAGTGTGCTCGTGGGTCTGCCAATTTATATATATATACCTAACTTTTCCTGATATTTGCAATAATTAGTTACAATTAAATTTACAGTATCGGAGATACTATCAGCTAGCTGTGGTAACAACCAGGATCTTCTGGAACACGCCATGCGTTCCTCTCCACACACCGTAGCCGGCGAAGGTGAAGTCACTTCAGATCCTAAAACTGCTGTCTCTTTCGTCTTCTCTCAACTGGTGTGTCAGGCGGTAACGTTTGAATTGAAGCGTCTAGCTGGTGTTAAACCACCTGTTGACACCTCCGGGGAGTCTAGTAAACCGAAATCAGAAGACCTGCTTCCTGAAAATCTTGCTGGAAAGGTATTTAGGACGATTTATTATGGTTGTACATTGTACAAACTACAATGTACATTTCAATCTAGCTGAGATAATAACTGAAATTCCGATCTACAACTTGTCGTCAGATTGACGTTGATAACAAGAAGATTCTCTGAACTTTATTATCATTCTTCCTAAACCAAACTATCCTCAGTTGTCAGGCAGTACTAAGCTAGCAGACGCGGTTGCAGCCTGTGGTTACTCCAAACATCTGTCCCAGACTGTTCACATTTGGTCTCTACACATGCTTCATATCATTCTACCAGGTGAAGAATACGCCCCATAATTCGATTAACATTTCCTAAATTCAGAAGTCGCCATTAAACCTTAGAACTACCAATAATATTTACAGAATGGAGTTTAGACAAATAGATACAAGATTATTCGAACATCCTAAGTAAAGGTAATAAACGTTATTTAATTGCAGCTATGAAGAGTTACGTAAGGACTCACAGGGTGGGAGGAGAAAGAAGTACTCCCCGCATTCCTTACCCAATATACCTGACTAACATGGATCCTGCTGATAATCCTGTTAGTACTCTCAATTACTAATCAATTAGTTAATTAATTAGTAGCTGTGGAGAGAGGGGGGTCCTTGAAAAATATAATTTATACGACAGTGTGTAGTGACAGAAGCTTTCAAGAAAACATGTGTTTATCTTCTTCAGCTTGCAATTATATGATTTTACTGTTTGAGTATCCTCACCATGATATTATGAATAATGTTAATCCAACTAAACTAATTAAACTAATTGAATATCCCAGATCACGAGTTTTGACTGTAACATGAAGAAGAACTACGTGGCAACTCTGTGTAGCTCAGATCTGTTCGTTAAGATCTGGAGCATCTCTAGTGCCAAATACCGCCGGGTTAGCACTGTTCGCTCAGCAACAGATTAAACAATTATTTGATTTTAATGATGGGAATAATTATAGGTTTTCTTTTTTGGTCTAGAAATTTTATATTTATTTGTTGGAGTTTTTTGTACAACTAATGGCAGAAATCTTTTTTTTGTGATGCATCAATTAATCAAATTAATCGAGCTAGTCTAATTAATCGAATAATTAAAGTATGAATATTATCACCTAGTTTAATTAATTGTATAATTAAAGTATGAATATTATCATCTAGTTTAATTAATTGTATAATTAAAGTATGAATATTATCACCTAGTTTAATTAATTGTATAATTAAAGTATGAATATTATCATCCAGTTTAATTAATTGTATAATTAAAGTATGAATATTATCATCTAGTTTAATTAATTGTATAATTAAAGTATGAATATTATCATCTAGTTTAATTAATTGTATAATTAAAGTATGAATATTATCAGACGACAGTTCAGGAGTTTACACAGCCGTCTGACGGTCGGGAGGAGACTGAGCCACTACAAAAAGAGGGGAGCTGGATCACACTCAGCGTGAGCGGACTACACGGCGCCGTGGTTGCTGGCAATACTCTTCAGTTTTATCAGGTTTCTTATCGGAGTACTTAATCAATTAATTAATGCTTACAAGGCTTTAGGCCTTAGTCTGATAAATAGTTTGAATTTTTGTTGCTTAAGCTTGTTTAAAGGTATCTTATAACAATGTCGGTAACCTATTAATGCACCACAATACAGCTTATAACACTGATAATTGATAACCACAATTATCAGTGTTCACCGGGTACTCAGCCAGTACAGCTGATCCTATCAAGGGACAAAGTTATGTCCTTAAAATGGTGTCCAGAACTAACTGACCCTGACAAATCTGTCTTCGCTGCGGTTACTCCTACTGCTCTGTTTATTGGTTAGTGTGTTTTATTGGACCTAATCTAGCGTGAGATCCTTCACTATTCAATTGAATTTTATTACTTTTAGAAGCAGATTTTATTGCATTAAGAGAGGTAAATATTATTGAATTCAGAATTTGTCTCAGGTTGGGGGGATAACGTATTTTTTGTTTTTTTTTGTTTTTTTTTGTTTGGGTAAAAGTATTTTTTTTGAAAAAAACATAAACAAAAAAAGAAAAAACCCAAAAAAGGGAGAAAAAAGAAAAAAACCAATGAAATGGTAAAAGAATAGCTCGAAATAGCTCAAATGAATTTTTTGTTTATTTTGTTTTTTTTTGTTTTTTTTGTTTTTTTTTGTTTTTTTTGTTGAGGTTAAAGTAAAATAATCTTGTTTTGCTCTTATGAGTGGGTCAATCATTTATTTTTAATTGTAGTTGACGAAATGAGAGTCTCCACTCAGTGTGTTAAAACATAATTCTTTGTCGACGTTTCGGCTACATGCCTTTGTCATAAACAGGACGTACTGAAAACTTACATAGCTGCAAAGATACAATGTTAAAATAATCTATTAATACTACTAATGTAGTAAGTCCTACATTGGGGAAACTGGTAGGTTTAAAAGAAGTAGAGCCTGGGAACACTACAAATCAGTAAGGGATGGCAACAAATCTACGGCCATGGGGAAGCACTACCTAGAGGAGCATGCAGACATTTCAATGCCAAACATACCGTTTCGGTTTATAGTTCGAAAAAGATGTAAAGACTATGTGGACCGTCAATTGTGGCAGTCGGTTCTAATAAAACGTGAAAACCCAGAAATAAATACTCAATTGTCTGAGTCCGTAAATGAAGGTGATTGGATAAAATATACTTGGAAGTTAATGTAATATTGAACTTATAAACCTAGATAATTTTTGATTAATCAGTTTTATGAAGGAGCTATCTTGGTAAAATGTTTGTAGTACTATGAGGAATTGTTCACGGTTTGTTGCGGTGTGGATTCTTTTAGCCATTATATTTTATGTTTCTTTTGGATAAATTTGTGATTGTTGTTGTGTTTCAAGATATTATTTTTTTGTTGTTATATTTAGTAGTATTAATAGATTATTTTAACATTGTATCTTTGCAGCTATGTAAGTTTTCAGTACGTCCTGTTTATGACAAAGGCATGTAGCCGAAACGTCGACAAAGAATTATGTTTTAACACACTGAGTGGAGACTCTCATTTCGTCAACTACAATTAAAAATAAAAGTTAAAGTAAAATATTTAAAAAAACAAAAAAAAGGGGGGAAAAAAACTAATAAAATGATAAAAATATAGCTCAAAATCTAAATGAATTTTTTGGTTTTTTGGTTTTTTTTGTTACGGGGCCTGTATCGGCCTTACAAAATGACAGTCCACATAGACCATGCTGTAGCTTAGGTTCCCTATACATTGAACCCTATTCCTTTTACTGTATGAAAGAAAAAGCATTAATTAACACTTCCCAAGGAATGATAATGAATCTATATTTCTTACATAAATATGGACGTTTTTGCTGTTCAGTCATTGCCCCGCCTAACTGTTACCCAGAATGGAGACCAAAGTTTAGAATTTAACCCCAGGAAACCAGGTACTACCATGACTTATGTCAATCAAAGACTACTCTGGTCAAATAAAAAAACTGATTTAGTGACTTTGGTAGAAAAAATGACAAAAAAATGACCTAGCTCACAAAATGACAGTTTTATTTTATGATACAAAGATGGCATATTTATATTGGATGCACCTTGAGCTTGCCTAATTATTGGTATTCTAAAACCCAGTAAGCTTATGATGAGCCTAAATGTGTTTGTTTGATCATCAATTTTGATAAAAATGCCTCACAAAATGACACCGAAAAGCCTTACAAAATGACAATGTTTCAGATTGAATTACTTTCATCATCTAAAATGGATCAGAACCATCAATACAAGAAGGAGTTTAAAATAATCATAATCTGACAGTTAACAATCAAGTAGCATTACAAAAGTGCAGCTCTGATATCGAAACTTTGATTTCTAACTCTTTGATTTCAAACTCTGATTTCAAACTCTGATTTCAAAACTCAACGAAATAAAGCTTCTATTTTGTGAAAGCAGAGAGTAATAACAACTCCTAAAACATGTCAAACGTTAACTAAACACTGAAAAGTGATCTATCCAGTCATAGAAAATATCAAATATAACCAAATCGGATTTGAAGTGATGCCGTTTTGGGTTGTCACGCGAAATTTCCCAACTTTTTTAATCATCCTTTTTCCCGTAAAAGCTATTCTAATCTTCAATCTATTATATTTATCTAACTGTCCTAGGCGAAATCAAATTTCTATAGGCTGCTGTTAAAAAATGACAGCCGTGACGAAATTGTCATTTTGTCAGGGTGGGCCAAAAGTCAGTGGGCATACGTTGGCCTTAATAGCTCAGTCACTGAGTGCCCAATTGAAATAATTCTTTCTGGTATGACTTACTACTATCACTGGTTCGAGGAATTTGTCAAATCGAAGAATATTCGAGTTCATTTGTTTCAAATGAAGGTTCATTTTTGCATTTATTTGATAGTTTGGATAGTCGGATCGAACTAAATTTTATTGAATCGTGTTTGGCCATTCGAATTACGTTTGTCCTGAAAAAATTAGAACTTAAGCTTCTCAGATGACCGAGATATGAAGCATAACGAGTTTATTCATTACGTGTGATCAGGTGAATGGTTTACCTAATCACGTGATTAGGTGACCCCGTTAACCACCCCGTTAAACATTATGGGAATTGTTAAGGGTGCCCAATTAAGGTGTCGTGTCACGTTGTCACATAATCACCCAGTCAATTGTGTTAACGAGATACAGAAAATGCTTGATAACTTCTTCATTTCTAATCCGTTTTGCCTCATGTTTTCAGATCATATGCAACATTTAATAATCTACCGTCTCTGAAAAATTTAGGCGTTCAGTATAATAAGAGAAAACAATATAGGTGTTTTAATATTGAATGGGCGTGGTCTAAAGTATTCGAATTTTTAAATTTTGACGACGGAATCCTCGAACCAGTAAGTACAGTATGCCATCTGCCCACCCTGTAAATTTTTGAAAAAAACAAAAACAAAAAATACGTTATCCCCCCCCCCCCCCCCCCAAGGTTTTGGATAGTAGAAATTAGGAAAGACACGTTAAAGTGAACTTGTCCCTCCAACAGGCGTATGCCAACTACCGGTGGTTACTTTCGAGACTAGCCAGGTTTACCAAGCTGTAGAGGATGAAACGTTTAAAGAGGTGAAGTGGAGTGGAAATGCTAAATATCTTCTTATCACAACCTCTACAACTCAGGTTTGTTCAGAATAATGTGCTGCTTCTTTTTTCAGAATTATTTCTGTACACTGTACACTGTACACTGTACGACCGCCCACGTGCAAATATATAAGAAATAGGTAGTTGCAAAGCATGGTAACGAGGGTTATTACACGCACGTGCACGTGCAATGATTGTTTTAACGTAATTTTGATCCGTTTTGTTGATATTACGCTGTGTTTAGTACTTTAGTACGAACTACGAACAATATTTTAATTAGCTGTATCTTCGGTTGTGTGGGATATTTTTTGACGCGATTTAAACTTACTAAGAAAAAATACTATTAGCTTCCCTGTGACCACGGATTTTCTAGTCTATATTATAATTCAGAGAATTTCCTTTGTACACTGTACGACCGCCCACGTGCAAATAGATAAGAAATAGGTAGTTTCATAATAACCATGGTAACGGTGTTAAAAGTGCACTTGCACGTGCAAATTGATTGTTAAAACGGCATTTTGATTGTTTTTTGTTTGTTATTACGTGGTGTTCAGTATCTTCGGTTGTGATGGATATTTGTTGATGCTATTAAAACCTACTAGCTTCATCCCTGTTACCACGGGCTCTCTAGTATTATATAAAATACAAATTAAAACAATTTTTTTTGAAAAACAAAATCTTTTTTGGAGTTAGGGTTCTTTTTTACTTTTTTAGAGATTTTTTCTTTTCTGATAATAATGTAAAACACAACAATCAACATTAATAATCGATCTTAAATTCTATTCCATCATTTCAAGTAGTAATTAACAGTATCTCGTCCAATATATTAACAAACTTTGTTTGACATACGATAACATCCTCATTTTACGAACCATAACCAGTTACTTGACACATAGCTGATACAAATACCGAGGTAAAAAAGTCCGAAATAAAAACAACACCAGTTCTCACAACATTCCCCACATTCCGCAGGTGCACCTGATCTGCAGTGAGTTCCACTGCCACCTACACTCCCTAGAGTTACCGGAGATCCCACTCCGGGCGGTGTGGGCACCAAACAGTCAACTTGTACTGATGGTGGCTAGGAACAACGGAGCTTTCCTCTGCTCTGTTACTCCTGAGAAGAAACTTAGACTTGTTCACAGGTTTTTAATTAATTAATTAATTAAATATCTTTAAACTTGCTCATCTTTCTCGCTCAAATACCCAGAAAAATACACTATATGTTACTCCCTAATCTAATCCAAATAGCTAACTGGTGCGACAATAAAGTCTTGATGATTATTGTTTTCAGAATAACAGAACCAGTTCACCTTGCTTGCTGGAGCCCGGTTACCAACCCTCCTAGCTCAGACTCCTCCGAAACATTCTCTCTAGTTAGTTGCTTTTTTATACCAGTCATTGTTTTGTTTCAGCCGGAATTCTTCAAAACACTTCAGATTGGACCCAATGTTGATTTCTGTACATTAAAATTTCAATTCCAACCAACTACCCTCTAATCAGGTGTACAGTAATTCTAACTACCCTCTAATCAGGTGTACAGTAATTCTAACTACCCTCTAATCAGGTGTTCAGTAATTCTAACTACCCTCTAATCAGGTGTACAGTAATTCTAACTACCCTCTAATCAGGTGTACAGTAATTCTAACTACCCTCTATTCAGGTGTACAGTAATTCTAACTACCCTCTAATCAGGTGTACAGTAATTCTAACTACCCTCTATTCAGGTGTACAGTAATTCTAACTACCCTCTAATCAGGTGTACAGTAATTCTAACTACCCTCTAATCAGGTGTACAGTAATTCTAACTACCCTCTAATCAGGTGTACAGTAATTCTAACTACCCTCTAATCAGGTGTACAGTAATTCTAACTACCCTCTAATCAGGTGTTCAGTAATTCTAACTACCCTCTAATCAGGTGTACAGTAATTCTAACTACCCTCTAATCAGGTGTACAGTAATTCTAACTACCCTCTATTCAGGTGTACAGTAATTCTAACTACCCTCTAATCAGGTGTACAGTAATTCTAACTACCCTCTATTCAGGTGTACAGTAATTCTAACTACCCTCTAATCAGGTGTACAGTAATTCTAACTACCCTCTAATCAGGTGTACAGTAATTCTAACTACCCTCTAATCAGGTGTACAGTAATTCTAACTACCCTCTAATCAGGTGTACAGTAATTCTAACTACCCTCTAATCAGGTGTACAGTAATTCTAACTACCCTCTAATCAGGTGTACAGTAATTCTAACTACCCTCTAATCAGGTGTACAGTAATTCTAACTACCCTCTAATCAGGTGTACAGTAATTCTAACTACCCTCTAATCAGGTGTACAGTAATTCTAACTACCCTCTAATCAGGTGTACAGTAATTCTAACTACCCTCTAATCAGGTGTACAGTAATTCTAACTACCCTCTAATCAGGTGTACAGTAATTCTAACTACCCTCTAATCAGGTGTACAGTAATTCTAACTACCCTCTAATCAGGTGTACAGTAATTCTAACTACCCTCCAATCAGGTGTACAGTAATTCTAACTACCCTCTAATCAGGTGTACAGTAATTCTAACTACCCTCTAATCAGGTGTACAGTAATTCTAACTACCCTCTATTCAGGTGTACAGTAATTCTAACTACCCTCTAATCAGGTGTACAGTAATTCTAACTACCCTCTAATCAGGTGTACAGTAATTCTAACTACCCTCTATTCAGGTGTACAGTAATTCTAACTACCCTCTAATCAGGTGTACAGTAATTCTAACTACCCTCTAATCAGGTGTACAGTAATTCTAACTACCCTCTATTCAGGTGTACAGTAATTCTAACTACCCTCTAATCAGGTGTACAGTAATTCTAACTACCCTCTAATCAGGTGTACAGTAATTCTAACTACCCTCTATTCAGGTGTACAGTAATTCTAACTACCCTCTAATCAGGTGTACAGTAATTCTAACTACCCTCCAATCAGGTGTACAGTAATTCTAACTACCCTCTAATCAGGTGTACAGTAATTCTAACTACCCTCTAATCAGGTGTACAGTAATTCTAACTACCCTCTATTCAGGTGTACAGTAATTCTAACTACCCTCTAATCAGGTGTACAGTAATTCTAAGTACCCTCTAATCAGGTGTACAGTAATTCTAACTACCCTCTATTCAGGTGTACAGTAATTCTAACTACCCTCTAATCAGGTGTACAGTAATTCTAACTACCCTCTATTCAGGTGTACAGTAATTCTAACTACCCTCTAATCAGGTGTACAGTAATTCTAACTACCCTCTAATCAGGTGTACAGTAATTCTAACTACCCTCTATTCAGGTGTACAGTAATTCTAACTACCCTCTAATCAGGTGTACAGTAATTCTAACTACCCTCTAATCAGGTGTACAGTAATTCTAACTACCCTCTATTCAGGTGTACAGTAATTCTAACTACCCTCTAATCAGGTGTACAGTAATTCTAACTACCCTCTAATCAGGTGTACAGTAATTCTAACTACCCTCTAATCAGGTGTACAGTAATTCTAACTACCCTCCAATCAGGTGTACAGTAATTCTAACTACCCTCTAATCAGGTGTACAGTAATTCTAACTACCCTCTAATCAGGTGTACAGTAATTCTAACTACCCTCTAATCAGGTGTACAGTAATTCTAACTACCCTCTAATCAGGTGTACAGTAATTCTAACTACCCTCTAATCAGGTGTACAGTAATTCTAACTACCCTCTAATCAGGTGTACAGTAATTCTAACTACCCTCTAATCAGGTGTACAGTAATTCTAACTACCCTCTAATCAGGTGTACAGTAATTCTAACTACCCTCTAATCAGGTGTACAGTAATTCTAACTACCCTCTAATCAGGTGTACAGTAATTCTAACTACCCTCTAATCAGGTGTACAGTAATTCTAACTACCCTCTAATCAGGTGTACAGTAATTCTAACTACCCTCTAATCAGGTGTACAGTAATTCTAACTACCCTCTAATCAGGTGTACAGTAATTCTAACTACCCTCTAATCAGGTGTACAGTAATTCTAACTACCCTCTAATCAGGTGTACAGTAATTCTAACTACCCTCTAATCAGGTGTACAGTAATTCTAACTACCCTCTAATCAGGTGTACAGTAATTCTAACTACCCTCTAATCAGGTGTACAGTAATTCTAACTACCCTCCAATCAGGTGTACAGTAATTCTAACTACCCTCTAATCAGGTGTACAGTAATTCTAACTACCCTCTAATCAGGTGTACAGTAATTCTAACTACCCTCTAATCAGGTGTACAGTAATTCTAACTACCCTCTAATCAGGTGTACAGTAATTCTAACTACCCTCTAATCAGGTGTACAGTAATTCTAACTACCCTCTATTCAGGTGTACAGTAATTCTAACTACCCTCTAATCAGGTGTACAGTAATTCTAACTACCCTCTAATCAGGTGTACAGTAATTCTAACTACCCTCTAATCAGGTGTACAGTAATTCTAACTACCCTCTAATCAGGTGTACAGTAATTCTAACTACCCTCTAATCAGGTGTACAGTAATTCTAACTACCCTCTAATCAGGTGTACAGTAATTCTAACTACCCTCTAATCAGGTGTACAGTAATTCTAACTACCCTCTAATCAGGTGTACAGTAATTCTAACTACCCTCTAATCAGGTGTACAGTAATTCTAACTACCCTCTAATCAGGTGTACAGTAATTCTAACTACCCTCTAATCAGGTGTACAGTAATTCTAACTACCCTCTAATCAGGTGTACAGTAATTCTAACTACCCTCTAATCAGGTGTACAGTAATTCTAACTACCCTCTAATCAGGTGTACAGTAATTCTAACTACCCTCTAATCAGGTGTACAGTAATTCTAACTACCCTCTAATCAGGTGTACAGTAATTCTAACTACCCTCTAATCAGGTGTACAGTAATTCTAACTACCCTCTAATCAGGTGTACAGTAATTCTAACTACCCTCTAATCAGGTGTACAGTAATTCTAACTACCCTCTAATCAGGTGTACAGTAATTCTAACTACCCTCTAATCAGGTGTACAGTAATTCTAACTACCCTCTAATCAGGTGTACAGTAATTCTAACTACCCTCTAATCAGGTGTACAGTAATTCTAACTACCCTCTAATCAGGTGTACAGTAATTCTAACTACCCTCTAATCAGGTGTACAGTAATTCTAACTACCCTCTAATCAGGTGTACAGTAATTCTAACTACCCTCTAATCAGGTGTACAGTAATTCTAACTACCCTCTAATCAGGTGTACAGTAATTCTAACTACCCTCTAATCAGGTGTACAGTAATTCTAACTACCCTCCAATCAGGTGTACAGTAATTCTAACTACCCTCTAATCAGGTGTACAGTAATTCTAACTACCCTCTAATCAGGTGTACAGTAATTCTAACTACCCTCTAATCAGGTGTACAGTAATTCTAACTACCCTCTAATCAGGTGTACAGTAATTCTAACTACCCTCTAATCAGGTGTACAGTAATTCTAACTACCCTCTAATCAGGTGTACAGTAATTCTAACTACCCTCTAATCAGGTGTACAGTAATTCTAACTACCCTCTAATCAGGTGTACAGTAATTCTAACTACCCTCTAATCAGGTGTACAGTAATTCTAACTACCCTCTAATCAGGTGGTACAGTAATTCTAACTACCCTCTAATCAGGTGTACAGTAATTCTAACTACCCTCTAATCAGGTGTACAGTAATTCTAACTACCCTCTAATCAGGTGTACAGTAATTCTAACTACCCTCTAATCAGGTGTACAGTAATTCTAACTACCCTCTAATCAGGTGTACAGTAATTCTAACTACCCTCTAATCAGGTGTACAGTAATTCTAACTACCCTCTAATCAGGTGTACAGTAATTCTAACTACCCTCTAATCAGGTGTACAGTAATTCTAACTACCCTCTAATCAGGTGTACAGTAATTCTAACTACCCTCTAATCAGGTGTACAGTAATTCTAACTACCCTCTAATCAGGTGTACAGTAATTCTAACTACCCTCTAATCAGGTGTACAGTAATTCTAACTACCCTCTAATCAGGTGTACAGTAATTCTAACTACCCTCTAATCAGGTGTACAGTAATTCTAACTACCCTCTAATCAGGTGTACAGTAATTCTAACTACCCTCTAATCAGGTGTACAGTAATTCTAACTACCCTCTAATCAGGTGTACAGTAATTCTAACTACCCTCTAATCAGGTGTACAGTACGGAGACAATAACCCGAGCCTGCTCCCTGACCTACCGTAAAGAAAATATCACCCTAACCTGTGTATACAATATAACATGCGGCAAAACTAAAGACCTGTTCTTTGTTTGCAACGGTCTGGTGCTGGTCTGTGTCCTGGACAACATGCTCTGTCTCTACAGCATGGAGAACGGGTGGCTGGTTCAGAGTCACACCTTCCACAACACCATCACCAGGTATGTTTGTTTTTTTTAAAGTAAATTGTATTAATATTAAATTTTTATTGCTATTTTAGAGTGTGGCGAGAAATTGCGTTATGATATGATTATTATTTTGACAGTTACTATTGTAGCTTATGATTTTAAATTTGTATTCCTTATAAAATATTCCAGGGTTGACTGGTTAGATCACATCGGGTTCATAGCTCACGTGGCTGGAGCTAAAGATGTGTGTATCATGAGGTATAGTCTCAAGTTGTACGAGAAACAGAGGACTGTGCTACAGGGAATCAACACGCTCGGGATATCCAACATTGTGTCAGATAACCCGCCCCACGCTCTACTTCTGTATCTCAAGCGTTTCCAGAAAACTCTGTTCGAACAGCACCGGCACGAGAAACCCAGGATAGCCTCTAACGACTATCTGACTTTCTCTCCTTATCTACAACTGTTGTGCAGCTTGTGTAGTAGACTAGACTTGACACCGTTGTACGCCAAGACTCCGCAAGCATTCCACTCCACGAGCAAGGCTGTAGAATCAGAGTGGGGCTGGTTGGACCTCTACGACAAAGCATTAACATTGAGCAACCTACTAGCCTCCGAGCAGTCTTTCAACGACACGCTTTATGTACCTGGTCTCACGCGTGACTCATCACGTGACGTCACACCACGTGATCCGATCACGTTAGACTCCACTACTAAGAGAGCGTTTGATAACAAGAGTTGGAACGAGGATACAGACCGGGAGATAGTTAGGTGGATATCAGAGTATCCCCAGCACTGGCAAGAAGGCGGCCAGTGTGAAGTGTACATGTGCGGTGACGGTAGACACGGCCAGATTGGGGAGAATATCAGGTTCAGCCTCACTCCCAGTCATCAGAGAGAGTTTAGTGAGGCTCAGCTTATAGTTCAGGGTAAGTTCTACTTATTTTGTATATTTTTAGGTTCATTATGGAGGCGTTCACAAATGATGTCACATATTTAGGGAGACAGGGGCCGGGAGTTTTGGGGTTTCAAAAGTGATAGGATATGATAAAAAGACACAACTTCCAAATGCCAAAATCTAGCCAACGACTGAAACTGACGTCATTTGTGAATGTCTCCAATACTTCTCAGATACTAACAAAACTTTACAAAACAGATAAAGCTGGAAAAAACAAAGTCAAGTCGTCCTATATTGTAATGATACTAAACATTTTAACCCCAATATTAATGTATTCATGTAACCCCGCGACAGGAAACAACTGCACATTCCCTGATAACAAGACACGGCACAGTGTACGCGTGCGGAGAAGGTAGCTATGGGAGACTGGGACAGGGCAACTCAGACGACCTCCACACCCTTACAGCTATATCCGCTCTTCAGGGGTGCGTTCTTACTGTTGCTTTCTTAATTGAGAACTTAGGCTTTTTAAGGGAAATCATCGGTACCAAAAATGATAAAAGTTGTTGATTTTACTATCCTTCTAAAAATAAACAGAAACTTATTTCAATCCGATTTTTTTTCGAAACGTCAGAATCTATGATATTTAAAAAATTAATGAATAATCAAACCAATCTATCACGTCCATTTTGGAGTATAGAAAACAGCATAATGTTCTATTACTAGAGTAGCATAATGTAGTTACCCTACTAACATATAGATGTTGTACCAACTTCTCTTCATCTACCTACTACTCTACTAGACTACAGAATTTTGTGGGTCATAACTGTATTTAAGTAATGCTAAAGTTGACCATCCATACCAATTGTCCGTTTTTCTGAAATCTGACAAATCGTTCACATCCTTTCTCCTGAACACCTTTAAATTTCCATTCTCTGATACTGATGTAAAAAGCGGAAAATTGTTCGGCATTGCTGAGTCAACATTTGGAATTTTCCTGAGGATTTTTTCCACGCCTCCACTAGGTCCACCGTTAAACACTCTCCAGACCTTTCAATGTATGTCTATCAAAATTTTAAAACCTGGATGATTAAGAAGTACAATTTAATGTTAGCTATAAAATATTTAGCTTTGTTAATTGTTAATTGATCTGAAAAGCTACCTGATCAACACACTCTTGAACCACGCCTCTTACTAATCTCTTGTTTTCTTTACTCTTCTGATCGTAAAGAGTTCCGTCTCCGAAACACCTGACAAGATCATATTAATATAATTGAGGTTGACGTTAGATGTGGTGGCTACTAGTAGCTACTTATGGTTACTAGTGGTTACTAGTGACTACTTATAATTACTAGTGGTTACTTATGGTTACTAGTGGTTACTAGTGGCTACTTATAATTACTAGTGGTTACTTATGGTTACTAGTGGTTACTAGTGACTACTTATAATTACTAGTGGTTACTAGTGGTTACTAGTTTGCCCCATAATGGGGAAACAAGCGGGTCTAAAACAACCATGAGATGATCACAAACTCAGCATAACTTCACTGATCTACACACAACCAACCTCCACTTTTCCTTGTCGTCGTTGATAACGTTCAGCCCAAACTTGCCATCCTCGTCATGTTGGTAGTGAACTAGAAGATCACCTGTTATTTCTGGGGTCACTACTGCTGGTAATTCTACTCTTGGAACCCTGACAGGACATTTTTTGAATGGAAATTATTTTAAATAAGCGGGATTTGCTTACACAGTACAGGAAAATGTAATTTGCAGGTTGCTAAAAAATGCCGATAGTCATACTTTTGATAAAACACATTCCGTATAATAAATGAATTAACTAACCTGATATGCCCTGCAGAAAAACTGTCTGTGAGGAAGTGGCAGGAAAATGCGGAGATAGCGTACGCTTCATTTAGCAGCCCCATAGCCTCCTCTCGTCTTGCTCTGAAAACCAACCTTGCTTCCTCTGCTTTTTGCAGGGCTATCCGGTGTCCTGCCTCCCAAACTTTTCTTGAATACGGTTGGAAGTGGTCGGGATTATTTTCTGCTAGCTTCATCATCCTACCAAACTTGACTGGTATACCATTAACCCAGTATCCTCCCAGAATAGTGTCGTATTGGATTGTGAACCACAGTCCATGGTGCCTGTACACATCAGAAGGCTGATTGTAGGTTTTGTTTTTGTCTAAAACTGTTGGTATCGAAGGATCGCCTTGCCCCAAAACTGTGGCTACAGAATTCTTCTCAATCATCAGGATGTGCTGAATTTGACTTAGTTCTTTACGGATGGAAGAGACATCTCCTCTTCCCAGTGTGTTGAATGCGTCCATAAACCTAGACTTATAAGATGTCCCGTTCACTTCCGCACAAATTGGCCACTCAGGAATCCCATAAAAATCTCCTGCGAACCCGATGATCTCGCCGTATGTAAGTTTTATACCGTTGGGAAGAATTAGTAAGTTTTTATCTGGTGCTATTTTTCCTAAAATTTTTAATGTCACTTCTTCGTCGTCATGCTCACCGGTTTCAAAATATTCTTGACCCGGGATTTCATTTACAGAGTTATCTCCAAATACTCTACCACCAAATACTATACCACCACTAGTTGTACCAAATAGACCAAATAGACCAGATATTCCTGCGGACACTAATCTAGGCGACTTTCTTTTGGCCTCCTGATCCTCCTCATAAAATAGTTTCCTCCTCAGTTCTTGTTCCTCTATCTTCTCCAAATCCGGGAGCATAACCTTTACTCCCCCATCATTATGCTCCCCAGTCTCAAACTTACTCGAACCTGCTTTCAAGGCTATTGAATGATTGTGGGTTGATTTACGGCGATGATTGTTAGAAGTTGCTATAGATACAGTGGTGTTATGACTGTCTTCATTCTTTAGACCTTCTTCCAGAGAATTAATCAAACCTCCCAAATCGTTTTCATCGCCTTGTTTTTTCAAGTAATTGATGATGTGGCTCAAATTATCTCTTGATAAAACTTGGTTTGGCTGGCAGCAACTGTTAACTATCGCCTGAACCATGGTGATTTAAGCTTTTGCGAGTATCAAAGTAGACTAGTTCAGATTGACAACATGTATGCGACTGCTCAGAAAGAGTACACAATACACAAATCAGCCGAGTACGAATCAACTGTAGTCAGATGACCTTGAAAATATCACAGTATCGTATTTCAATGTTATGAAATGTAATAATGTGGAATCTTTTGGTCCAAAACTAAAAGTAAAAACACCTAATGTGTATTGCTGTGCTAATTTCCCCACGCTTACCGCTTATTACGAAGGTATGATTGTACTTGGTGACTGTATTTCCGTGATATTTAAAATTTAAATGGATAAATATATAGCAATATGTAAAATGCAAAAGCAAAAGTAGCGAGTAAAATGTGAGTTTAGTATGATATTGATGATAGGAGATAAATCAGTTTGAATTTCAGATATGTTATAACGTGCATGTCAACATCTAAAGGAAGTGACGGACATTCCATTGCTGTAACGGAATGTGGAGAGGTAAGTCTCTTGTTATTATATTAGGTTGTATAAGCTAATAAGATTCTTAATATATAAGTTATTATATTAATAAGATTCTTAATATAATATCGGAATCAAATCTAGCAAAGTGAAAAGGTGTGTGCTGTAGTTAGAAAATCTCTTCAGTAACACTCTGTAAATAATTCTACTACTTAAGAAAATTAAACAATATTACATTAAAGCTTCTTTATATTGTAATGTAGTTTTACTGGGATCCTACTATACTTGAAGATTTGCCAAATTATCGACCAAAAACCTTCTATTGGATCTGTATTTTACAGGTATTCAGTTGGGGTGATGGAGATTACGGAAAGTTGGGACATGGAAATAGTGAGAGACAAAGGCGACCCAGACAAATCCAGGCGCTTCAGGTAATTAAATAACATCAATAAAAGGAAAAGCGGTCTTCGACTCTCCATATTTGATATTTGTTGTCTAATAATAATATATTTTAACTTATAGTGTAACCCCGCAGTTCCACGGCTCAGTTTTGCAACCAGATTTGCTAACATTTTTTCTCACGTTTTTGCGACCGGAAATGAAATTCAAAAATGTTTCTCCGCACGGAGAAATATTTTTGATATGACCCAAAACTCCGTGAAAGCAGTTTTAACCTAGGCGCTCGCGTTGGAAATTTCATTATAATGCGCCCACGTGCGCGCGCAAATCTGCGTGCAAATACCACATGGGAACGTACATTGTAAACAAAACTTCCTTCGCGGAGTTTTGCCTTTCAAAACTCTTTTCGCGGAGTTTTGTGTCAAATCTGGTCGCAAAACTGAGCCGTGGAACTGGGCTGTAACCCGGCCTTCGGCCGGGATTTCACTGCCGCAGTTAAAACGGGTAGGAGTATTTACCCGCTGAGTCAAAACCCGCATTAGGTGACCCAATAGTTAAATTTAAACAATAATCTCATAATCAGTTATTTCTTGTGGATAATTAAGTCATTATTAGACATGAGGCACCACATTCCATGATCATAAGGTCTGAACACCGAGTATTACACCTCATCACTCCCGTCTTGAACCGCTTTCTATTTTTATTTAAATCGTTATAGAAATTAACCCTTGTTAACTCCGCACCACACCCGGTCACCCGCCTATTATATTTGAAAACACGCATAACATTGTCGTATGAACTCTCTCTCTCTCTCTCTCTCTCTCTCTCTCTCTCTCTCTCTCTCTCTCTCTCTCTCTCTCTCTCTCTCTCTCTCTCTCTCTCTCTCTCTCTCTCTCTCTCTCTCTCTCTCTCTCTCTCTCTCTCTCTCTCTCTCTCTCTCTCTCTCTCTCTCTCTCTCTCTCTCTCTCTCTCTCTCTCTCTCTCTCTCTCTCTCTCTCTCTCTCTCTCTCTCTCTCTCTCTCTCTCTCTCTCTCTCTCTCTCTCTCTCTCTCTCTCTCTCTCTCTCTCTCTCTCTCTCTCTCTCTCTCTCTCTCTCTCTCTCTCTCTCTCTCTCTCTCTCTCTCTCTCTCTCTCTCTCTCTCTCTCTCTCTCTCTCTCTCTCTCTCTCTCTCTCTCTCTCTCTCTCTCTCTCTCTCTCTCTCTCTCTCTCTCTCTCTCTCTCTCTCTCTCTCTCTCTCTCTCTCTCTCTCTCTCTCTCTCTCTGCAGTCCAAACAGACCCCAAACACTAACAGTCCTCCTCCCCTAATAAGCTTATGGTATTACATTACAGCGAATCTTCCCGGGCTAACGCAATTATGACGCTACTTAAACGCAGCTACATATTATACAGTAATGAGATGTAGAGAGCAAGCCCCGTAATATAACTCTTGCCGTTCTGCTCAAGCCATTTTATGCAACATTTGTGGTACAAAACCGTCAATTAAACCACTTACCACCGGCCGATTTTAAAAAATTTGCTTATGGGCTTCATCAGAGTTTTGTCGGCACTATACCAAAAAAACCAGTCCTGTAACTTTTACCGTTTTTTTTGTATAACCGTTCGGAAATTACACACGAACACACAGACGACACACACACACACACACATTCTGGTGTTATTAAGTTGATTATTTTACTCGATCAGGGAGAAGAAGTGGTTCAAGTATCATGCGGATTTAAACACACTGGAGTTGTTACCTCTGACGGAAAAGTCTACATGTTCGGGAATGGAGATTATGGCAGGTAATTAAATGTAAAAAACAATCTCCGTAGTTTTAATTGGTTGACTTTCTACTGTTTGTCTTACGATATAATCCAGATATTTGTCCCTTTTGCAGGACTGATCATCAGCTCTCTGGGATGTTTATAAAACTATCAGAGAGCTATATATACTAGATTTAGAGTGTTATCTATAATATAACACTGTAAATCTATATTATCTATAATATAACACTGTAAATCTATATTATCTATAATATAATCCCAACCACACGTGTCAGGTTAGGCTTGGCAAGTAGTTGCAACAAGAAACTCCCTGAACGAGTCATGTCGTTAGAAGACTTCCAAATCGGACAGGTTTCCACATCTAGTTGCTTCTCTTATTTTTTCAGTTGTTTTTCACTTACACTTTACAAATTATTAACATTGAAATACTGACCTCCGTGAGAGATTGAAATATCCCAGATAAGGAGAATGAAGCCACATAGTTTTATACCGGCTACAACTTCAGTATAATTATTATTACTAAATGTAACAACCAGGTGAGCTGCGGTTTGAACCACACACTTTGTGCTTCGCGAGATGGCAACAGGGTGTGGTCGTTTGGAGACGGAGATTACGGGAAACTAGGACTCGGTAACACCGCGGGTAGGAGTAGTCCTGCTGAGATCGAGGCTCTCCGTGGTATTGGGGTGATGAGGGTGCTGGCAGGAACACAGTTCTCTGTAGTTCTCACTAAAGCTGGAAAAGTGTACACATTTGGACAGGTTTCTTACAATTCATCATATTTGGTCGCTTATATACGGCCTAAGCGGTATACAAATAAAGCGTTGTTTTTATTATTATTATTATTATATTTACTGTATTGCATTTATTTGTAGTTAAATGCGGTGTTAACGAACATCAAATATTTGGGATCTTACTTGTTTGATTTTTTAAGGAATTCCAAGTTTCCCTTCCAGGAACGTATGTTAGGAATTAACGAAAGTTTCGCAACAAATAGCACGGTACCACAACTGGTACCTGATCTGGCGGATCAAGAAATCATTGAGATTGATGTGGGAGCAGAACACGTTGCAGCGCTCAGTAACAAGGGTCAGGTCTTCTCGTGGGGAATGAACAACGAGGGACAGGTAAGTCTTGAGAAGCTGCTCTTTTTTCTTTCTTTTTTTAAAGATGCTCTTAAAATGTTATGTTCTTTCTAGTTTAAAAAACAATATGATGCGACATTCTGTGAACTATATTTGAATGTTGTGTATTTTGAATACATTTATTTTAAAATTTCTAGTTCTCACATTAAAGTAACTTTTTTTCAGCTAGGAGTTGGTCACACTAACCCGGTAGCTGGGGTAGTCCACATAGCGGCCCTGGATAACAAAGGTGTTAACCAGATAGCTGCAGGCAAATCTCACTCTGCGTTCTGGACGGCTGCTAAAGAAAACACGCCTCGAGCCACGAGTTCCACTCAGCTAGGATTACCTGGCTCCGTGCCAGCCGAGTTCAGAAGATTGCTGCACATTGAAGTGAAACAGATCAGGGCCAGACTACAGGTCCTCAGCTATTTCTCAGACCTTGTTTACTCCAGCTGGAGACTACTGACGTATGATCCTGAAACTAGTGAGGTTGCTTGGGTCAATAACCCGCTTAACAACGTGCACGTGCGCTGTGTACTCGCGCCACGCGTTGCTATGCTACCCAGTATGAGGGCCATTGGGCGAACCATGGTTCAGGGTCGAACGTACGGGCCCCAAATAACGGTACACAGACTATCAACTCCGGACAAACCAGAAGTTCAGCCGATTTTCACGCAGATATCGGAACAAGTTGTAAAGCTATCGCCGCCCGATCTAAGACTACCCTCGCGAGCTTGGAAGATAAAGTTGATAGGAGAGGGAGCGGACGATGCCGGGGGAGTGTTTGACGATACCATTACTGAAATGTGCGCTGAGCTGGAGAACGAGGTGATTTCTCTCTTCTCCAGGACTCCTAACGGGGCCACTAACTCTGGATTCAACCAGGACAAATTCCTGATAAACCCCTCATCTACCAGCGAGGAGAATCTCCAGCAGTTCCTCTTCTTGGGGATACTGATGGGTGTTGCCATCCGAACCAGGAAACCGCTGGACATTCACCTAGCTCCTGCTGTTTGGACTCGTCTAGCTTCCCTACCCCTTCACACCTCAGATATTCAGAATGTGGATTCTATGTTTATCACCAGCATCAAGAGCCTTGTCTAACATCGATAAAAATGGAGTCAACGCCGAGAGTTTCAGTAATGTGATACCAATAGAAAAGTTCCACATTCAGAACAGTAACGGAGCTCTCCAAGCAATCATACCAGGGGGTGAAGATATCAAACTAACTTTTGATAACAGGAAAGTTTTCTCCGCCTACTCTCTGAAGTTCCGCATGAAGGAATCCGAGGAACAGATAGCAGCTATATTGGAGGGCATATCGTACATAGTGCCAGCCCCTCTTTTCAGGTTCATGACGGGGGAAGCGTTAGAAAGTTGGGTGTGTGGAAAACCTGAAATAGACCTGAACTTACTGACTAAGATTGTGAGGTATCGGGATATGGATAAAACACATTATCTGGTGGTGTGGTTTTGGAGGATAGTATCTAGGTTCACCAACGAAGATAGAGTTGCTTTGATGAGGTTAGTTTATATTTTAGTTCTGTACATGGTTCATTTTACAGTTATACAATATTTAGCCAGTAAATTGTATAACTTGTTTGTGTTGAAATATTTTAGTCTGTACTGTACACTAACTATGCGCTAACGCCCATTGTACAGGTTCGTGTCGGGTAGATCTCGTTTACCAAACGACATAGCGGATGTGTCACAAAGGTTCCAGATAATGAAAACAGATAAGAGCAAGGATGGACTGCCAACTTCACAAACTTGCTTCTTCCAACTCAGATTGCCTGATTACTCATCTGAAGTCATTATGGAAGAAAGGTGATTATATTCACGTTACATTACATATTTTGTGTTTGCTTTTAGTATTAGTAATGGATTCAATATGCTGGTTTACTATTATTTGGAAGCGCACATATCATGTTACACCAAGCGATTGTGCGTCTTAACGGAATGAAGTTAAAAAGGTTAATGACCGATTAGTTGTTGTTAGTTGTTATTGAACGTAAAATAATATAAAACCTGATCCCAGATTAAGGTATGCGATACACAACTGTAGAAGTATTGATGCAGACAATTACATGTTGGCTCGAAACGTTGAGAATAACACACAAGGAAGCTTTGACGACGGCATCATATGACTAGCAGGTGAGGGAGGGGGGAACTCGTCCCAGTTTCAACCCTTCCTTCATGACACATTGTGATTTCACTGACTGGTAGTTCGGGGAAACAGATATTTTGGTAGCAATGAACACTAACAGTTTCTTAGCCACCGATATTTGGTCATTGCGATAGAATGCGAGTTTTATAAATAGAATTATCCATTATGCTTGATGAATTAATAAGGTGTATCTGTGCTATACTCTACTGGTAACGAGTAAACATTAATTTAGTTTTAAGCCAATGAAATTGTCGTGTTTCTCACATAAGCATGGTACTGGTATTGTATTAAAGTGAATTTAAACTGTCTTATCGAATTATTGATTTTGAAAATTGTCGTTTTATGTAAACAGATTAATATAAATGTTTGTTAATACTCAATTATTCATAGTGATTAACTCCGGATTGTACATACCTTTTTTTGCTGCGTACTGTCATGTATTTTAAACTATAGATATTGTTAATGATTGTATATTTGCACTATTACGAGGGTATGATAAATATTATATTTTAGTTTCTAAATATGTGTTTTCTGTTTCGTGATCTAAGGTTTGGATATGATTTTACTATTAATGAACCGTGTATTTACAGAAAGGTATTCTCTTTATTTCTGGGGCGGGATTTTAAATTCTTGATATTGCAGTTCAAAGTCCTATACCTATGTAATATATTCTGTGATAAAATAGCAATCTTTTATTTTAAGAAACAAGCATTCCTAATTGTTTACCTTATCGGACGTTATTTGACCGGACATTGCGTGAACGGACATTAAAATGATGAATGAACACTTGAAGGCATTTAATTAATGTATTTGATTTAACTATTTTGTCTGACTTTATTTGAACGGAAATTTAAATAAACGCTAATGTCCGTTTAAATGAAGTCCGATCAGGTATATATACATATTTAATATGGGGTCGTTCACATATTATTATTACGTTATCACCTTTTGGAAATTTTTAACCTCCTCCCCCTCCGTAATCAGTTTTACACGTATAATAACTATTGTGTCAAAATAACACTAGTGGCGTAATCATTTTAAAACCCACCTCCCCCTCGGCTAACTACTTACGTAATATGTGAACGACCCCATATTGTTAGCTAAGTTTTTACCACATCACAAAAGTGCAAACATCGTGCAATATTGGTCATAGAATATGGATTGGTCACAGAATAAATTTGCTGAATTCAAACAACGTGTCTCAAGGAATGAATAATTAATCAAACATGAAATTAAATTTTAAAGATATCCAATATCGCACATTTGTGTTTGAGTTAAAAATAATATATAATGTAATCTTCTAATCTACATGATTCCTTGTCCTTAAACGCTCCAGTCATCCGTACTTTTATTATTCACCTGAAATATTTTCTTATTACTGCTACTTCCACAACAACTTATAAATTGCACACATTTTGTACGATGCTCATATCAAGTTCACCAGGACTTATGCTATTATTTTATTTTTAGTGCAAGTTGAAAATAATGCCAACTTACGTTTGTAATTTTCGAATCCCCCGGAGATTTCCTCACGCTTGGCTTGGACAATGTTCGGTTGATCGTAGTCCCACTCATGTTGCTCATAATCAATATAGAACCCCACCACCTCTTTAAACACACCCTCCTCTTTGCAAGTGCAGCCTGAGGAGAAAGATCTTAAACTAATCGTACTTAAATTAGGTGCGGTGGAAAACAAAAAACTGTTCGTGTACCTACTTAGATTTGGTAGGTTAAGAATTAGCGTCATTAAAGATTTCTCTATTCATAGGTACATTTGGAATTTATTTAAAAGCTCCATGTCCTTAGTTTCGATTCTTCCATTATTAAATTTTGCTTTAACTTACTGTTCAGTCTTTTGTGTGACCAAGTCATCACGTAAGGAACTTCAACTCTGTCCTTTGTCATCACCGCTTGACACACGGCCTTCTTGTTGGGTGGGGCGGTGCAAGGTAACTCCACTTTCTCCGTCGTTGTAACAGTACTTGACTCCCCTGTAAAATTTCTAATCAGTATGGAATATTTATTGAATGTGTTATACTTATATGCTAATTAAGCTAATATATATATTTACTATTTATATGTATAACTATAAGTATAACTATAAATATACGCTAAAACTGAATTTAAAGCATTTTGAAAATTAGCAATAATAGCTTGTTTATACCTGCACTGAACTCCATAGATGCACTCATCTCAGCCGAAACTGAACCAGATCCTACCCCTGGGACTTCAGCCGTGAATGATGTGCCGAGTGTGACTGAAGCACCCGTAGTACGAGAGAACTCCATCGTATTAGAAACCTCAACAATTTGCACAACCAGGACTGACAAATCTGTGCTGCCTCCATTTTTCAGTTCCTTTTCGCTGAATATTTTACTCAATTTATAATAATAATGATAGTTTGGTCGACCGCATGAGTCGTGGAGCCGATCTCCCTGTCTAATTGCATTTCGGCCACGGTCCTTTCGGTACAGATTTCCCTGCAGTATAGACATAGTCGGGACGCAACCCCAGGCGTATACACTCGTGTTATTTTCGCAGCTCTAATGAAAGCCACTACCATTTACACCATGGTTTGGTGAGTAATGGCTGCCCTTCAGTTTTTGAGATTTTGGCCCAACTGGGATTCGAACTTGCAACCTCCAGGCCAATAGACAGGCGGATTAACCGAGTGAGCCACTGAGCCACTCTATTTATAATTACTATACCAATCGTTCATAACTATTTCATGAATCCAAATAATCAAAGCTTGTGAACTGATCCGAAATTTAAAAACAATAGAAAGTTTAACAACAACTTAAATTTAATTTCCTTACTTTGTAATCGTATATTGGATCATGCATACCGGAGAACTAGAATGGGGGAACTTCGCCATGTTTTACAGCTATTTCATGTTATTTCGAAAATAGTAAGATACGAGTACTTGAAAAAGTTTATAACTCATATGAACAGGATTGGTAAAGCAAATAGTTTCGTATGAACCACATCAGCCAGGCATAAATAGTCAGCTAGATTGGTGCCACTGAAATCAGGGCGAAGTTACCCTGCAATATAATGGGGTAACTTTGCCATTCTGAAACAATACCATATTCGGTGCTAACACCATACCACTCGAAACTCAATTATATTTCCTTGATATATCTGCCAATTTTACTTATCTAGCTCCTAGCCTACGTGTTACAATGGGCAATTTGGTCGCGGGGGTAACATCGCCATGCTGCGGGTTACATCGCCGGGATGAAGTAGAAATGTAGTCGAACTTCGCCAATACAATTAGTATTACACGTGCGTGACTTTGCCAGCCGCGCGCGAATTTCGCGCCAAACTTCGCCGAACAGATGTGAGATGGGATCAGAAATTGGTAACTTCGCCACACAAAAATTTGAAAACGTTATAATATCATTTTTGTGCATCATGGTTAATTAAATTCGCCCTTAAATGAACAAGACATATACTATTACTAACGCGGATGTCGCACCAAATTTACCCAGGAAAAGTTACCGGCTGGTGGTGGTACTAGAGTTGGTTTAATTTAAACAGACGGCTTGACCTCGCGCGCAACAACAAGCATGATTTGCACGCGTGGCGTATTCCAATGTTCAGGCAGCTACCACGTGACACAATTCAGCCAACCAGATTACAGGAATCCGCAAAGTTAAAGTTGCAAACTTTTGATCGGCCTGAAAGGGGACTTTTCTGGAGATTTTGAGATAACTCAACAATTACGTTGTCTTGAATTTTCCTCCTGGAGAGGTAACGTTACTTTTAAAAGAGGAACATGTTACAAAAAACCGGAAGTCTCTAACTCTTTTACTTTCAAAGTTAAGCCCCATCCGGTCAGGGTTTCTGGGTACATGGAAATTATGGGAAATATGCAAGCGGGAAGTTTTAGCCACTTTATTGCATTATTTCATGTTGCCCGAGGTTAATTAAAATAGCAAATGCTTATTTTTTAATAGGAATACCTTTATAACCATTTGTTCAACACAATACTATAGAAAAACTTGATCTCCTAACAATTCAAAACGGTAAAATTAGGGGGTGCACGATAAAAATAAACTTGCTCGGATTTTTTGTACCAATGTTTTCTAGAGACTGTGAGAATTTTCACAATACCAAATTTGTCATACCTTTTTGGAAAAATCAGTGAGTTTCGCCTAGGTGCCATATTTGATGGTGCGCGGCTTTTGGGGCAAAAGTAGCTGTAAAAGTCGCGTAATTTGACCAAATTCGTCCAAATTTGACCATTTTTGTCGTATTATTCGGATATATCTTCAGTTCCTTAAATGAGATCATTCTGGAAATTGGCGACGACCTTCCAATAGGGCTTTCACATCTGTCCGAAAAATTTGGTGGATATCGGAGTTGATATAGTGATCAAAATGGGGCAAAATACGCTGCTTTTAGCTGTAACATAATTTCTGATGGTTGGATATGCTTTAAATTTTTCGGACACTTTCCTTGTAAGTCTATGAGTAAGCTTACCAATTTTTGTTGCAATTGGAGGTCGGGAAGGATTCTAAATATCTATTTGTTTGAAGAAAATTGTGCTGGCCGAAATTAGCGCTAAAAAACCATCCTACAGTCGGCACGCGCGGCTCACTGTCGATGGCGCACTACCTAGTAAAATGATTATTCGAAAAATACTGGCGAAGTTCCCCGACACGGCGATTTTAACCCAATCTACGGTAACTTACACAACAACATCAGGCGGAGCTGTGGAAACGATGCCATTATCAATATCGTACTTGATGTCGGTAGCCTTGAAATCCTCTTCATTGACATTGGTACAGTCGCAAGCGTCTGTCGCTAAAAATAGACTTTTTAATGGTCTATTAATAGAATTGAATTATTTCAGTAGCTTATACTTATTTTACTAACAGTCAAGTTAAGCCCCGCAAAATCAATAGAACTTATAGTTTTGCGTGATTTATAAAGAAAGTCACGAGGAATATAATATCAAATATTTCGTATTATATACAATAAGTATTTAATCTATACACCATAATAAGATTAAGTATACTAAAAGTGGAAACCTGCTTCCTTTACCGATCACAACCAAAATTATAAACGAATTAAGTTTGTGCGTTAATGTTATCTAATCGTATCATGACGTATCATAAAGCGACACAGTACGTGTGCTATTAGTATTATGCATTGTATAAAAGTCAACTCACAACAAGTGGGTACGTCACACCAGTCATATCTCTTATTGGGGTTTGTTGTATAGCACCAAACATCGCTGTACTTCCTCTCTGGATTTCGACAATAGTTGTTATCTCCGATACCATACCTGCAGTCAGAGATTGATGAGAAGATGAAATACTTGACAACGTGTCTTTCGAAAATCACAAAAACAATGGACAATTGTGACGGTTCCACAATACACCTGTCCCTAGTATCTCACACTTAAGTTATAATTGTGGAGATCGAGACGACAAACACTTCTCAACATGTAAAAAAATTGAGTCATTGAGTTCACTCACAAAGTTAAAACGTGTAATTATATTATGTACTTACGTTTTCTTAATTTTTGATTTGTGGACTTCATTTGATTTCCAATTCTGACATGTGTAACCTAATCTTGTTCTAGATTGAGTCCCATCGTATCCTGATCCTTTGTTTGCTCTATCCTTGGCATCCCAACATTCCCGAGCTGAAACACGTCGATTTGTCATATTATGAGAGTTAATAGTAGTAGTATAAAGACCTCCTTTTAAAAAGCTTGGCTATTTAATTGACAGGAATGATTGATCCAGATTAATTGTCAGTAGCATGCATTATCGGAAAATTCAAGTTGCGATGAACCTCCATAGAATCATCGCTTGATTCGTTTACAATTGAAACTTACCAGATAACAATGAAATGATCGAGAGTAAGGTTACCAAGAAAAACATTGACATTGTCTTGCTTTCTGAACTCAGTGGTTGGTTTTAATATAAATCTTTAGTTTGTTGGCATTAAGAATCACAGCGGTATGTGAATCAATATATTAAATCATGGGTAACAGTGTGGCATTTCATATTACTATTGTAATTGATCATATTAATCGTGTTTCATCGTTTAAAGATGTGCAAACATCCTCACATATTGGTCACACATTGGTCATAGAATATGGATAAGTCACAGAATAAATTTGCTGAATTCAAACAACGTGTCTCAAGGAATGAATAATTAATCAAACATGAAATTAAATTTTAAAGATATCCAATATTGCACATTTGTGTTTGAGTTAAAAATAATATATAATGTAATCTTCTAATCTACATGATTCCTTGTCCTTAAACGCTCCAGTCATCCGTACTTTTATTATTCACCTGAAATATTTTCTTATTACTGCTACTTCCACAACAACTTATAAATTGCACAAATTTTGTACGATGCTCATATCAATTTCACCACGACTTATGCTATGATTTTATTTTTAGTGCAAGTTGAAAATAATGCCAACTTACGTTTGTAATTTTCCAATCCCCCGGAGATTTCCTCACGCTTGGCTTGGACAATATTTGGTTGTTCGTAGTCCCACTCATGTTGCTCTATATCATATCTATTCCCCACCACCTCTTTAAACACACCCTCCTCTTTGCAAGTGCAGCCTGAGGAGAAAGATCTTAAACTAACTGTACTTAACCCATATAATACCAACAACTCTAAACGTTCGAATTTTTTGATGAAATTTTGTTTCCTAAGCACTGAGGTACCAACTCCGACGGTGCAATAATTATTTTGAAAAAATTTATATTTTTTATAGCTTTTTCGACCTGTACTTTTAAAAGTTCATTGTTGGAGCTTGCTTTTTTGGAACATTGCATCGTACTTTTAAAAGTACATCATATTTGAATGATGTACTTTTAAAAGTACGGGTTTAATAAATAATGTACTTTTAAAAGTACGGGTTTAATGAATAGTGTACTTCTGGAGGTACGTTACTTAATTAAACAGAGGCTGAGACAATTCTAGAGGAGGATGAGACAATTCTAGAGGAACAGAAGAGAGTAGCAGAAGCTGAGCGTATTCTAGAGGAACAGAAGAGAGTAGCAGAAGCTGAGCGTATTCTAGAGGAACAGAAGAGAGTAGCAGAAGCTGAGAGAGTTCTAGAGGAACAGAAGAGAGTAGCAGAAGCTGAGAGAGTTCTAGAGGAACAGAAGAGAGTAGCAGAAGCTGAGAGAGTTCTAGAGGAACAGAAGAGAGTAGCAGAAGCTGAGAGAGTTCTAGAGGAACAGAAGAGAGTAGCAGAAGCTGAGCGTATTCTAGAGGAACAGAAGAGAGTAGCAGAAGCTGAGAGAGTTCTAGAGGAACAGAAGAGAGTAGCAGAAGCTGAGAGAGTTCTAGAGGAACAGAAGAGAGTAGCAGAAGCTGAGCGTATTCTAGAGGAACAGAAGAGAGTAGCAGAAGCTGAGAGAGTTCTAGAGGAACAGAAGAGAGTAGCAGAAGCTGAGAGAGTTCTAGAGGAACAGAAGAGAGTAGCAGAAGCTGAGAGAGTTCTAGAGGAGCAGAAGAGAGTAGCAGAAGCTGAGAGAGTTCTAGAGGAACAGAAGAGAGTAGCAGAAGCTGAGAGAGTTCTAGAGGAGCAGAAGTGAGTAGCAGAAGCTGAGCGTATTCTAGAGGAACAGAAGAGAGTAGCAGAAGCTGAGAGAGTTCTAGAGGAACAGAAGAGAGTAGCAGAAGCTGAGAGAGTCCTAGAGGAACAGAAGAGAGTAGCAGAAGCTGAGAGAGTTCTAGAGGAGCAGAAGAGAGTAGCAGAAGCTGAGAGAGTTCTAGAGGAACAGAAGAGAGTAGCAGAAGCTGAGAGAGTTCTAGAGGAACAGACGAGAGTAGCAGAAGCTGAGAGAGTTCTAGAGGAGCAGAAGAGAGTAGCAGAAGCTGAGCGTATTCTAGAGGAACAGAAGAGAGTAGCAGAGGTGGAGAGAATTCTAGAGGAACAGACGAGAGTAGCAGAAGCTGAGAGAGTTCTAGAGGAGCAGAAGAGAGTAGCAGAAGCTGAGCGTATTCTAGAGGAACAGAAGAGAGTAGCAGAGGTGGAGAGAATTCTAGAGAAACAGACGAGAGTAGCAGAAGCTGAGAGAGTTCTAGAGGAGCAGAAGAGAGTAGCAGAAGCTGAGAGAGTTCTAGAGGAACAGAAGAGAGTAGCAGAAGCTGAGAGAGTTCTAGAGGAACAGAAGAGAGTAGCAGAAGCTGAGCGTATTCTAGACGAACAGAAGAGAGTAGCAGAGGTGGAGAGAATTCTAGAGAAACAGACGAGAGTAGCAGAAGCTGATAGAGTTCTAGAGGAGCAGAAGAGAGTAGCAGAAGCTGAGAGAGTTCTAGAGGAACAGAAGAGAGTAGCAGAAGCTGAGAGAGTTCTAGAGGAACAGAAGAGAGTAGCAGAGGTGGAGAGAATTCTAGAGAAATTCAGACGAGAGTAGCAGAAGCTGAGGGAGTTCTAGAGGAGCAGAAGAGAGTAGCAGAAGCTGAGCGTATTCTAGAGGAACAGAAGAGAGTAGCAGAGGTGGAGAGAATTCTAGAGAAACAGACGAAAGTAGCAGAAGCTGAGAGAGTTCTAGAGGAACAGAAGAGAGTAGCAGAAGCTGAGCGTATTCTAGAGGAACAGAAGAGAGTAGCAGAGGTGGAGAGAATTCTAGAGAAACAGAAGAGAGTAGCAGAAGCTGATAGAGTTCTAGAGGAGCAGAGGAGAGTAGCAGAAGCTGAGAGAGTTCTTGAGGAGCAGGAGAGAGTAGCAGAAGCTGAGAGAGTTCTAGAGGAGCAGAAGAGAGTAGCAGAGGTGGAGAGAGTTTTAGAGGAACATAACAACTCAGCTGAGGAAATGCATAGACAACAAGGAAAGGAATCTTATGTTGGAACAGCAGATTGCTGAATGCTGATGGCACACAATCATGTCAGTATTTAATAGTTAACATACATCGGAATTCGGAAACCAGTTACAAGATCTAGGATTGTGAACATTAAGCGGGGGGGGGGGGGGGGGGGGGGGGTGGGGGATCAAGTACCAAGTGCCGTACGTGACGTCGACTAAGTGCAACTTTGGAATCTACAAAAAAGACCCACCCACCCCCTTCGCGGTACTAACTTTTTTTTTCGGATAATATTTAGGACACCCACCCCTTTTGCGGTACTAACTGTTGAGAAATCACGGTACTGACTGTGTTTTGGTATATAAAATAAGATACCCACCCATAAATTGCTTTAAACAGCTCATTAAACATTGGGAAATGGACAAAGTCTACCCACTATTTAATAGGGGTTTTGTTTTCAATGCAGTCGAATTAAATAAAAAGTTACAAAAAAGGAAACAAAATAAAAAAACCCAAAAAAAAGGAAAAAAACCTCAAAACCCAAAAAAAAACCCATTCCCAAAATTGAAATTTGAGGTAAAATGGATTTTTTGGGGTTGGACACCCCCTTAGTACCTTGTACTAACTGATTTTCTGGGAAATGAGCAGCAGACCCACCACTTAGTACAAAAGTACTAACTGTGTTTTGGAAGAAAATATGACCCAAAAGTATATTGAAGGCCGCTCTGGAAGACGTGGAATAACCGGGTGAAAACGTGGATCCTTCAAGATCGACTAAATCCCAGAAGTCACAACAGAAAGTTTCTGTTGTGTCTTCCGTTCTGATTCAGAACAATTTACCTGCCATTACAGTCTTACCGACGTTAATCATGCCAGCACACATTGTGTAGTCTATATAAATTATAAACCTGTACTTTTAAAAGTACATTTTTCGTGAAACCTGTCCTTTTAAAAGTACAATATTCGAAGATAATGCACTTTTAAAAGTACGTACTTTTAAAAGTACATCATTGTCTAGAATGATGTACTTTTGAAAGTACACCCAATTAACATCTCAATTAGAGGCAATTTATGATTTTTATGTCGCCCCACATTATTGCCTATTTATTGCACAATCGTTTAGGCAATATTAAAAAAACAAATTTGGGATCCATCAAAGTTGGAGAATTGGCTGGTGGTACCGAGAATTTACCATTTTTCAAAGTACCATTTTTGACCACCTTTGCCAACATCCTATAAATTTCTTGCTTTTTTTAACCATCTGGCCAGGGTGTTAAAATCATCAGCAGACCTTTTCTAACCTAATGCAAAAAACTGTATCAAAAAATATTTGTCACGAGACAAGTTAGGTCACTGTTTATGAACCGTACTTTTAAAAGTACCGTGGAAGAATATGGGTTAAATTAGGTGCGGTGGAAAACAAAAAACTGTTTGTGTACCTACTTAGATTTGGTAGGTTAAGAATTAGCGTCATTAAAGATTTCTCTATTCATACATTTGGAATTTATTTAAAAGCTCCATGTCCTCAGTTTCGATTCTGCCATTATTTAATTTTGCTTAAACTTACTGTTCAGTCTTTTGTGTGACCAAGTCATCACGTAAGGAACTTCAACACTGTCCTTTATCATCACCGCTTTACACACGGCCTTCTTGTTGGGTGGGGCGGTGCAAGGTAACTCAACGCTCACCGTCTTTGTAACAGTACTTGACTCCCCTGTAAAATTTCTAGTTCAGAGGATCAGAACCGCTGAAAATGGCGTTTAAGAAAATGAAGATTGAACGATTTTCAGGAATTTTGACAAGTAATTAAGCAAATATATAATTACATATTTACTATTTATATGTATAACTATAAATATACGCTAAAACTGAATTTAAAGCATTTTGAAAATTAACAATAATAGCTTGTTTATACCTGCACTGAACTCCATAGATGCACTTATCTCAGATGAAATCGAACCAGATGCTATCCCAGGAACTCCAATCTCGAATGATGTGCCGAGTGTGACTGAAGCACCCGTAGTACGAGAGAACTCCATCGTTTCAGAAACCTCAACAGTTCGCACATACAGGATTGTCAAATCTGTGCTGCCTCCATTTCTCAGGTCCTTTTCGCTGAATATTTTACTCAATTTATAATAATAATAATAATTTGGTCGACCGCAGTCGGGGAGCCGATTTCCCTGTCTAATTGCATTTCGGCTACGGTCCTTTCGGTACAGATTTCCCTGCAGTATAGTCGGGACGCAACCCCAGGCGTATACACTCGTGTTATTTTCGCAGCTCTAAGTCTAATGAAAGCCACTACCATTTACACCATGGTTTGGTGAGTGATGGCTGCCCTTCAGTTTTTGAGATTTTGGCCCAACTGGGATTAGGACTCGCAACCTGCAGGCCAATAGACAGGCTGATTAACCGACTGAGCCACTGAGCCACTCAATTTATAATTACCAATCGTTCATAACTATTTCATGAATCCAAAAAATCAGAGCTTGTGAACTGATCCGAAATTTAAAAACGATAGAAAGTTTAACAACAACATAAATTCAATTTCCTTATTTTGTATTTTGTAATTGTATATTGGATCATGCATAACTTACAGAACAACATCAGGCCGAGCTGCGGAAACGATGCCATTATCAATATCGTACTTGATGTCGGTAGCTTTGAAGTCCTCTTCATTGACTTTGTTACAGTCGCAAGATTCTGTCGCTAAAAATAGAGTTTTTAATGGTTAATTAATAAAATTAACTTATTTCAGTTACCTAGCTTATACTTATTTTACTAACAGTCAAGTTAAGCCCCGCAAAATCAATAGAACTTATATAGTTTTGCGTGATTTATAAAGAAAGTCACGAGGAATATAATATCAAATATTTCGTATTATATACAATAAGTATTTAATCTATACATCATAATATGTACATAAGTATACTAAAAGTGGAAACCTGCTTCCTTTACCGATCAGAACCAAAATTATAAACGAATTAAGTTTGTGCGTTAATGTTATCTAATCGTATCATGACGTATCATAAAGCACCACAACGTGCTATTAGTATTCTGCATTGTATAAAAGTCAACTCACAACAAGTGGGTACGTCACACCAGTCATATCTCTTATTGGGGTTTGTTGTATAGCACCAAACATCGCTGTACTTCCTCTCTGGATTTCGACAATAGTTGTTATCTCCGATACCATACCTGCAGTCAGAGATTGATGAGAAGATGAAATACTTGATAACGTGTCTTTCGAAAATCACAAAAACAATGGACAATTGTGACGGTTCCACAATACACCTGTCCCTAGTATCTCACACTTAAGTTATAATTGTGGAGATCGAGACGACAAACACTTCTCAACATGTACAAAAATTGAGTCATTGAGTTCACTCACAAAGTTAAAACGTGTAATTATATTATGTACTTACGTTTTCTTAATTTTTGATTTGTGGACTTCATTTGATTTCCAATTCTGACATGTGTAACCTAATCTTGTTCTAGATTGAGTCCCATCGTATCCTGATCCTTTGTTTGCTCTATCCTTGGCATCCCAACATTCCCGAGCTGAAACACGTCGATTTGTCATATTATGAGAGTTAATAGTAGTAGTATAAAGACCTCCTTTTAAAAAGCTTGGCTATTTAATTGACAGGAATGATTGATCCAGATTAATTGTCAGTAGCATGCATTATCGGAAAGTTGCGATGAACCTCCATAGAATCATCGCTTGATTCGTTTACAATTGAAACTTACCAGATAACAATGAAATGATCGAGAGTAAGGTTACCAAGAAAAACATTGAAATTGTCTTGCTTTCTGAACTCAGTGGTTGGTTTTAATATAAATCTTTAGTTTGTTGGCATTAAGAATCACAGCGGTATGTGAATCAATATATTAAATCATGGGTAACAGTGTGGCATTTCATATTACTATTGTAATTGATCATATTAATCGTGTTTCATCGTTTAAAGATGTGCAAACATCCTCACATATTGGTCACACATTGGTCATAGAATATGGATAAGTCACAGAATAAATTTGCTGAATTCAAACAACGTGTCTCAAGGAATGAATAATTAATCAAACATGAAATTAAATTTTAAAGATATCCAATATCGCACATTTGTGTTTGAGTTAAAAATAATATATAATGTAATCTTCTAATCTACATGATTCCTTGTCCTTAAACGCTCCAGTCATCCGTACTTTTATTATTCACCTGAAATATTTTCTTATTACTGCTACTTCCACAACAACTTATAAATTGCACACATTTTGTACGATGCTCATATCAAGTTCACCAGGACTTATGCTATGATTTTATTTTTAGTGCAAGTTGAAAATAATGCCAACTTACGTTTGTAATTTTCGAATCCCCCGGAGATTTCCTCACGCTTGGCTTGGACAATGTTCGGTTGATCGTAGTCCCACTCATGTTGCTCATAATCAATATAGAACCCCACCACCTCTTTAAACACACCCTCCTCTTTGCAAGTGCAGCCTGAGGAGAAAGATCTTAAACTAATCGTACTTAAATTAGGTGCGGTGGCAAACAAAAAACTGTTCGTGTACCTACTTAGATTTGGTAGGTTAAGAATTAGCGTCATTAAAGATTTCTCTATTCATAGGTACATTTGGAATTTATTTAAAAGCTCCATGTCCTTAGTTTCGATTCTTCCATTATTAAATTTTGCTTTAACTTACTGTTCAGTCTTTTGTGTGACCAAGTCATCACGTAAGGAACTTCAACTCTGTCCTTTGTCATCACCGCTTGACACACGGCCTTCTTGTTGGGTGGGGCGGTGCAAGGTAACTCCACTTTCTCCGTCGTTGTAACAGTACTTGACTCCCCTGTAAAATTTCTAATCAGTATGGAATATTTATTGAATGTGTTATACTTATATGCTAATTAAGCTAATATATATATTTACTATTTATATGTATAACTATAAGTATAACTATAAATATACGCTAAAACTGAATTTAAAGCATTTTGAAAATTAGCAATAATAGCTTGTTTATACCTGCACTGAACTCCATAGATGCACTCATCTCAGCCGAAACTGAACCAGATCCTACCCCTGGGACTTCAGCCGTGAATGATGTGCCGAGTGTGACTGAAGCACCCGTAGTACGAGAGAACTCCATCGTTTCAGAAACCTCAACAGATTGCACAACCAGGACTGACAAATCTGTGCTGCCTCCATTTTTCAGTTCCTTTTCGCTGAATATTTTACTCAATTTATAATAATAATGATAGTTTGGTCGACCGCATGAGTCGTGGAGCCGATCTCCCTGTCTAATTGCATTTCGGCCACGGTCCTTTCGGTACAGATTTCCCTGCAGTATAGACATAGTCGGGACGCAACCCCAGGCGTATACACTCGTGTTATTTTCGCAGCTCTAATGAAAGCCACTACCATTTACACCATGGTTTGGTGAGTAATGGCTGCCCTTCAGTTTTTGAGATTTTGGCCCAACTGGGATTCGAACTTGCAACCTCCAGGCCAATAGACAGGCGGATTAACCGAGTGAGCCACTGAGCCACTCTATTTATAATTACTATACCAATCGTTCATAACTATTTCATGAATCCAAATAATCAAAGCTTGTGAACTGATCCGAAATTTAAAAACAATAGAAAGTTTAACAACAACTTAAATTTAATTTCCTTACTTTGTAATCGTATATTGGATCATGCATACCGTAGAACTAGAATGGGGGAACTTCGCCATGTTTTACTGCTATTTCATGTTATTTCGAAAATAGTAAGATACGAGTACTTGAAAAAGTTTATAGCTCATATGAACAGGATTGGTAAAGCAAATAGTTTCGTATGAACCACATCAGCCAGGCATAAATAGTCAGCTAGATTGGTGCCACTGAAATCAGGGCGAAGTTACCCTGCAATATAATGGGGTAACTTTGCCATTCTGAAACAATACCATATTCGGTGCTAACACCATACCACTCGAAACTCAATTATATTTCCTTGATATATCTGCCAATTTTACTTATCTAGCTCCTAGCCTACGTGTTACAATGGGCAATTTGGTCGCGGGGGTAACATCGCCATGCTGCGGGTTACATCGCCGGGATGAAGTAGAAATGTAGTCGAACTTCGCCAATACAATTACACGTGCGTGACTTTGCCAGCCGCGCGCGAATTTCGCGCCAAACTTCGCCGAACAGATGTGAGATGGGATCAGAAAAGGGTAACTTCGCCACACAAAAATTTGAAAACGTTATAATATCATTTTTGTGCATCATGGTTAATTAAATTCGCCCTTAAATGAACAAGACATATACTATTACTAACGCGGATGTCGCACCAAATTTACATGGAAATTATGGGAAATATGCAAGCGGGAAGTTTTAGCCACTTTATTGCATTATTTCATGTTGCCCGAGGTTAATTAAAATAGCAAATGCTTATTTTTTAATAGGAATACCTTTATAACCATTTGTTCAACACAATATTATACAAAAACTTGATCTCCTAACAATTCAAAACGGTAAAATGATTATTCGAAAAATACTGGCGAAGTTCCCCGACACGGCGATTTTACCCCAATCTACGGTAACTTACACAACAACATCAGGCGGAGCTGTGGAAACGATACCATTATCAATATCGTACTTGATGTCGGTAGCCTTGAAATCCTCTTCATTGACATTGGTACAGTCGCAAGCGTCTGTCGCTAAAAATAGACTTTTTAATGGTCTATTAATAGAATTGAATTATTTCAGTAGCTTATACTTATTTTACTAACAGTCAAGTTAAGCCCCGCAAAATCAATAGAACTTATAGTTTTGCGTGATTTATAAAGAAAGTCACGAGGAATATAATATCAAATATTTCGTATTATATACAATAAGTATTTAATCTATACACCATAATAAGATTAAGTATACTAAAAGTGGAAACCTGCTTCCTTTACCGATCACAACCAAAATTATAAACGAATTAAGTTTGTGCGTTAATGTTATCTAATCGTATCATGACGTATCATAAAGCGACACAGTACGTGTGCTATTAGTATTCTGCATTGTATAAAAGTCAACTCACAACAAGTGGGTACGTCACACCAGTCATATCTCTTATTGGGGTTTGTTGTATAGCACCAAACATCGCTGTACTTCCTCTCTGGATTTCGACAATAGTTGTTATCTCCGATACCATACCTGCAGTCAGAGATTGATGAGAAGATGAAATACTTGATAACGTGTCTTTCGAAAATCACAAAAACAATGGACAATTGTGACGGTTCCACAATACACCTGTCCCTAGTATCTCACACTTAAGTTATAATTGTGGAGATCGAGACGACAAACACTTCTCAACATGTACAAAAATTGAGTCATTGAGTTCACTCACAAAGTTAAAACGTGTAATTATATTATGTACTTACGTTTTCTTAATTTTTGATTTGTGGACTTCATTTGATTTCCAATTCTGACATGTGTAACCTAATCTTGTTCTAGATTGAGTCCCATCGTATCCTGATCCTTTGTTTGCTCTATCCTTGGCATCCCAACATTCCCGAGCTGAAACACGTCGATTTGTCATATTATGAGAGTTAATAGTAGTAGTATAAAGACCTCCTTTTAAAAAGCTTGGCTATTTAATTGACAGGAATGATTGATCCAGATTAATTGTCAGTAGCATGCATTATCGGAAAATTCAAGTTGCGATGAACCTCCATAGAATCATCGCTTGATTCGTTTACAATTGAAACTTACCAGATAACAATGAAATGATCGAGAGTAAGGTTACCAAGAAAAACATTGACATTGTCTTGCTTTCTGAACTCAGTGGTTGGTTTTAATATAAATCTTTAGTTTGTTGGCATTAAGAATCACAGCGGTATGTGAATCAATATATTAAATCATGGGTAACAGTGTGGCATTTCATATTACTATTGTAATTGATCATATTAATCGTGTTTCATCGTTTAAAGATGTGCAAACATCCTCACATATTGGTCACACATTAGTCATAGAATATGGATAAGTCACAGAATAAATTTGCTGAATTCAAACAACGTGTCTCAAGGAATGAATAATTAATCAAACATGAAATTAAATTTTAAAGATATCCAATATTGCACATTTGTGTTTGAGTTAAAAATAATATATAATGTAATCTTCTAATCTACATGATTCCTTGTCCTTAAACGCTCCAGTCATCCGTACTTTTATTATTCACCTGAAATATTTTCTTATTACTGCTACTTCCACAACAACTTATAAATTGCACAAATTTTGTACGATGCTCATATCAATTTCACCACGACTTATGCTATGATTTTATTTTTAGTGCAAGTTGAAAATAATGCCAACTTACGTTTGTAATTTTCGAATCCCCCGGAGATTTCGGCCTCACGCTTGGCTTGGACAATATTTGGTTGTTCGTAGTCCCACTCATGTTGCTCTATATCATATCTATTCCCCACCACCTCTTTAAACACACCCTCCTCTTTGCAAGTGCAGCCTGAGGAGAAAGATCTTAAACTAACTGTACTTAAATTAGGTGCGGTGGAAAACAAAAAACTGTTTGTGTACCTACTTAGATTTGGTAGGTTAAGAATTAGCGTCATTAAAGATTTCTCTATTCATACATTTGGAATTTATTTAAAAGCTCCATGTCCTCAGTTTCGATTCTGCCATTATTTAATTTTGCTTAAACTTACTGTTCAGTCTTTTGTGTGACCAAGTCATCACGTAAGGAACTTCAACACTGTCCTTTATCATCACCGCTTTACACACGGCCTTCTTGTTGGGTGGGGCGGTGCAAGGTAACTCCACGCTCACCGTCTTTGTAACAGTACTTGACTCCCCTGTAAAATTTCTAGTTCAGAGGATCAGAACCGCTGAAAATGGCGTTTAAGAAAATGAAGATTGAACGATTTTCAGGAATTTTAACAAATAATTAAGCAAATATATAATTACATATTTACTATTTATATGTATAACTATAAATATACGCTAAAACTGAATTTAAAGCATTTTGAAAATTAACAATAATAGCTTGTTTATACCTGCACTGAACTCCATAGATGCACTTATCTCAGATGAAATCGAACCAGATGCTATCCCAGGAACTCCAATCTCGAATGATGTGCCGAGTGTGACTGAAGCACCCGTAGTACGAGAGAACTCCATCGTTTCAGAAACCTCAACAGTTCGCACATACAGGACTGTCAAATCTGTGCTGCCTCCATTTCTCAGGTCCTTTTCGCTGAATATTTTACTCAATTTATAATAATAATAATAATTTGGTCGACCGCAGTCGGGGAGCCGATTTCCCTGTCTAATTGCATTTCGGCTACGGTCCTTTCGGTACAGATTTCCCTGCAGTATAGTCGGGACGCAACCCCAGGCGTATACACTCGTGTTATTTTCGCAGCTCTAAGTCTAATGAAAGCCACTACCATTTACACCATGGTTTGGTGAGTGATGGCTGCCCTTCAGTTTTTGAGATTTTGGCCCAACTGGGATTAGGACTCGCAACCTGCAGGCCAATAGACAGGCTGATTAACCGACTGAGCCACTGAGCCACTCAATTTATAATTACCAATCGTTCATAACTATTTCATGAATCCAAATAATCAGAGCTTGTGAACTGATCCGAAATTTAAAAACGATAGAAAGTTTAACAACAACATAAATTCAATTTCCTTACTTTGTATTTTGTAATTGTATATTGGATCATGCATAACTTACAGAACAACATCAGGCCGAGCTGCGGAAACGATGCCATTATCAATATCGTACTTGATGTCGGTAGCTTGAAGTCCTCTTCATTGACTTTGGTACAGTCGCAAGATTCTGTCGCTAAAAATAGAGTTTTTAATGGTTAATTAATAAAATTAACTTATTTCAGTTACCTAGCTTATACTTATTTTACTAACAGTCAAGTTAAGCCCCGCAAAATCAATAGAACTTATAGTTTGCGTGATTTATAAAGAAAGTCACGAGGAATATAATATCAAATATTTCGTATTATATACAATAAGTATTTAATCTATACATCATAATATGTACATAAGTATACTAAAAGTGGAAACCTGCTTCCTTTACCGATCAGAACCAAAATTATAAACGAATTAAGTTTGTGCGTTAATGTTATCTAATCGTATCATGACGTATCATAAAGCACCACAACGTGCTATTAGTATTCTGCATTGTATAAAAGTCAACTCACAACAAGTGGGTACGTCACACCAGTCATATCTCTTATTGGGGTTTGTTGTATAGCACCAAACATCGCTGTACTTCCTCTCTGGATTTCGACAATAGTTGTTATCTCCGATACCATACCTGCAGTCAGAGATTGATGAGAAGATGAAATACTTGATAACGTGTCTTTCGAAAATCACAAAAACAATGGACAATTGTGACGGTTCCACAATACACCTGTCCCTAGTATCTCACACTTAAGTTATAATTGTGGAGATCGAGACGACAAACACTTCTCAACATGTACAAAAATTGAGTCATTGAGTTCACTCACAAAGTTAAAACGTGTAATTATATTATGTACTTACGTTTTCTTAATTTTTGATTTGTGGACTTCATTTGATTTCCAATTCTGACATGTGTAACCTAATCTTGTTCTAGATTGAGTCCCATCGTATCCTGATCCTTTGTTTGCTCTATCCTTGGCATCCCAACATTCCCGAGCTGAAACACGTCGATTTGTCATATTATGAGAGTTAATAGTAGTAGTATAAAGACCTCCTTTTAAAAAGCTTGGCTATTTAATTGACAGGAATGATTGATCCAGATTAATTGTCAGTAGCATGCATTATCGGAAAATTCAAGTTGCGATGAACCTCCATAGAATCATCGCTTGATTCGTTTACAATTGAAACTTACCAGATAACAATGAAATGATCGAGAGTAAGGTTACCAAGAAAAACATTGACATTGTCTTGCTTTCTGAACTCAGTGGTTGGTTTTAATATAAATCTTTAGTTTGTTGGCATTAAGAATCACAGCGGTATGTGAATCAATATATTAAATCATGGGTAACAGTGTGGCAGATCATATTACTATTGTAATTGGCCAAATTCTGAATTTCGCATTGCGAAATTTTTTTAAAGGCCTAACTCAAAATTCTGTCCCAAAACTTAAAGTTGAGGTCATGAGACAATTCTACGTTGATTCTGTAAATTTCATGTGAGTTCTATTGTTTTGAGCGAAGTCAATTTTGCAAATATCGCGAACTGAGATATGGGCGATTTTGTTCATTTTTTGCGATTATTTGAACACAGAATCCACAGTTAGATATTGGCTGATAATCATAAAGAATGTGTAGTATAGGCTTACCTTCCATATAAAGTTGGTTTCATTCAAAACTATTAATATTTGACCAATTTATGGACCAAAATCGATCAAATTTGGTGCGTATGCCCAAATATGGGCATATGGTTTTTATCCCATAACTCGGCCAATTTTTATCCAATTTTGATAAAACTTAATATGTGTGTTCAGGAGACTAGTAGCTACAAGTAGAGCATCCAAAAGCATGGTTGTGGGCATGTTCAGGGTATTTGGCTAAATTGGGCCTAATTTGGACCAAATATGGGTGTGGCTGCCCCGCGGGCACCGTTTGGCTGTTGGGGTCCGGTACCCCCTCAAAAGTTCGGTCACCGGTCCTAGTTTGTTGGTCAAGTTTCGTCAAATTTAATTAATTACAGTGGGTGTGGCACGCCCTTCCCTTTTTTCCACTATTGTCACCATAAAGTAAGAACGCTTTCAGCTAGGAACTTCCAAGTTTCTAGACACATTTGGTTTGATAATTGAAGTGCTTTCCCAAAATTTCAAGTTGGTTGTTCACAATTTAACCGAGTTATGACCCTTTTAACTTTTTAAGATGTTGCAGATACGTGATCTAGCACTTAATGTAGGGGGTGCACGATAAAAATAAACTTGCTCGGATTTTCAAAATTTTTGTACCATTGTTTTCTATAGACTGTGAGAATTTTCACAGTACCAAATTTGTCATACTTTTTTGGAATGATCAGTGATTTTCGCCTAGGTGCCATATTTGATGGCGCGCGGCTTTTGGAGCAAAATTAGGTGTAAAACTTGCGTAATTTGACCAAATTCGTTGATTTTTGTCGTATTATTTTATCATATCTTCGGTTCCTGAACATGAATCATGCTGAAAATTTGTCAGAACCTTCCAATCATACTTAACTACCGGACCTAATTTAAATGTGAGAGATTGGCCTTGATTAAGAGGTCTAAAACTGACAAAATAGGTATAAATTCGTTGATAACTCAAATTCTGACCATCGAAATTGCTCAAACTAATTTAGGTTCAGTAGAACATAAGTGTTTACGTACGCTGACCAAATTTCAACAAAATTGTTATATGAGAAGTATTATAACTTTTTAATTGTTTCCGAATTAATGTGCTGGCCGAAATAAGAGCTAAAAAACCATTCAATGGTCAGCGCGCGCGTCTTACGGTCGATGGCGCACTGCCTACTTAATGATAATCAGTGATATCTTCATTCAATCAATGCCCTGATTAGTTGGAGACTGCATATAGGACAGCAACCGAAGCGCTATAACGCAAATTCTTCGGTTTTAAGGAACGTCACTATCAGTATTCACTCAAAGTGATCAGATCGTCATCCACCAACATGCTCGTTACCGCCTGATGAGGCTCATTGTTGCTGGCTAGCGAATAGCTCCCGATGAGATTACTGATTGGGTGACGTAATCACTGATTAAGTGCCGAGATCACGTTTCTGCAATCTTACTATATATAAAGCGAGACGATATATATATATTTATCTGTGCCATTTTACTGACACCATGGCATCAACTTTAACGCGAATTTCTGCAAAAACCGTCAAAGATATACAACTGAAACTTTTTTGACTGGGTCAAATGCTTTAATGGCCTCCAAATCAGCATGAAAAAATAAAAAATTGGCCAATAAATAGGAGTTTTAGAGCCCAAAATTTGGTACCCCAAGTGGCGTCAAAAACGCGAATTAAATAGGTAATAATTGTTTTAGTCTCTTGAGTCTTGACACCATTTTAGGGTTAGACGGGTTCCTGCTAGTATCTTAAAAGGGTCATAACTCGGTTAAATTGTAAACAACCAACTTGAAATTTTGGGAAAGCACTTCAATTATCAAACCAAATGTGTCTAGAAACTTTAAAGTTCCTAGCTGAAAGCGTTCTCACTTTATGGTGACAATAGTGAAAAAGAGGGAGTGGCGTGCCACACCCACTGTAATTAATTAAATTTGACGAAACTTCCAGAAAATCTAAGTTTGACCCATATCTATAATTTTATAGATATGGGTTTTAACAAGAATTACGTGAGTTATTAAAGGGTTGCGTGTGGGCAGTTACTTTTGGGCCACCCTGTATTATATGTTGCAAATCATTTTATACATCCTACAATTTCGTTTCCGAATTTCAGTGTACGAGATTCTAACTTTCAATTTACACAAAATGTATGTAATATTCGAAATTGAAGTTTATCGTAAGTTTCTAAATTTCTGTTATTTATTAGTATATTTAATAGTCTTTGATGTTCAGGATGGTACACAACTCCTTATATTAGAACTTCGATTCATGTTCTTGATACTACATTGTGATGATTACTGAATATATTTTCTTAAAATGATAATAAAAGTGTTGACAGCAATCGTGCCGCTTTGATTGAAATATTGAATTGAGCTATATTACATATCGTCGTGGTTTTTTTTAAAGGGCGAATGTCAAATTTCACTATGGCTTAAAACATAGGTATAATAGAGGTCTATAACATCCCAAACAGTTTGAAGCTCTATCGTGCTTAGTTTAGATTTTCAAATAATAATAAGGGCGAATGTTATTTTCGAGATTTCAATAAATGCCGAATGTTATACATTGGGCGTTCGATAATAGTGGTCGAATGTCACATATTATAACGTACTCTATCTACATGCAGTATGCTGGAAACATATGGCGAATGTTCGACATTTGCCATATTAGTATGGCCATTAAAGTTTAAAAATTACTTTTTTGTGTGACATTGGCGCCATTTTGGAAGGGCGAATGTCACACAAAAAAGTAATTTTTAAAACTTAATGGCCATTATAATGATAATAAATTGAAAAAACCACGACGATATTATCAAGTAGTTTTGGCATGTTGAGGTGATTTGGCATAATTGGACCAAAAAGGGACCAAACATGAGCATGGCTATACCCATACAGCAATCATCAGTGGGTGGTTGGGGTCCGGGATCCCTCATACCTAAAACGCTTGGTCAAGGGTTCTAGTTTGTTGGTCAACTGCTATCTCGGAAACAAGTTTCCCAAAAAATTCAGGCTGCACTGCCGCAAAATAAACGTTGGCCGTTGTGTCCTGACAACTGAGTGTTTACTGGGTAGTGATGAGCTCTAAACAGACTCTTCTTCACGAGGCGCTGACCACAGCACTATATGAACGTGACCGATTCAATCGTTGTCAGACGGAGGGAGAGACCAGAGGCGCCGCCTATTGTCCTTCCTTAACCGTATGTGGCCTCGCTGTAGACTAATTCAGATTTGTGGAAGGTTCGATAATTCACAATAGTATATGGCTTAAAACGAGGCAGTTGAATTTATAGACTCATAATGTGAATGAACACTAGTACGGCTGTTATAACCTATTTATATAAAACTAAAACACTTAGAATGGGGATGTTATTACAAAATAAAACATAGAATTATAATAAAGTAAACTGAAATAGTTTGTGTTAGTAAATTAACACTAGTAATAATATAATGCACTCAACTAACCTCTCTCACTAACCTCTCACTGTACCCGACGCGATTCCTACTATAAACTAACTACTAATTAAAACTACTACACTAAAATATCACTAAATAATGTCCGAACTAAAAGTCCTTACTTCCTAAAACATTAAAAAATCGCGGCGCCGCGGCAAGCCAAGCTAGCCAAAATCGTGGCGAAAATCGCAGCGAAAGATACACACTGTGTGTAGTGTGTGTAGCTTACGTTGCTATTATCGAGCTCTCTTATCTTTTGTAACTTAGCGATAAGTACAGTTTGCTGCTACCGCGTAGTTAGCCTTTGCGTGTGTATACTTGTACATTAAACTATACAATGTACACCACGGAGGATGATTTAAATTTGACCCAATCTCAGCTAAGAAACTCAAGGATTTCAACTATGAAGAAAAGGAAGATTTAGAGGGCTGTGCTGATAGATGGTTCACTTCAATGGCAAGAGAACTGAAATTAGACAACATCGAAATTCGTGGAAATATGGACAAAAATATTCATGTCTCCGTCTATCTATAAAAGGTATATGGCAAACTGGGTTACTGCAAGCAGCAGACCTCGTACGACGGCAGAGTAGGCAGATGAGCGTTATGATGGAAATCGTTGAGTGCCTCAAGACGGAAGCACTAGCAGACAAGGAAAAGATGGTCAGGTTACAGGACCAGTTGCTAGTGCAGAAGGACGAACAACTACAGTTGTTTAAGACGTCAGTTGAAGAGACAGTACAAACAACGGTGGAGTCATGGATTAAGAGCTACAGTGCAGCTGTACAAAAGAACAGCACAAGTGGCGCGGTCTGCAACAGTAAAATTCTGAAGAATGTAATGAAGACTGTGGCTGCAGAGGAAGACAGGAGCAAGAATCTGATAATGTTTGGACTGATAGACGAGGATGAAGAACAGCTTCCAGCTCTGATAACCGCAGTATTGGAGGAGATCGGGGAGAAACCTCATTTCGAAGCGACTAGAGTCGGCTGTAAGAGGCCACTGGCCAGGTATCACGGCTATCCGACCAGTTAAGATCACCGTCCCAAGCTCAACAGCAGTTCATCAGATTCTGATGAAAACAGGGAGACTGAGGATAGCTGAGGCACACAAAGATGTATGGATCTGTCCTGATAGATCCAGTGAAGAGCGTGCAGCAAGGAAGAACGTGGTAAGTGGTAACTGACCTGAAGAAGAAGAGGGCTAAACAGACTCATCTCGACCACTACATCCGTAACGGGAAGGTCTGTAGCCGGGTTAAGAAGACACCATGATGACGTAATTCATGTTTCTCGGACACCGATCAGTATAATATGTACTTGAAGAAGTATTTTAAGAGTTTACGGACGTTATCTGTATTTGAGAGACAATTATATTGTATACATACATTATTATTTGATTGTTTCACACTTTTCACATTTCATAATTTTATTACTAGGTGGAGGTGATATTATTGAGACTTTGGGCGGCCAAAAAACTCCTGTTCTGAAAGTTGTCCTTTGTACTTGTTTCACTGACCCACGCTTTTTAGCATTTATACATTTCGGCCCATTTTATATGTTTGTTCGAATTGCTGTAAATCAAATCATTTGCACGAATAGAATTATGAATTAGGGGTAGACTGGTTTTTCGGGTAATGACTTGCTAGTTGGTTTGTGTGTACGAGGTGGCTACTTAGAGGTTGCGGCATATTGTTGCTAGCATTATGGCAGGAAAATAGGCTAGTATTAATAGTTGTACGAGACTAATATATACAGAACACACACAAAGCTTACAGCCTTCGGGCGAAGTATTAGCTAGGTCACGTTAGCAGGTTAGCTAGGTCACGTTAGCAGGTCACGTAAGTAGAATTAACTTATGTTAATACTTTACCATACTACACGTAATCAAACAAATAAACCCTGTTTACAATGAGATAACATCACGTGATCGAATCACGTGTTTTGATAACTAAGCTAGAGACTAAGGGGTATGGAGCACACTGCTTTTCATGTGTTTTATAGACTGAAAAATTGAACTGCTAGCCTTAACTATAATTCTAGAGATTATCTTTAGAAGTTTTAGCCTGAAGATTTAGAGGAGAATGCACAAATTTGTCGCGGAGAACTGAAATAATCGCGATCTGTCGGGAGGATCTGAGATAATCGCGATTTGTCGCGGAGAATGGGAAATAATCGCGATCTGTCGCGAGGATCTGAGAAAATCGGATATTAAAAAATATCCAGCGCTAGTTGTCGCTATCCAGCGCTAGTTATCGAACTGTTTTCTGCGATGGCCAGTTGCGCTGGCCATCGCAAACTGTCGGGTGCGACATGGTCGCATAGCCAGCGTTATCCAGCGCTGGATATCGACAACTATAGCGCTGGATAGCGACAACTAGCGCTGGATGGCGACAACTAGCGCTGGATAACGGAGTGGATATAGCGCTAGTTGTCGCCATCCAGCGCTAGTTGTCGTGTTTTGACTATCGCAAAAAAACCACAATGACAATATTTTGGAATCTCATTGATGTAAAGTTAATTGTAGAGTTATAATACATAATATTGCATCGAATACTCTAGTTCAATTGAGCTCATGTATCACGAGCTAAACTAGCCCCAGCATCAGCCATTCTGCTATTTTCCATACATAAGTTTCCGTAAATTTCCATGAGTTTCCATACATGAGGATAATTCAAAATCAAAGTTTACACACTTTGAATTATCAGGAAACTAGCAACGATACACGTGATCTACTGTTTAGCTGTTGGACACGTACTCTAGTTCGACAACTGGAGATCACTAGAAACCACCACTATCGAACTTCGGTGCATGTCAATTGTCAAACTTTTAAAAAAAGTTTAAATATAACTGTACTCGGTTCTTTTGCGATGGTGTAAACGCGACAACCAGCGCTAGTTGTCGCCATCCAGCGCTAGTTGTCGCTATCTAGCGCTAGTTATCGCTATCCATCGCTGGTTGTCGCTGGCTATGCGACATTGTCGAACCCGATAGTTTGCGATGGCCAAGGCCTCAAACTATCGCAGAAAACAGTTCGATAACTAGCGCAAGCAAGCGCTGGCTTTCTTAATTTTTGATTTGTGGACTTCATTTGATTTCCAATTCTGACATGTGTAACCTCCTTTTGTTCTAGATTGAGTCCCATCGTATCCTGATCCTTTGTTTGCTCTATTCTTGGCATCGCAGCATTAGCGTCAGCGTCAGCGTCAGCGTCAGCGTCAGCGTCAGCGTCAGCGTCAGCGTCAGCGTCAGCGTCAGCGTTAGCGTCAGCGTTAGCGTCAGCGTTAGCGTCAGCGTCAGCGTCAGCGTCAGCGTCAGCGTCAGCGTCAGCGTCAGCGTCAGCGTCAGCGTCAGCGTCAGCGTCAGCGTCAGCGTCAGCGTCAGCGTCAGCGTCAGCGTCAGCGTCAGCGTCAGCGTCAGCGTCAGCGTCACCGTCAGCGTCACCGTCAGCGTTAGCGTCAGCGTCAGCGTCAGCGTTAGCGTTAGCGTCAGCGTCAGCGTCAGCGTTAGCGTCAGCGTCAGCGTCAGCGTTAGCGTCAGCGTCAGCGTCAGCGTCAGCGTCAGCGTCAGCGTCAGCGTCAGCGTCAGCGTCAGCGTCAGCGTCAGCGTCAGCGTCAGCGTCAGCGTCAGCGTCAGCGTCAGCGTTAGCGTCAGCGTTAGCGTCAGCGTGTGTCAGCGTTAGCGTCAGCGTGTGTCAGCGTTAGCGTCAGCGTTAGCGTTTATAGCAATAGCGTTTATAGCAATAGCGTTTATAGCGTTAGCGTTTATAGCGTTAGCGTTTATAGCGTTAGCGTTTATAGCGTTAGCGTTTATAGCGTTAGCGTTTATAGCGTTAGCGTTTATAGCGTTAGCGTTTATAGCGTTAGCGTTTATAGCGTTAGCGTTTATAGCGTTAGCCTTTATAGCGTTAGCCTTTATAGCGTTAGCCTTTATAGCGTTAGCCTTTATAGCGTTAGCGTTTATAGCGTTAGCGTTTATAGCGTTAGCGTTTATAGCGTTAGCGTTTATAGCGTTAGCGTTTATAGCGTTAGCCTTTATAGCGTTGGCGTTTATAGCGTTAGCGTTTATAGCGTTAGCGTTTATAGCGTTAGCGTTTATAGCGTTAGCGTTTATAGCGTTAGCGTTTATAGCGTTAGCGTTTATAGCGTTAGCGTTTATAGCGTTAGCGTTTATAGCGTTAGCGTTTATAGCGTTAGCGTTTATAGCGTTAGCGTTTATAGCGTTAGCGTTTATAGCGTTAGCGTTTATAGCGTTAGCGTTTATAGCGTTAGCGTTTATAGCGTTAGCGTTTATAGCGTTAGCGTTTATAGCGTTAGCGTTTATAGCGTTAGCGTTTATAGCGTTAGCGTTTATAGCGTTAGCGTTTATAGCGTTAGCGTTTATAGCGTTAGCGTTTATAGCGTTAGCGTTTATAGCGTTAGCGTTTATAGCGTTAGCGTTTATAGCGTTAGCGTTTATAGTGTTAGCGTTTATAGTGTTAGCTTTAGCTTTAGCTTTAGCTTTAGCTTTAGCTTTAGCTTTAGCTTTAGCTTTAGCTTTAGCGTTAGCGTCAGCGTTAGCTTCAGCGTTAGCGTCAGCGTTAGCGTCAGCGTTAGCGTCAGCGTTAGCGTCAGCGTTAGCGTCAGCGTTAGCGTCAGCGTTAGCGTCAGCGTTAGCTTTAGCGTTAGCTTTAGCGTTAGCTTTAGCGTTAGCTTTAGCGTTAGCTTTAGCGTTAGCTTTAGCGTTAGCTTTAGCGTTAGCTTTAGCGTTAGCTTTAGCGTTAGCTTTAGCGTTAGCTTTAGCGTTAGCGTCAGTGTTAGCGTCAGCGTCAGCGTTAGCGTCAGCGTTAGCGTCAGCGTTAGCGTCAGCGTCAGCGTCAGCGTTAGCGTCAGCGTCAGCGTCAGCGTCAGCGTCAGCGTCAGCGTCAGCGTCAGCGTCAGCGTCAGCGTCAGCGTCAGCGTTCGCGTCAGCGTTAGCGTCAGCGTTAGCGTCAGCGTTAGCGTCAGCGTTAGCGTCAGCGTTAGCGTCAGCGTTAGCTTCAGCGTTAGCGTCAGCGTTAGCGTCAGCGTTAGCGTCAGCGTTAGCGTCAGCGTTAGCGTCAGCGTTAGCGTCAGCGTTAGCGTCAGCATCAGCGTTAGCGTCAGCGTTAGCGTCAGCGTTAGCGTCAGCGTTAGCGTCAGCGTTAGCGTCAGCGTTAGCGTCAGCGTTAGCGTCAGCGTTAGCATTAGCGTCATTGTTTCCGACAGTGTTAGCGTTAGCGTTAGCGTTAGCGCTAGCGTTAGCGCTAGCGTTAGCGTTAGTGTCAGTGTTATCGTTAGTGTCAGCGTTATCGTTAGCATTAGTCTGAGGCAAAATCACAGTGCTGGCAAGAATGACCGTCAACATCGATGTATTTTCAGACGCTGATTCTGAATCACCCCCCATGACATATTTATAGCCGAAGGGTTAAAATGCTCTTCTGGCGAGATATTGGGGAGAAAGTTACGTGATGCGTTAGCGTCAGTGTCAGCGTTATAGCGTTAGCATTAGCGTTAGCGTCAGCGTCAACGTTAGAGTTAACGTAAGCGTTACCGGCAGCGTCAGCGTCAGCGTTACTGGGCCGCGCTCAGCCTGTCATTCCGCCGTTATGAACATGATACTGATAGCCTGAGGTCCCCAGGTAACATCAGCGTTACCGTCAGCATTAACGTCGACGCTGTCGCTATCGATGACGCTATCGATAACGCTAACGCTAAAGCTAACGCTAAAGCTAACACTAAAGCTAACGCTAAAGCTAACGCTAAAGCTAACGCTAACGCTAAAGCTAACGCTAAAGCTTACGCTAAAGCTAACGCTAAAGCTAACGCTAAAGCTAACGCTAACGCTGACGCTAACGCTAACGCTAAAACGAACGCTAACGCTAACGCTAACGCTGACGCTGACGTTAGCGTTAGCTTGGGGTCTCCGCCAGGTATTTTTACTCTTTTGAACTAACGGACTCGTCGAACCCTGACCCTAATTTTGAACTTAATCAAGTAATGCTAACCTTATGCGCGGCCCTTTTTTTCGAGCTAGAGATTAGCAAGCTAGCTAGGTTGTATTGTAGTTATTATAATTATAAGTACTAATAGGGGGTGCACGATAAAAATAAACTTGCTCGGATTTTCAAAATTTTTGTACCATTGTTTTCTAGAGACTGTGAGAATTTTCACAGTACCAAATTTGTTATACTTTTTTGGAATGATCAGTGAGTTTCGCCTAGGTGCCATATTTGATGGTGCGCGGCTTTTGGAGCAAAATTAGGTGTAAAAGTCGCGTAATTTGACGAAATTCGTTGATTTTTGTCGTATTATTCTATCATATCTTCGGTTCCTGGACATGAATCATGCTGAAAATTTGTCAGAACCTTCCAATCATACTTAACTACCGAACCTAATTTAGTTGGGAGAGATTGGCCTTGATTAAGAGGTCTAAAAATGACAAAATAGGTATAAATCCGTTGATAACTCAAATTCTGACCATCGAAATTGCTCAAACTAATTTAGGTTCAGTAGAACATAAGTGTTTACGTACGCTGACCAAATTTCAACCAAATTGTTGTATGGGAAGTATTATAACTTTTTGATTGTTTCCGAAATAATGTGCTGGCCGAAATAAGAGCTAAAAAACCATTCAATGGTCAGCGCGCGCGTCTTACAGTCGATGGCACACTGCCTAGTACTAACTCAATGAACTATAGATCGACTGTAAGTGTAACCAAATCTCCGAAGCTAATATACAATATATTTTTAATTGATATTACGTGTATCAAATATAAAAGATCGGTGATATCATACTCTATTATAATTATACTAGTGTAACCCGGCCTTCGGCCGGGATTTCACTGCCGCAATTAAAAAGGGTAGGAGTAATTACCCGCTGAGTCAAAACCCGCATTAGGTGACCCAATAGTTTCTTAAACAATAATCTCATAATCAGTTATTTCTTGTGGATAATTAAGTCATTATTAGCCATGAGGCACCACATTCCATGATCATATGGTCTGAACACCGAGTATTACACCTCATCACTCCCGTCTTGAACCGCTTTCTATTTTTATTTAAATCGTATAGAAATTAACCCTTGTTAACTCGGCACCACACCCGCCTATTATATTTGAAAACACGCATAACATTGTCGTATGAACTCTCTCTCTCTCTGCAGTCCAAACAGACCCCAAACACTAACAGTCCCCCTCCCCTAATAAGCTTATGGTATTACATTACAGCAAATCTTCCCGGGCTAACGCAATTATGACGCTACTTAAATACAGCTACATATTATACAGTAATGAGATATAGAGAGCAAGCCCCGTAATATAACTCTTGCCGTTCTGCTCAAGCCATTTTATGCAACAGTTGTGGTGCAAAACCGTCAATTAAACCACTTACCACCGGCCAATTTCAAATTTAAAACAAATTTGCTTATGGGCTTCGTCAGAGTTTTTTGGCACTATTCCAAAAAAACCAGTCCCGTAACTCTTACCGTTTTTTTTTGTATAACCGTTCGGAAATTACACACAGACAGACACACAGACACAAACACATTCTGGTGTTATTAAGTTGATTACCAATTACGTCACATATTATATTTGACGGATGTAACTCGTCTAAATTTCTTCGAAGTAGCGCGCGCCGCTTTCTTCTCGCCCGATGGCACGTGTTACGAAGTAGCGCATGCCGGGCCAAACCATTAACAATGGTCAAACATTATATTTGATATTATTAGGGGGTGCACCATCAAAATAAACTTGCTCGGATTTAAAAAAATTTTGTACCATTGTTTTCTAGAGACTGTGAGAATTTTCACAATACCAAATTTGTTATACCTTTTTGGAAAGATTAGTGAGTTTCGCCAAGGTATATTTGATGGTGCACGGCTTTTGGAGCAAAATTAGCTGTAAAAGTCGCGTAATTTGACCAAATTTGACCAAATTCGTTGATTTTTGTCGTATTATTTGGATATATCTTCAGTTCCTTGAATGAGATCATTCTCAATATTGGCGACGACCTTCCAATAGGGCTTTCACAACTGTCCGAAAAATCAGAGGTCGGGAAGGATACTTAATATATATTTGTTTGAAGAAAATTGTGCTGGCCAAAATTAGCGCTAAAAAAGCATCCTACAGTCGGCACGCGCGGCTCACTGTCGACGCGATGGCGCACTACCTAATATTATTATATTGATTATGTTGTAATTTTTAGGCCAGTTTTGCCGTAACTATCATTGAATTTGAAATTAGTGCCGTAACTACCATTTTTAGGTTTATAACCTACCAGGACTCGCGCCGAGTTGAACTCGTCGACGGAATAAATATTTTACGAGTATCACCCGTTAAAACTTACTGGGTGGCGCTCAGCCTGTCATTCCGCCGAATCTTTATTCGGCTTTATGTTTATGAACATAATAGCCTGGGGTCCCCGGGTAAGTTAAAACTACCATTAGTGCTGCAGCTATCGCTAGCTTGTAGCTACGTAACTATAAACAGCTTTGCGGTACTAATACTAATGGTGACAGAGGGGTAAAAAAGAACTTTGTCGATATACACTCCTGCGCGCAGTGTTGTGACCTCCCTTAATCGTATTTTACACATATTTGGACGTTGGCAATTTATTCCATCGATAATTTTAAAGTTTTAACATTTTTATATTAAATTCTTTTTTAATTTAGTTCTAAAACGATTAAGCATGCTTTCTGTGAAAATTTAATGTACTTTCGTAAAATAATTTTGATGTGGCAGCGATTTGAAAAGGAAATTAGTTAAAAATAATACAAAAAAATCGGACATTTTTTGATATTAAAACATGAATAACTTGGGCTGTGTTGACAGTAGAAAAATTTATTAACCTCTATCCGACAGCTTTAAAATTTTTCTACGCGCCGCGCAAATCCACGCGCGCATTTTAGCGTGTCAAAATTGTTTAAAACTAGAATTAGTTGATGAAGGAGCATAATGCAGATCATACGTTGTACGTGTGGCTTGAACATTATGATTTCGCGCCATTTCTTGTTTCTGCACTCGCTTTGACATTTGAACTTTCATGGCTTTAACAGCAGTTATCGACTGACGACTTTGCTGTATTACATAGTGTACTTGGTACATAATTGATCAACGATAATAGGAGGAACCCCTGCAAGCTTTAAAGGGCTCGTGTTACTTTAACATCACTTTTGAATTTCACGAAAGCAGATAAAAGGTAGGTTTTCGTTGAATCAAAGTAAGCTAATATCAATTAGAACGAGTATAATTGTGTTACTTTAATACATCGCTTGGTACTTTATTTTATAGTTAACTAACGACATTCTCGCTTTAGGTTATTTTATGTAAAACACTTTTATCATTGTTGATTGTGACTTGTCCAATCATTGCACTAGTTTATTACAAAGATTATCAAAATCTTGCGGTAAAATTATTATACAAGCACCCATAAATGACAAAAGTCATTTAATTTCAACATTCCTCATTGCTTTTGTGATTTCCTGCAGCTCTTACTACTGGGCAGCTCTTACTACTGGGCAGGTCGCCCCGTGGTGGTTCATGGAGGCGTCTCAAAAAAAACTGACTGAACTATAACATATAATCTAAATATGATAAGTGCTTATTAACCTCTCTGCTTTAATTCAAACCTTTTATAGAATCTACATATGAACTTACAATGTTTTGCAGTTTTAGTGACGTTGCAGAAACTCCGGAATACTGTGGATTGGGAGGAGGAGAAAGTGATAATTCTGTTATATGGCCTGTTTCTAGGACACGATAAACTTCCTAATAAGGTATTTTTTTCAGGATACGATAAACTTTTTAATAAGGTATGATCTGTAGCTAGGACACGATTAACTTCCTAATACAGTATGTGTAGATGATAACCTCCCTTCCTCTTCTAGATCAGATGGCTAAGTAACGGTGCAAAGACGGGTAGCTTGAGACTACCCGTTGTTACCTATAATCTAACTCACTCTTTCCACATACGCGGCTAACCTGTTCCCGATCAATATTCAGGTAGTGGAGAACTTAGAGTTAGATTATTTATTCCGCTTTTTGACTTTCCCCAGTCTTCATGCTAGATTCCCGTTCATTTTAGAGCCTCATTTAATCAGTCGGCCTTACTAAAGAACCTCTCACCCTAATAAGAACACGTAACTTGAAGTCTGATCGACTACATAGCTTTCGCTACAGCACTAACACGTGCATTTACAGAGGAGCAAAAGTTTGCGGAGGCATCCTAGAACGGTACATATTTTAATATATCATGCACAGGGTGCCATTCTGTTTGTTTGGTTCACAGCTATTTCCTACTCCTAGACTCCGTGTTCGGACTTTTGATTTCTGTACCAGTTTATCGTTAACTTAGAGTTAGATTATTTATTCCGCGTTTTGATTTTCCCCACTCTCCATGCTAGATTCCGTTCATTTTAGAGCCTCATTTAATCAGTCGGCCTTACTAAAGAACCTCTCACCCTAATAAGAACACGTAACTTGAAGTCTGATCGACTACATAGCTTTCGCTACAGCACTAACACGTGCATTTACAGAGGAGCAAAAGTTTGCGGAGGCATCCTAGAACGGTACATATTTTAACATATCATGCACGGGTGCCATTCTGTTTGTTTGGTTCACAGCTATTTCCTACTCCTAGACTTTTGATTTCTGTACCAGTTTATCGTTAACTTAGAGTTAGATTATTATTCCGCGTTTTGATTTTCCCCACTCTCCATGCTATTATTGCTAGATTCCTGTTCATTTTAGAGCCTCATTTAATCAGTCGGCCTTACTAAAGAACCTCTCACCCTAATAAGAACACGTAACTTGAAGTCTGATCGACTACATAGCTTTCGCTACAGCACTAAAACGTGCATTTACAGAGGAGCAAAAGTTTGTGGTGGCATCCTAGAACGGTACCTATTTTAATATATCATGCACGGGTGCCATTCTGTTTGTTTGGTTCACAGCTATTTCCTACTCCTAGACTCCGTGTTCGGATTTTTGATTCCTGTACCAGTTTATCGTTAACTTAGAGTTAGATTATTATTCCGCGTTTTGATTTTCCCCACTCTCCATGCTATTATTGCTAGATTCCTGTTCATTTCAGAGCCTCATTTAATCAGTCGGCCTTACTAAAGAACCTCTCACCCTCTTAAGAACACGTAACTTTAAGTCTGATCAACTACATAGCTTTCGCATACCGTTTCGTATCACGTATTTATCATCTCTCCTTCTTCAGAGACTGGCTTTATTTCAACATACCGTATCGTATCACGTTTTTATCGTCTCTCCTTCTTCAGAGACAGGCTTTCTTTCAGCATGGTTACCCAGAGACTTGATGGTATCAGGGTTCTCGATGTTCTGAGTAATGAATTTAGTTTTTCCCTTCATTCATTCTAAGTCCCACTGTGGCAGCAACCCTTTCTATCTCTTGCATCAGCGTCTCTGTCTCCTTTTCAGTATCTGCTATCAGAGCAATGTCATCCACAAAACCAGTGACCGATATCTTCTCCACCTTGACTCTCCTACTCCTATAAGGCTTTTAATGGTAAATCCTATTTCAGGGTGCTTGCTTAAGGCTTGTCTCATGCAATAGTCTAGGGCTATTATAATGAACAGGTACGGTATGGTGCTAACATCTGCAAGATCTTAAGGAGAGAGTGGCGTGACACACCCTCTGTAATCAATAAAATTTTGCGAAACAGAAATACTAAGTTTGACCCAGATTTAAAGGTCGCTAGACTGAATGCAATATTTCAGTTAACAACTCTACCTCGATTCGATGCAGTGCACAGTGGGAAAGGTTGAAGTTGACGTTCAAGCAGTCACCCTGCCGAACAAGAACTCTTTCAGGCCAAGAGGCTAGGTGACTAGAAACTCAATCACTATATCCGTGAAACTTGTCGGGAGCACTGTTATGTGAGTTATTTTACCTTCTAAATTCCAATGAGCATGAAAATTACCCAGGTTCATGGAATGCATGAAAATGAACAAAAATTAATATTCTCCTAAAACTAAAAGTGCTCAGAACGGTTTAAAACTGGCCGAAAAGCGTTTAGATTGGTCCTAGGACCACTCAAACCAAGTTTGGGAATCACTGCATGTCTACAACCGATGTAACCAATGTTCCAAAATGTTCCAATTTTGTCCCAATAACTCGTTCACCAGCCTACCTCCGTTCACCAGCATGCGCTGTGACCGTCATGGTCACGGCGCAAGATGCGCGCATTTTAAAATGCCGGGAACACATTTTAATTGCCATTGTACATTATAGTACATAGTGGACAGTGGAGTGTGTGGTCTGATACTTGCTAGTAGACAGAGGTTATATTTGAAACATTCCCGGTGCCTTCAACTGTTCTTTACTGTGCATGCACTGACTATTTGATTGCTTAAACGAATAGGCGAGCCTTCAAAAACATTAGTTTCAATGTTTTCATAGTTTTATGATGCAAATATAATTTTTCCATTTACATAACTGATAATACCCCCAATATCTTTTCAGTTGTGGAGGTCGGACCGAAACTGTAATCAGACACTGAACATTGACGAGGACCAATTACTCTACTCCTTCAATGATTAATAAAGATCGCTGATTGCTTTTACTAATGTATAATGTTAAAATGAAAGAGAAACTATCGAGACGAAAGAGAAAAATGCACTCATTTATTTATAGTTTTATGTCTTAACAATGATATTCGAAAGCTAATTTTAAAAACTGGCTCTGAATCCTTGCTAAATGATTTGGGAAGGTGTAAGGGCTTAATATGCCTAGCTGTAGACATCATTTTCAGTGGGTTTTATGAAGTTTATGATTAGAGTATATTTTGGGACTGAAATAAGCGCAAGACCTTCGACGTTTCTATTCCTACTGTTTTTTAATTTAGCAAATATACAAACAAATTTTATACTGTCGTAAAGATAAAATATTTAGTTATCGGATAGAGACTTGAAAATTAAGTATTACAATAACCAAGCTAAAATATTCAATGTTAAACTCAAAAATTTTCACGCGTCTATGAAGAAATATTTAGTTCTGCGCGTAGTTTTTTGGTCAAATCTACGGCAAATTTTCGCCAATTTTGTTCATAGTTTCAAAATGTTATTTAGTTGACAAATTACTTTCGGACTACATCCATATTGTTTATTTAAGTCTAAAAGAAACAACATTTATTTGACTTCAAAATTGTTCAATCTGAATACGAGCTAATTACGACGACGGGAGGTCACAACACTGCGCGCAGGAGTGATATAGACAGTTTAGATTTAAACTTGGAGCTGCAAGGCCAATTGACGGATGTTACTCGTCTAAATTTCTTCGAAGTAGCGCGCGCCGCTTTCTTCTCGAAATATTATAATAATGGCCCGACGGCAAGTGCTACGAAGTAGCGCGCGCCGGGCCAGACCATTAACAATGGTCAACAAGGCCAAGGGTGATTCTCAAAATATTGAGTTATTTTTATATAGAGTCATTGTGACATTATGTGTATACTGTTTGAAAATTTTATTTGTTCCCAGGAAACCTTACCGTTAGAAGCCGAGAAGCTGCAAAGAGAAGGGGGAAGGGGGGAGGGGGAGGGGGGTTGATGGCGAGTTATGCTTAAGTCTTTAAACTGCTCGTTGTATTGGTTTTATGTATATCGAATCGCATGACTTGTGACGAAATACCAAATTAGAGATAGTACAAGCCAAACGAATACAAGACAAGGAAGACAAGGATATCTCGTGTCACAGATCATATGCACCTGTTGCAGCCAGTCGACAGACCATGGTCGCTATAATTGAGCTCTAAAGTGACATTAAGTGACCGGTGAGCCAAACTCCTTGTCAAATTATGTTTTGAATTATACGACCCAATCATAAGGTAAAAAGTGTAAGCTGTATTTTAACGGCTAACTTTCATCTAAGTCATCTAAGTTTGGAGGAATAGTACGGCTACTTTTGTGATTCTCTTTAAAGTCTTGAACCAAAATATGAAATACCCTGCTACGCGTCAACTGGGCCTACCCAGGAAACCTTACCGTTAGGGGCCTAACTTCGGAAGTAAAAGAGATAGAAACGTCTGGTTTTCAACAAAATGTTCGCCTTTTAAAAATAACGTTTCCCCCAGGAGGAAAATTCAAAACAATGTAGATTTTGAATTATCGCGAAAAGTCATATTTAGGCCTTATAAAACTGCGCAGCTTTAACTTTGCAGATTCTTGTTCTCTGATTGGCTGAATCGTATCACGTGGTACGTGGTACGATTGCATTCTTGGAATAATTGAAGCGTGCAAATGCAATGAACTAACGAGCGCGCGCGGAGTTCAACAAGCTGTGAAAAGGCGATCACCCTGTAGTAATATCCCCTGCCGGTAAGGTTTCCTGGGTTATACTAATGTTAACGGGTGATACTCGTAAAATATCTGTTCCATATATTGGACCATCGACGAGTCCAACTCGGCGCGCGTCCTGGTAGGTTGTAAACCTACAATACTAATGGTGATTGCGTTGTTACACATTAATGAAAGTTTTGACCATTGTTAATGATCCGGCCCGGCGCGCGCTACTTTGTAGCACTTGCCATTTCGAGAAGAAAGCGGCGCGCGCTACTTCGAAGAAATTTAGCTGATGAGTAACATCCGTCAACGCTTAGCTTGTTGACCTGGGATATCCTACTTTTGTGTTCATAACCATATTTGTTACTGGGCCGCGCTCAGCCTGTCATTCCGCCTTTATTTATTGACATCCTTCAGTCTCCAAAACGAGGTGTGGAGGTAAATTAACTTTGAGCCTTGTTTTGGCGACTGCTTAATCGATGGGCAAGTAGGTATTTGTTTTTTAGCAGTGTTGAACATTGAAACAATTATAAAATGTTTATTTTTATCTCATATAACGTACAATATGAATGACATATGCTATATATAGAAACATTTTGTTACTTTAGCATCTGCCAGAAAGTTGCAAAGACACATTCTGGTAGGGGACTTTAATTTGGCTTCGATTTCTTGGCCAGATGGTCAGTCATCTTGTCAGCTACACTCTAGCTTTGTAAATTTTCTCACTGATGACCTCGGACATACACAACTTATTAGTTTCCCTACTCACAAGTCAGGCAACACCTTAGATCTTGTGTTCACTAACATTCAGAACCTATTAAGAATGTTAAAGTTTTAGATCAAAACGAAATGTGTATGTCCGACCACTTTTGTATCACATTTGACATTGATATTAAGACCAAGTATATTAAGCAGCCTAAAAGAAAGATCTTTAATTATAGTAAAGGTAATTTTAGGGGCCTGAATTCTGAGTTATTTAGCATCGATTGGGATAATATATTTGAGTGTAATGATCCTTATCTTGCCTGGAGTCGATTCAGAGGAGTTCTTGATGCAGCCTGTGACCGATGGATCCCTAAAAAGACCATTAAGTCTCAGTTCCAGCCCCCATGGTATGACTCCGAATGTGATCGCCTCCTACGAAATAAGGAGAAATGGAGAATAAGGCATAAGGGGAGCAACTCTGAGTCTCATAAACAAAAGTTTCGTGCATTTCGCACAAAATTTAAAAATTTGATGGACGAAAGAATGAGACTCAGTGTTGAGGATGACTCCGATGATGCTCTTATCTCCAAGAAATTCTGGACCTACGTTAAATCTAAATCAAAGTCAACCAGGATCCCTGAAACTGTCAAATATCATAATCGCTTTCGAAACAATCCATCTGATCAAGCTGCCCTTTTTAACGAATATTTTTATGAGCAGTTTTCTCAAGAGAGCGATTATGGCATTGACATAGATTTTCGTGATGATTGTTTTTCAAGTCTTGTGTTTAGTAGAGAAGATGTTCTGTTGATTCTTAAAAAGTTAAATCCTAACAAGGCCCCTGGCCCTGATGGGATTCATGGGAGAGTCCTCAAAAACTGTGCCCAAAGCCTTGCATACCCACTTAGTGTTTTATTTAACCTGTCTTTCTCGAGCGGATGCATACCCCCTGATTGGAAGCTGGCACTTGTAGTACCAGTGCACAAAAAGGGCGATAAGTCTTCGGTTGAGAACTACAGGCCTATCTCGTTAACATCTCTTGTAATGAAAGTCTTTGAAAGGTGCATAAAGACTGCATTATACGCTGCGTGTTCTGATCTGTTGGATGACCGACAACACGGTTTTGTTAATGAACGCTCATGCACAACCCAAATGATACCTTTCACAGACAATCTTGCACTTGCATTGAATAACAGGTCCAGGACTGATATAATATATTTTGATTTTGCGAAAGCCTTTGATAGCGTTTCGCATGACCTCATTTTAAGTAAATTAAAGAATATTTTTAATGTCGATGGACTAATGCTTAAATTTATTAAGTCCTATCTTGAGGGGCGACAACAACAAGTAGTGATAGGAGGCCAAACGTCTTCTTCTCTACCAGTTCGGTCTGGTGTCCCTCAAGGTTCTATACTCGGCCCTTTATTGTTTGTAATATTTATAAATGACATGTTCTCCTGTGTCTCTGAAGGCACCAATATCGCCCTTTATGCAGATGACACTAAAATTTGGAGGGAGATTCTTGGTTACCCTGACCATCACATAATCCAAAATGACATCAATAGATTATATGATTGGTCAGTGAGAAATCGAATGAAGTTCCACCCACAAAAGTGCAAAGCCCTCTCTGTGTCCCTGCAAAGAAACGTGCTGGATAACTTGCCATTCAATACCTTCTTTTATAAACTTTCTGGAAGTGATATTGACTTTGTGCCCTCTCAGTCAGATTTAGGAGTCGCAATAAACTCCAGGTTTAATTGGGGTGCACAATGTAAAGCGCTTGTTTCCAAAGCTACATCTAGACTTGGACTACTTAAGAGAACATGTCATTTCACTACTGATAAAAGGCAGAAAAGATCGTTCTATTTAGCGTTAATTAGGTCTATATTTGAACATTGTTCTGTCATATGGTCCCCTCAATCTGCAACTCATCTTCAACAGTTTGTTGCTATCCAAAAGAGGGCTATTAAATGGATCAATGGTGAACCTTACTCCAGTTATAATGACGATAAACTTGCTACAGAGCAAAAGAAACTAAATATTCTCCCTGTTAAACAGAAGTTTATTTATAACGATCTTATGACCTTCTATAAAATAGTGAATAGCATAATTCCAGTTTCGCTCCCTACATATATAGTCCTATGCCGTCCAGAGGGCACCCGATACACTAGGCACAATGCTCAAATAATTGATATGTCGGATACTTCAACTTACATGAGTACCACTGTGCCCTGCTCGGATGCCTTCCGAAATAGCTTTTTTCATAGATCTATGCTGAATTGGAATAGTCTACCAGTATGTATCCGGCAGTCAGAGCGGATTTCTACTTTTAAGGCCAAACTGATCAAGTACCTCTGGGCTGCCGATACTGTCTGGCCAGATTAGCTCATCAGTCTTATGAGTCTCAGAAATTTGTTTTTGTTGGTTACAATCCCATAAGTACCTTGGACTTATAGTTGACAGCAGATTGACATTTAATGAACATATTGATAACATTAAGAAAAAGATATCCAAAAGAATTGGTGCTATGTATAGATCAAAAAAACTTCTCCCTTTTAAGTTCAGGAAGATGTTTGCTAATGCACTTATGTTGCCACATTTTGACTACTTAGACACCATCTGGTCAAGAACATATAAAAAACGACTAGGAGAGTTAGATATCATGTACAAAAAGGTTGCTAAAATAGCCCTAGATGTAAACATCAGAGAGAGGTCGGTTAATGTATACAAAAATATGAGATGGCTTCCTCTCCATTTGAGACGACAGGTTCATCTTAGCTCATATATGTACCGTATAATCAATGAAACATGTCCAAAGCATTTTATCGGGAAATTCTCGTATATTTCTGGTGGATCACGTGAGGCAGAAAACTGCAATCTTTATACTCCTAAATCAAGATCTCACAAGGAGTTTAACTATCTAGGAACTAAGGCCTGGAACATATTACCAAAGTCCCTTAGAGAGTGTGACGACGTTAAGAAATTTTCTAAGTTATACAAAGAAACTCTTATGAATATGTTGCTAACTGATGAGAATTACCAAGGGGATAACTCTTACGATAAATTCATGATCCCACCCAACACTAGCCAATGTATCTAGGCAGTTATGTTATTTCGGTTAAGTTATCTCTGTACATAAGTGAATCCAATCTATCCCCTGCAATCAAAGTATTTCCATGCCTACTAAGCTATTACAGGAAATTAGGAACATCAGTGGAAAGGTGCACTGTCAATCATTATTGCTCCATACCTCCAGTCCTCCTGTTATGTGCAATTCTCACTGTATGCTCCTCATTTGTATCAATTATATTGATGCTACATTGTTATTGAATATGAAATAATTTTCAACCGTATTAATTTATTAACTTATTGTAAATAGCAAGTTTGACAAAGGGATTACGTTTATTTTACCCGGAGTTCGTTTAAGTTTAGTATTGTAAATAGTTAATTTGACGAAGGGAATACGTCTATTTTACCCTGAGTTATGTTTTAGTTCAATCTTGACACAATTTTAAAATTATAATTTAATTATTTTATATATATGTATTGTCCATAACTAGGGTGGCCTGCTAACAGAACCATGATCTGCCTTGATTCATCCTTCAGCACAGAGAAAAGCTCCCTTTTTTTATACATTATGATTACAGAGGATCTGATATTTAGATATATATTGCTGTGCTGTAAAAATTGACTTTATTTATTTATTTATTTATTTATTTACAATTCTGTCCGTCCAATTTCCTATCTGCTTGTCCTTTTCTTATTTCTTTATCAGTTGTGACGGAATTGTAATGAACAAAATCCTTATAATTATTTATGATATGTTTGATTTCTTGTTAATGTTTGTCATTCAAATTTGGTAGACGGCCCCAACGTTAATGTGGCTCTTGCTATGTGTTGGTTCAGCCGAATTAATTATTATATTTAATCAAGTTTATTTTTCTCGTTAGTTGTCATCCGGCCAAACATTAAGCAACTTATATTGCAGTACCATTTATCATTTAGTAATCAAAATATGTCATTGTAATTTTGCATGGCTGAAATGTAACGCTTGATTTATATATATAATGATTAATTGAATTTTCAAATAAAAAAAAAATATAATAGTGACGTAACATATATAGTCAAAGAATTAGTAACTTGCTAGATGTGATTTAAGTGCAATTGTAAATTGCAAAATGTTAACGTCGATTATTACTAACATTTATCTGAATTTAATACAAGTACATGTCACATATAAATTAAGTAGCTGAATGAAACTCGTGCCTCAGAATTTTCCGTTATTAGCATTGCAGTGTCCACATCCTGTACTGCGTTAACGACCGAAATTTTCCCAATATGTAATAATTACGTTGCTTCTAAAATTCTTTGATAATTAATAATATATCGTGACATGTAATTGTAAGATAACAAACCTCGCGCGCGCGGCGCTTACATCTGCACCTGAGAATCTCTCAGCAATGTGTGGCTGTCTGCGCGGCGGGCTGTGTATTGCATGTATATAACTGAATTTAAATTTAGATTTATTTGTAAATGTATAATAATATTAAATATGTATTGATTGTTTTGTGGTAAATAAAAATTTTGTTTTACTAAATTTTGTTTTACTAATCTCTATTCATATGTTTATGGTAAAGAAATCACTGTTGTTCTTAGAATTTCGAAACGAAGGCGCTTCCTTATGTATGATGTCAATTTCCATAAAGCCGTAGTACATACAACATACATATTACATTACAGTGAAACTTACACAGTGTAATTTTTTCCAGTCTGTGCCGCGTACGTTTACACAGGCGCGCAACGCAGACTGGAGTTGTAGGTTTACAACCTACCAGGACGCGCGCCGAGTTGGACTCGTCGACGGTCCAATATATGGAACAAATACGGTCCAATATATGGAACAGATATTTTACGAGTTTCACCCGTTAAAGACTGGAGGAAATTACACTGTGTAAGCTCAATCCAGTGTAATTTAATATGTATGTACTACGGCTCAACGGGTCAGCGTTATTCAGACTCAGTTACATATCTTAGAAAGCGCTTGCGCTTTGAGGTATTAAAGACAACAGTTATTTCAATAAGGGGGACAGAGGGCCCAAGTTGCGATATAAACCAGACAATATTGAAGATTTAGATTTAAATATTGTGCCCTTTGGCTAGAGAATACTTTCTTAGATATTTTGGATAGTTTTTACATTTTAATATTGGTAACATTAATGAATTGTAATTGATTGATATGTAATATTTAGGCCTGTGGCCAGTTTTCACATATGTACTACGGCTTAACACTTCCGAGTGAGGAGTCCGAATCAAGCTCACTACCAGGTGCATCGCTCCTTTGATTATGCTGTCTACAAGCATCAGCACTTCATCAGCTACGGCGATGTCAGCCGTTCCTCCCCCGGTTTCTGTGAGCACTTTCTTTCGAGCTGCTGCGCCCTCTTTGCTTCAGTGGCGAAACCGTTGCGCCACAGAGAGCTGCTACACCGGGCTCAATCGGTCTCATTCAGTCCCTTAAAGAAGCGGGCCTGTGCTGAATAACTCTAAATTTCCTGCTGCTGTTTTAGGTCTAACAAGTCATCATAACCATCCATTATTCAAGTTTACTAAAGATAAATCAGGAGCAAACAAAACAGACAAACGGATTTCAATCAGAAAAGAATTACAGCCCACGTTCTTACATCTACAATCTACATTCTACATCGTCCTCTTGTCGACTGTCAAAATTATGCACCTTCAGTCCTCGCACATCCACAATTATCTGTAATCTCTTGTTGCAGTTCCGCAAACATAGTGCCGCAGTGCCGCAATAACGTGGCAAGGTCATCTGCATAAAAGTAGAGTCAGTAAAACAATGCCTTCATTGGCTAAGAACATGACAAGAGTTTAAAAACAGAAGTGTTTAAAAACTCAGATTTTTGGGAGTGAATTTTAACAATTTAGTCTCAGAGCTGTCCCCAAGACATTTTTTCTTGATATCTACTATCAGTTGTTTTATATTCGTATAATCAAGGATTGACATGGTCTTTTTTTTCTGATAGACAAATGTTTCATACTTTATACTCATACTGGGTTGTCTTTGATGATTGATGATTTGATTTAGTCCTCCAAGTATAACCGGGAGAGCTATAATGTCTCTTTCAAGTGGTAAAACAACTCCGTCAACAAGTGCAGGAATTGGCTGATCATTTATTGCAGCGTCCAAAAGCTTGAAGTTTTCACTTATATCATTGACTGTTCTTTTTATGTATGTCCACCTCCTACAGCACAAATAAGCCTCAGCAATCTTTGCTAGGTCAACATCCTTCACCCATGACCTAACATTTTACATTAATATAAATGTTTCTGAAGTCCGATTCACATTGGTGGATCCACCGTTACAACTTACAAGGTCTTAAAGGGTAGTGTTACTATCGCGGTTGAAATGCAAAAGTATAAACCCGTCTGATGACTGATGACTGATTGTAAATGCTTTTGACACAGCTTGGCCATTCAACTTTCAAATAGATTTATTTTGCATTTAATTTGCATTGATGTTAGTGGTTTGCTTGTCTTAGTTTGTGGGGTTTGCTATTCAGACATAATCTATTTACACTGGTTTCCTTTGACATGAGTATTTTCTTCCAGTACTCTGCACAAAATTTCCCAACATGCCTGAGCAGGCTTGCTTCACACAATGCTAGCACAGTCAATGAAGCAAGCCAGTTCTTCGGTATTCGAAGCTGGCCCCTGAAAATATTTTGTGTTTTTGTTTGGCTAGATTAAAACCTACAGTAACAAATTGCCTAAATCACTCTAACATTGCGCATTAGAAATTAGAAATTAGAAATACACAAGAAAAGTTAAGATTCATATTTTAACTTCAAAACACAACCAGCTGGCACAATTTAATTGTTTATGTAAATTACTGTGTGTGGCCTGCACAGTTAAGTCAACAATGCCATGAGAAAGGTCTTGTGTGCAAACAGCATAAACTTTTGCACAGATAGGATTTAAGTTATTTTCGAGGATTTTGCCCAGGCCCTGAAGCAATTTAACAACTTAAACAGTGTTGTTGCTACAACTCTACAGGGTTATCGTTTGATAACTTGATATCCAAGTTATGTACGGACCACCTTTGATCTTAAAGGACCAAGTTCATGTGTGTCCTGATCCTGCCTGGAAAGGACAAAACTGATACACAAGATTGTGCTCATACTGCATCTTTGATACAATAGTAAAGATAATGACTTATCCCTTGCAGAAGAAATCCTTGTACCTGGAGGGGTTTATACTGTATATATATACACCCACTTTCAATTAACTCTTATACTTCTCTAATAAACCAATTTTGAGAAAGATATTTTGGTCTTGTGGAAATGAAATTGTAATACATTGCAATGTATAATTTTATCTGAATTTTGAAATAATTTTGAAAAAAACTTCAGGATGACATTCAGGTGATGAGGAGAACTGGGGAATTTGGTTGAACTCCATAGTGAAACATGGATCTAGTCAAACCCATCAACCCAAAACATGATACATGCTAAATGTATCCTACAGCTATATTTAATTTCCCCAGCTCCACCCTTTCCTATCACAATGTCAGGTTAGCAGATTAAGTTATTTATTAATTTTATTTATTTAATTGTTCAGTTTAATTTAGTGGTGGAGATTGTAAGTTTTCAATCCATTGTCGGTCTTTTAATCGCCGTTGAATTGAAGTAAGTGCTCATAATTTCAGATTAATTTATTTTCCAGTTTTGATACTTTTGGGAATCTTAATTTCAATCTACATTTATCAGCAGATTGAATTATATATAATATTAAGTAAAAACTTAGTTATCTAGCTAAGCTATCTAAATAGGGGGGGGGGGGGGGGGTCCAAGGGGAACTTTGGGGAACTTTGGGAAAGTCCCCCAAGATTTCTGAAGTTCCCCAAAAAAAAGTTCCCCAAAACTCCCCAAAGTTCCCCAAAATTCCCCAAAATTATTCAAAATTATTTAAAATTATTCAAAATTATTCAAAATTTCTCTAATATACATTAATACCCATTAATGTTAACATGTATGTTATTATAAGGTATAATCTTAACTTACTTGTTGATACTTGCAGCATGATAATTTGTTTGGCATTATAATTTTTTTGGGGAACTTTGGGGAACTTTGGGGAATTTTGGGGAACTTTCTGAAGTTCCCCAAAAAAAAGTTCCCCAAAATTCCCCAAAATTATTTGTTTCATTGATAATTTTTTGGGGAACTTTGGGAAAGTCCCCCAGGTTTCCTGAAGTTCCCCAAAAAAAAGTTCCCCAAAACTCCCCAAAGTTCCCCTTGGACCCCCCCCCCCTAAATATTACAAGTTATATAAGTATATTATCTAAGTTATAAGTTGTAGAACAAATGAAACAAAGTTCAAATGGCAAGTTCAACTTCAAGTTTCATACTATAGCAATTAAACTACAGCAATCGTCAGGAACTTATATTAGATTTAAAAATATAAGTTATATTATTTCAGTAACATCAGAAGCAGAACCAAGCCCCATGCTGTTGTAGCGCCCCAGCACAGCACTTTACCCAGCCTGAACGAGTCCTCCACTGCACAGGATGGAGATTACAAGGTTATTAATTTTATCTCTTTTCTTCATTTTATTAATTTTATTAATACAGGTACATTCTTTTGCAGAACAAGTTGCACCTTTTTAGCTTTTGTGAATTAATTCTAGAGTTTATTTATTGACACTTGAGTTGGAAAACTTTATACAATATGCCTGCTATATGGATCATGTCTGTAATTACTAACTTAGTCACAATTATTATCTTAACCATGAAATAGTTGTGTAACTATACTTAATTGAACTGTACACAATGTATTCGAATATTAATTTATAATGCAATGTCCAATTAAAATAGTTTTTCTAAAAAATATTTTATATTCGACAATTGAATCATGTGCTAAATGTGAGCTCATCCAAGTCTCAATTCATAAAGCGTAATTAATACACACTGTTCTGTAGATCACGTTATATTTCACTGTCAACACGAGTCACACGGATGGCGTGATCTTGTAGTACATATTGTATATTGTATATTGATGTAGTTTTCTAGGAGACTGTGGCCGGTGGTTTTCTTTGAAATCAATCGGACAAAACGCGTCGAGATTTCTCGAGAAAACTATGTCAGTAGGTAGTGTTAGATAATATTACAATAATAGTTGGATTGTTGAGGTATTTGGTCAATGTTATGTTATTGCAATACAAAAGCACTATGAAAACACATTCCTGCAATCGCTGATTATGAACAACTCTAACAGACGAGAGATCATATCTATCTATACAAAAAATATTGATGTTAATAATTTGATAATTTGATAAAACATTAATATTCATCACTTAACTATGACTCCAGAGTTCATTATCTGATCATATACCACTTTGTGTGTATTATATATGGGGTTTATGAATTATGATCCAACATCTGTGTTAAATTGTGTGGTAATTTAGGTACCCGATTTTGTGGTTGATTGAAGTTAACGAATAAACCGGTTAACTATGTCCAAGTTAATAGCCTATAAATACACCAGTCAGGTTATCAGGCAGTTGTTACTTACAAAGAATTTAAACTTGATATTATCCTTATTACAGTTTTTATAACTTTGGGAACGTTTCCGCCACAGTCACGCTTAGATGACTAAACCTTATGACTGTCTATATTAGGAGATAACTTTAACTTTAACTGTAATTTAAACAGTCGCAATATGTTACTCACTGGTAAAAGTAATTATAACACAGTTTATTGTCAGGTTAAACCGAATGAGATACTGCAAAGCTCCAATGCTGTGTACGAAGTGTTGGAGTTTATTGGTAGAGGAACGTTCGGTCAGGTCAGTCAAAATCTATTTAAAATAAGCAGCGTCAGTTTTCTGGGCCAGTTTTCTTACACCTAATTATTTTAATGCCCGTAATGGGATGCCTCACAGTTTCACTAAGTTACTGTTAAATTAACTTACTATTAAAATAAGTTACTTCCACCCAACAACCAAACATACGGTATGTTAAAGGGGGATGAGGGGGGGGGGGGGGGGGGAGGGGGGTGGAAGTAAGGTTTGTTACATACCTCATCTTAATCCTCGTCTCAACTTACACATGTAAGCTTTATAAATTTCCAGTCACGTCCGACGTCAGCCCCAAGTACCAGGTTTCATCTCGAGTAATAAACCTTGAATAATCTAATTTATAGCTGATAACTATAAAGCTAATGTTGATTTAATGTTCCTCAGGTGGTAAAGTGCCTGCGGAAAGACAGCAATGAGCTGGTTGCTGTCAAAATTCTCAAGAATCATCCACATTATGCTCGTCAGGGCCAAGTCGAGGTAATTATTGTTTTCAGTCAATTAATTAGTCAATTAATTAGCCAATTAATTAGTCAATTAATTAGCCAATTAATTAGCCAATTAATTAGCCAATTTGAAATCAATGGAAGGTTATTGTTCCTGGAATGTTTAGGTTGGTGAAGGATCTTAAATGTTTAAACTACGAATTTCAGTTCAGGAAATTGAATGCGAGGTGTATAAAATTAGATTTCGGTGTTTCCGGCTTTATAATATATTCATTATTCATTCTTGGCACAATCCAAGAAGCCCGACACATCTCGGTCCAATTCCCGGTCCAATTCACCGACAAAATAATGGCGGGAACCCTCCCTTACCACAAACTTAACCCTAAACTTAACCTTGGCTTGAAATTAATGCTGAACTTAACTCTAAATCCACCGTAATATGTTTCTATTAAAATCCTCGAAGCTGTGTCGGGCTTTTAGTTCTTGGATAATGGTACATTCTCAATATATTTGATTCGTGTCCAAATTTAGACATGATTTTTCAAGTCCAGCTGACAAATCAACTTCGGGAAATTGATAAACCATGAGCGTAAAGTACTTTACTTATGTTCCCTAATAAGGCTCTATCCGTTTATAACTAGACTGTTCTGCTACAGGAGCCTAATTAATGTAAGGTGTTACACAGCATGTAACGTGTTACACAGCACATGTAAGGTGTTACACAGCATGTAAGGTGTTACACAGCACATGTAACGTGTTACACAGCACATGTAACGTGTTACACAGCATGTAAGGTGTTACACAGCATGTGAGGTGTTACACAGCATGTGAGGTGTTGCACAGCACATGTAACGTGTTACACAGCACACGATAGGCGTTACACAGCATGTGAGGTGTTACACAGCATATGTAACGTGTTACACAGCTTATGTAACGTGTTACACAGCATGCAACGTGTTACACAGCACATGTAAGGTGTTACACAGCATGTAAGGTGTTACACAGCATGTAACGTGTTACACAGCACATGTAAGGTGTTACATAGCACATGTAAGGTGTTACACAGCATGTAACGTGTTACACAGCATGTAACGTGTTACACAGCATGTAACGTGTTACACAGCATGTAACGTGTTACACAGCATGTAACGTGTTACACAGCACATGTAACGTGTTACACAGCATGTAACGTGTTACACAGCATGTAACGTGTTACACAGCATGTGAGGTGTTACATGTGCTGTGTAACACGCTCAATTAACTTCCCAAAGCTCTACATTCATGTGCATGCTTGTTTAAAATGGCTAACCTTACATGTTACGTTTAACACGCCTTATATCGGTTTTCTACCAACTTTTTTGTCTCCGTTATTTTATACAACTCAGTTGATCTTGAGTTTCCGGAACATTTCTGAAATAAGATAACAAAACACTTTGTAATTTGTATAAAATGTCAAATTCTGACTAGTGAAGCAGCACGTGTTAAAGGCAGTGATTTGTAACGTATAATTTTTTCGTGTAGATATTATATATAAGTCTACACTCCTGTTTTACATGATATTCTAAACTCAACCAGTTATTCAGAATCACACGAGATATGAATCAATAGAATTATGTGCATGTAATAATATATCCGTATCTGATTTTAAAGCGTCTAACGTGTAGGTAATGTTAAACAAATAGCGAGTAGACACGTACCACTCTTCCCAATATAGATATTACTTCACCTTTATTACCTGAACTGTAGAGTGATTAATCGTGTTATTAAGTTAACGTTGTAATTATGTAATTATGTAATTATGTCAGTGGTCATTACGCAATTAACGTTATTAAATAACTTCAGATTCAGATTCTCACCCACCTGAGCAGCGAATCGTCGGACAAGCACAATTTTGTGAAAGCGCTGGAATGTTTTAAACACCATAACCACACGTGCCTTGTGTTTGAGATTCTGGAGAAGAACCTGTTTGATTACCTCAAGATGAACGAGTTCTCGCCCATGCCCCTTAACCATATCAGACCCATTTTACAGCAGGTAAGAGTAACAACATTAACAAAAACATTAACAACATTAGTAACAACATTAGTAACAACATTGATTGTGGTTTATCATAGGTTTACATATCATTGCGTTCTTATTAGGATCCGGCTAAGTGTTGTTTGGTTTGATTCTAATAAAGTTTTCCTCACTTTAACTTATCTAATAATTCGTATGCTATGAAAAAAAGCTTAAAATGGCAAATTGTGCATCTAAATGTTGCCCTAAGCTGGCTGCTGTCCTTACTTTAACTTCTTTGATATTTTGCTTGTAACTAAATCACGAGCACTGCAATCTTCATCATCACGTTACTTTAACAAAACTCTATTTAAATACAATTAATACATGCTTGAAATATTCAACATAATTACATATTTCACATAATTAGACCACGTGATAATCACGTGATAACCTCCCAGGTGTTGACTGCCCTGATAAAACTGGCTGAACTCGACGTTATCCACGCTGATATAAAACCTGAGAACATAATGTTGGTGAACGCTAACTTGGAGCCCTTTAGAGTAAAGTTGATTGACTTTGGGAGTGCTACTTATACTAGCAGGGCCCTGGATAATACGTACCTTCAGAGCAGATACTACAGGTAATTGAATATTTAGTTACATATCTTAATATCTATAATTTAACTATAATTAATTGAATATTTAGTTACATATCTTAATTTCTATAATTAAACTATAATTAATTGAATATTTGGTTACATATCTTAATATCTATAATTAAACTATAATTAATTGAATATTTGGTTACATATCTTAATATCTATAATTAAACTATAATTAATTGAATATTTGGTTACATATCTTAATATCTATAATTAAACTATAATTAATTTAATATTTGATCGATTGATGACTCTATTACAGATATGAATGCGATGATTTTTAATTTGTGATCGAACAGCAACTTTCGTACTTAAAACAGCTTAATCAAAGTCCAATTAAACAAAACGATCTGGAATCTCGTTCCTAGCTTTAAATTTTATTGTTACTTTTATTGTAACCTCATCAAACTTTACTGTTTGTTGAACAATTAAGGCCGCAGCCGTAGCAATAATTTTGGATTCAATTATTGCAAACTAAGGTTTATTTCATCTCGTTTTTTAAGCTTGTAAATCCGAGTACCTTTTATAATAGAGTTTAGTCCATAAAGTGTTACCATAAAAAAGTACCAGAATTTTATCTTGTTTGGCTTGCACTAACCCTCTCTTGCCACACATGCAATGATAATATCATGATGAATTTTTTAATTGTTTCGCACAACATCTTTTATTTATGTAGGTCACTTGCACGAAATAAGATGCATATAGTCACACTTTGTGATATATTATAATTCGAAAAAATGCATGTTATTTTTTGTAAAAAATGTTGAAACGATCATGCATTGTTGATGATCTTCTTGTCAATGATTTTCATGTAATTGATGTCAATAGGTTATAAACAACAGAAATTCAATTTTGTAGCTTTTATTGGATCAGCAAATCGTTGGAACAATAAACATTCACCGCCACGCTGAATTGATTGCTTCTACAATTAGATCTTATATTTACTCTATTCGTGCTATTTAAAATGTTATGAATATGTATCGATGAAGTGCTCTATAAAATTTAACTAAAATACATTTGTTTATTAATTTATGAACATAATATAAGGAGGCAATCATTGTTCTTAAATCTAAAACCCTCATACTTCTAGCAACAGTCGTCCCACTCGTTAACAATTATCTTTTATAATTACACTGTTAATTACACTGTTAATTACACTGTTAATTACACTGTTAATTACACTGTTAATTACACTGTTAATTACACTGTTAATTACACTGTTAATTACACTGTTAATTACACTGTTAATTACACTGTTAATTACACTGTTAATTACACTGTTAATTACACTGTTAATTACACTGTTAATTACACTGTTAATTACACTGTTTTAATGACGTCTCATTTCAGAGCACCTGAGGTCATCCTAGGAGTTCCCTTCTCCGAGAAGATTGATATCTGGTCGTTGGGATGTGTTATAGCTGAACTGTTTCTTGGTTGCCCTATTTATCCTGGTGGCTGTGAATTCGATCAGGTGTGTAGAAACTTGTCAGCTGAAAAGTGGACTTTTGACGAAGACCCCCCCCCCCCCCCCCCCCCCCGGCCCCGTTAAATTATAATTTAAAGAGAAATCAAATAATAACGTTCACGGAATAATGGGCAAACTTTGATTAAGGATTCCGGAAGTTTGCTTATTATTCCGTTTGTGATCGTTTAATTTAAATTGTCCGAATTCTAGTATCTATTATTATTCATTGTTTGCAAATATGTACGTGAGGATCTAACGATTCCGGAGAATTGAAATAGGTCATGAGACCTCGTACAGATGATAATTCATGGCTAAATTCATCCTACAGTTCGGTATATTATAACATATGTAATAGCGGTGAAAGGGTTGCTTTTCATTTTGCCGTATGTTCTTGGAATAACTTATTATCCCACAAATATAACAAAACATTCTTCTCAGATTCGTTTCATCACGTCCACTGAAGGTCTCCCCCCAAAAGAAATGCTGGATGTTGGTAAGAAGTCACGACAGTATTTTGTTCCCCCGAACAGTTTCTCTCCTAATTGGAGGCTAAAGAGTGATGAGGAGTATTCTCTTGAAACTGGGACCCGACCTAAAGAGTCAAGGTTTGTTATTTAGACCCTTTACTAAATGTGGTACGAAACTAAGATGCTTTCTTTAACTCCTTTATTTTCTTCATTGAACATTTTTGCCTATATTTTGTGACATGTCCTACACTTCAGGAAGTATAAATTCAAGCGGTTGCAGGATCTCATGTTATTCAACGCTACGGACGCTGTAACAGATCAGGACAAGTTTATTGAAGAACTGGACAGGTAAATACAGTGATACTTTAAAGTTAACATTATTAACTGTATATTTAGGGTTATTTTAACAAAATCTAGGAAATGGATGAGGGTATTTAGTTAATGGTAAAACTAAAATCAAGTATTAACAGGATTTATTAATCCGGTTTAATTCGGACAATGTCGTACCGGAAATTTAATGTATGGAAAGTTTGTTGGATGAAATTTGAGTGTTTTAGTGCAGCTGCACTGAAACAAAAGTTCAGCAATGCAAGTTATATGTGTAAGGATAACTTGCACATATAACTTGCATTGCTGAACTTTTGGTTTTGACTTAACCATGTTGGGGCCTAATTAAGTGGCCATGTAGATTATAAAGTACGTAAGAGAGAGTCAGGACCTAACTTATCATCGGACTTTTGGTTAAATTACTCTGGAGTTCATAAATTCAAATTCTAGTTCAAAGTAATTGTGTATCTTTGTCGATGGTCAAGTTCAATTTTGACCTGCATCTATTTAAATTCCTTCGATAACAATTATGATTATCCTAATCAAAATGATTATCCTAATCAAAATGATTATCCTTATCAAAATGATTATCCTAATTAAAATGATTATCCTAATTAAAATGATTACCCTAATTACTTGTCCAGGTATCAGTTTGTGGAGCTGTTACGACAGATGCTGTGTCTAGACCCCAATCTCCGATGTGCCCCCAACTGGTGTAAAACCCACGAGTTTGTGACAATGAACCACCTGCAAGATTACGTGCAATGTAAACGAGTCCGTCAGGGAATCGAGGTTTGTCTTTCTCTTTTTGTTTCTGATTTTGTGGAATTTGTAGTTGATTTCTCTGTGTTCACTGTGTAATTACTTTATACCCACACTGCTTTCTACTTAAATTAATTCTTACTTCTTTTGTACACACTTTTTACTTAATGTTGCTTTGTACTCGTACTTAGTACTTACATAATACATAACATACTTTGTTTTTTTTCTCTTTGTAAATGTTTTGTGATCAAACGTTAGGTGTCAGCCTGTACGGATGTATGTCTGTCGCTCAATATGTACTCATTTCCCTTATCATATGATATAATATGACTTCTCCAATGTCACGCTGTCGCTTCTGCAGAACCATCTCAAGGAAGAGCATTTCCGGGTATTTTATTAACGCGATCCTGTTCAGGTCATGCAACGAGCCTGCCGCCGGGAGAAACCAGTCAATAGAATGCTGCTAGCCCAGCAGCAGCAGATCAAGTACTTGCAGGTATTTGTACAGCATTCCTGGGTTATTTGGGTTATTTCTGATCTTGATGTAATGTCAAATGTGTTGTTACTTTATACTGAGTTTTGTGCGATTTCTTTCTACTACGTTTTGTTGTGTAACCTGAAGAGACGGTATGTTGACCCTGTTAATATTACTAGGCATTGAATCAGCAAGTTCAGCAACGAGAGCACATTCACCAACAATTAAAGGTATGTAAATAATTTCCGGCCCCTTGCCTTGCCGTTATTGTATTCTCAACATTTAAACGTTCTACAGAATTCGGGTGAGGTTGCAGAATAAATACAGTGTGTTTCTGTTGTTAACTGCTGTTCTCTTCAGAAATTGTGGCGTAATTCGTAGAAAAATGGCTGGTTTGTGTAACGGAACCGTCAAAATATCACATACCATTAAATCTGTTAAATATTGTGAACATGTGATCTCAGATTGACGTCAATAAATTTGGGCGCGAAACGGACCGCGCCGTAACGCGCATTTGGATTGTCAATCTCGTGGGACACATCCGCACAGTTGCTAAAGTACTAGCAAACTTTCAGGCGTTTATAATGCTAAATGTACTTTTTCACCATTGTGTAGGAAGCGCGGCTCAAGTGCGCGCCAGACATGCGTGTTTTATGACAACACTATAAATAGTTGTAGAAACTCGTAACCCTTATTGTTATTATTACAGGCTCAACAGCAACACGATTTAAATTGGAGTTTACACAGTGGTCCGTCAACTAGTCTACAGTACTTCATCAGTGACAAGTGAGTCGGCATTTCCTACTCACACACATGAGTGTTCTTTATATCAACGTTAGCTGCACTGGTGTAATCGTCTGTTAAAGTAAACAATTAGTCACGCAGAAGTGCAGATTGCGTGTTGATTATCTTGTGATTTGAGAATTATATCTACTTCTTAGAAACCTCCTTTACACTCTTCAAAGTCGGGCGCTGAAAAGAAGGTTTTCAACATTATTAAATATAAAGCACATGTTACATACCATTAATACCCACATGTCAATATCAACACAATCCTCACAGCTTGCAAACTCTGTCTGATCGGCAGCCGGGGATATACCCCACACCGGACTGGAGTCCTGCCTCAGCTGACTGGCAACAACCTGAATATGGAACTAAATCTCATCCTATCGTCATACCTGGTAGCTTGTTGATTTTTCTCTTCAGATAAAAATACAACTTTATGAGTCAATTTGAGCTGACAGACCTATAATTGGTTCTCTCAGTGTTAGGAAAGTGCGAGAACTGTATAGGAATTGTTCCTATTGAAACTGTACATTTTAAAGCATACTAACGCTGAAAACCCCAAGATTCGCCGATCACAAGACCAGTAGCAAGCGAGCACCTGCTTCAAGAGCACCTGTACAAAGCGCAGCTGTTGCGCAATGCGCTGAAACAAAGCACTCAGCACTCCGCACCTTCCCTCGACCTGAGCTCCCACTTCATGAACCCGGTGATGAACCCTGTCTCCCTGCCTAACACCCTTACTCTCACTGGTCTTACCAATGTGCTTACCAACAGATACTTGTAGCTACCCGTGCAAAAGAAGCACGTGCTAAAAACCGTGCGCATTGCATCATGCAATTGTCAGGGACCGTCTTGCCTCTTGGTCATGGTTATGTTGCAAAGTTTAGGAAACTTTCAATACATAGATAATGTGATCTGGTTTTGTAGTAGTAGCGATGTTGTCATTATTTCAGAAATAATAGAACATGTAATCCTCGATGGCACTTGTAGACTCAGGCCGGATCAATCTTAGAAACTTGTAATTGTTGCTTTTTCAGGGAACCAGGGATTTTGTTGGGATAATATATGATATGGTGTATAGAGCAACTTATAGATAGTTTTCAGTTGCTATAGCAACCAAAAAGAGAGTGTTTTAGTTGCTATAGAATGCGATTAAATGATTTGGAAATGCTGCTATCCATTTTGAGGACAATTAGTTGCTATCTTAAAACTATTTTCACTGTTTAGCCTAAGTTTTCGAAATGGATTGCATCACTCTTAATTTATATTGTAAACTTTATAATATGTGAAAACATGTGCATGCTTTAAAGTGATATTGTAATATTGTGGCATTAATCTTAGTACAACACGGATATGTAACAAACTTAAACCTACGCGCGTTATACTATTATACGCATTTAAGGTTTTTGATCTCAAAGCTAGAGGTTCGAGGACGATGAACTTTTATCGATTTAGAACACTATTTTCTACCACATTTTATATTTTTATCGGCAGGAAATCTTAAATGTTATAGCGAAGATTCATTTCAATTAAGATCCCACTGTTAAATTGGAATTTTTCAAAGTAGCGGAAAGAATATCGTTATAATTATTTCACCGCAATACCCGAGATGGCATTGTAGAATGTGCCGTACTGAAGGCATCAAGTAAAACTTGTTCTCAAGATCGTTCTGCAGTGATCTAGTATTACCACGTGCTCAAGATTTGAATCTCTACACTTAAATACCCGTGTTTAAAGTTCTGTTGTTAAAAAGGCATTGATTATATGGAACCATTGCTTTTGATATGCCACAAGTGCCAGATTCAACTGTATAAGTCATGTTAAAATCATGGCTGAATGGGTCCAAAACTTAGATTTGTTATTCTCAATTTGATGTGTTATATTTGTCGGTGCATGGAAGAGCATGTTATTATTATATTAATGAGAAAGGGAGCTATCGGCTATTACCATGTTCAATTCTACATGGTATACATTCAACATTTTACCAAATGTATAATATAACATTCCACCGATAGTACATTAAAAGACGGATCCACATTTTGTATGTAAGAAAGTGAGTCCCGTACTTGGTAACGTGTGAGGGGGCCTTGCCAGTTTGGCACGTGGCACCACCTACCTTTTCTGATTGGTTGCTCGCACTTTGGCGAGAGCTGATTCACAACAGACTGACATTGCCTCCCCACACACAGTTACTATAAGCCCATTTAAGAGATGTAAGCTTTTAAAACTGTATGTTACATCCTGTAAACATCCTAATCTGCAGATACTTTTCTAAATACCAGCTCTGTTTATAATCTATATTTATTGTATCGCCAGATTTTGCGAATTATGGCTAAAGCTGTCGTTACTTTTGAAATATCTCCCACATTCAATATAAAGGTGGTGTGATCAATACATTTTTTTCGACAAATTCACGAAACCCCCACCAGCTCAAGTTCCTATCACAATTATTTAGCGAACATGCTCACAGATATTACCCAAGCTGTGTGCGGAATACGCAGCCCCTTATGTCACTGATGTTTAACGTTTGTGTCTGAATTATATTAAAATGATATTGAAGTGCAATGTCACGAATATGTATCTTTGTAGGTTGATTGAAAGGTTGGTTAGAAAGACGGTTTAACCATAATCGGTCAATATAAGATTCTGTCTCTATTATTATTGCTTAAAAAGCAAATCTTCAGAGTTAAATGAGAATTCTAAGCTTATAATAATTGACCAAGACATGGTATCGTTTTGTAAACTAACTTTTTAACCAACCTTTCGACTAATCAATAAAGGAACACATACGTAATAATATGATAAGTGTAGTAAAGATTAAAGAATGTTGAAATATATACAAGTGGGATCGGATGGATATTCAGGGTAGAAACCAACGGAACACAATAAAAACAAACTTGAACACAGTATTTAACTTATTTAAATTTTTTAAATTTCCGTTGATTTCCACTCAAATCTCATCCTATTATATTATTAAAACTTATTCTGCTTCCAAGCCACCACTATTATGAAGGTATGTACGATATGTATTCGCTTGGTTATTACCAATATATTTTGATATTGCAAAGTGATAACCGGGCCTTGTATTGAGAGAACTAGAGAGAGAGAACTAAAGGAGAACGTCCGGGATGAATGTCCGGGTCTTGAGGTCGGTATTACGTCAGGTAGTAGATTCTTCACATATTTATTAGATAAAATACGAACCGAATTAATTTCTTCAGTGCATTTTACATGAGAGGCTTTGTGTTTTATTTTTTTAGTATAATGACATTTAATTGACAACAATGAATAATACGATGTTAACATATAAATTAGTCGGGAAGTGTGTACAAATTGCTAGAAAATGGATAATTTCAGTCAACCTGTCTTTATTTGCAGAGCTTGGTAGATTACATCTTCAAACTCTAATTAAAGATAGCAGAACGGGCCGAGATAATTGACTTTTCTCAATCACCAATAAAAACGTTAATTTTTTGCCAATTCTGCTGCTTGACATAATAAGATTGAACAATGTCATATTGTTCGCCAATATTATTCGCGTTTAGTAAAAATCCTAACTTTTCAAGTGTCCAATCGGCGTGCTTCACTTCCGCCCACTGAGTCAATATCTGTTCCATCTCATAATCCCAGTAATAAAAACATCCTCGTTAGAAATTAATACAGTTCATCCTGGAGTATCAGATGAATCATCAGAATGATCAAACTTGAGAACCTTTCTCCTCTTCTTCTTCTTCATCTTCCCACTCCCTTTCTTCACTTCCACCTTCTGTTCCGCCGCCCCACTAAACGCCGGATTACAATGAATTTCAGTGTCACTGTTCGTGAACCCATCTGAATTGTGCAGACATTGTTCCGTGGCGTGGTGATCAAACCCGCACATAACACAGGTATTATCCTGTAACCTTGTCTCGTTGATATCACTGATTATTGAGTCTAGCAGACTGAGTTTGCCCATTAAAGATGTCGGTGATGGAGGAGGCAGTTTCTTGTGAAGGAATGTGGCAGGGGAGGGACAACTTTTTAAAAACAAGACTGGTTTGTGGACATTATCAAACCTCTCCTCCCTGTCCGTGTCCCCGTCAATCACGATCTCTGGATTGTCTTCCAGATCTATCTCGTGCATTGAAGCAACAGATACAGGCCTGGATTTAGATTCAAACACGTCGCTATTCAGAGCATACTTGCCGCTTTTCTTCATCTTCCTGATCACCCCAGGCTCGTAGTGATATGACTCTCGTCGGGACGAGTTTAGGTCCTCGGGATCTGAGTCATCGGGGAAGAAGTTAGATTCTTGGTCAGCAGTGAAGCAGAGAGCATCGAAACCGGGTGTTGTGGGTGTGGTGGGTTCTCCGTCAGGACCTTCTTGTGACGTTAACTTTAGTTGCTGTGACGTCATTTCACTTCAACTTCTTTCTTTGTGCATCCTTGTGACAGTATTTAAGTTTTATTCAATTTCACAAGCGGTAATTCGGAGAAAATATGCGAGACATGATAAAAACAAATCAGATTCTCAGTCATGCAAAAAGTGGTCTAATAGGATTAAATTCTGGTCGGTGGCCAATTCGTTAATTCGTAAACAAGGACACAAACACACGCGAAACTGTGGACAACACACTGTACCGAAACAACAAAATATCCTGCAAAACGACCAGCAACCCACGTAACAGCTTTTAACAAACTGCCACGCTTTTAGTCATGAGAGAAGCCCGCAAACTGTTGATGTGTAAAAATGTAGTATGTTGAAATAATGAAATATATTTCAGACGGCTCTGGTAGGAATGTTATAGATTTAACAAATGTCAGCGAGCGAGCGTGTGTGTGTGTGCACTGGATTAGCTCAAGGTTGTGTGTTAAATATCATCTTCAAAATGTGGCTACAAGTACAAGTACAAACAAACTGTGTGTTAAAATATGCATTATATTATCATAGAATAAGGACGTGACTGTTCAAATTTAAAAGCGTAACATTTTGTTTTTCGGAGAACGTATTTTTTTTGCGTGGTGTTCAACTTCAAATTGGCATGAAAAAGCCTACATTTATCTGAAAGTGAAAGCCTAAGCTATACGAATAACGAAACACTAGGAAACGGCGAAATTGAATTGTCAATACGAAGCTTTGACATGAGCTGTAATATACATGCAATTAAAGGAAACTGCTGTAGATGCAACGAATCGGAATAATATGTAATAGCGAATATGTGCCATTACACTTACAGTGGCGGCGGCTCGCACAAGCATCTATATTATAATAATCTGAGAGCGCAATGTGTACTATATGAGTTGAGTTGTTATCAGGCAAAACTAGCTGCTAGACGTAGCACTGTTGTTGTATACAGCAGCAAGCTAGGCCACTACAGAAATTAGTCAGTTAGGAATTTAAGGCACTAACAACTAATAGAGGAATCTGATGCGAGAAAACTAAAACTTTTAAAGTTATTTACGGTGAGTGGTATGTATTTATACATGTAATTTGTAAAGATTCTAGTGTAGTGCAGCTGGACTCGTCATCTTAAATAAGGATATTACGAAATGATAAGCCAGTAGATGAGCTTGTTGATGTTTTTGTATCCGGTTAGAATTTGGTAAATGGTCACGGCGAATAGTAGAATTTGACTTTTGAGGTTTCATGCGATGAAACATGTCCGAGTGACGTCTCTCTTTCTCTCGCTGTCCTCGCTTTGACTACCAAATATATATGTAGCATATTTAGTATAGCTTATATTATAATAATAACTAGTGTAACCCGGCCTTCGGCCGGGATTTCACTGCCGCAGTTAAAAAGGGTAGGAGCATTTACCCGTTGAGTCAAAACCCGCATTAGGTGAGCAATTCTATTCGGAGTGCCCTCACGTATCCAATGGTATCTTAAACAATAGTAATAGTATCTTAAACAATAATCAATATAAATTAACCTTTAACACCACACCCGCCTATCATATTTGTGAACACGCATAACATTGTCGTATGAAAGTATGAACTCTCTCTCTGCAGTCCAAACAGTGCCCCCTCCCCTAATAAGATTATAGTATAGACAGCGCGAATCTTACCCGGGTAACTCAATTACACTAATTATGCAGCTACATATGCGAGCCCCGTAACTCTTACCGTTCTGCTCAAGCAATTTTATGTAACATTTGTGGTACAAAACCATCAATTAAACCACTTACCAACGACCGATTTAAAAAACCTTTATCATTTAACTTCGTCAGAGTTTTGTCGGCACTTTACCGAAAAAATCAGTCCCGCAACTCTTACCGTTTTCTTGATTAAGCCGCTCGGAAATTACAAACAGACAGACAGACAGACAGACAGACAGAAAACACACATTCTGGGATTATTAGTTAGATAGTAGTATAGTACCGTTACATCAACAGTTTGTCACTAAGATCGGCCAATTTCAACTTCGACCGAAGTTGGTTTACGTGTAGCAAATCACCTTTTTCCAGCTCATGTTAAACAGGTACTTGCCTCCAAGGAACGACTTACTCTGCATTTAACATAACTCTTAGTCACTACATAAAAAATTCAAATTGTAAGACCCCATCTCCTACTGCTGGTCCCTTTCTATCACCAACACGTGAACCAACTTCGCGAACATAGGGTAAAGCGTAAATTGGCTGAATTATACTAAAAAGTCAATTAAGTCCTATGTATAATGGACAATGATATCCCGGATTCAGCAAATTATGTGTCGCTCTTAATGTTCTAATTTTGAAGGAATGAGTCCACAAACCGGAGGATTAATTTTGACCAAAGATTAGACAATAGACAAGCCACTGAATGACGGAATGATTGTTGCAAAATGAAACCCTGAAGCCTCTTGAAGCATTGTTAACAGCATTTCTTTCGAATTCATAAATGTTAAGGACCGTCATTATATTAGACATTGCAAGGACACGAAGCTCATTCAGGTGCCGGTAGTAATTGGCATGCCTCTGACTTAAAAGAAATTTAGATCATTCTAGATTCTAGGACTGATAATTTCAGGGGAAGTTTATCTCGTTAAGTGATCTATTACGGGTAAATCTAAAATTGAAGCAGTAGCAGAGGTCACTGATTATCTGCCAAAGCCTCTGAAACTGTGACCGAAATTCAAAAATGGGGCAAAACAGTTGGACGGTTCCATGCTTTATTTTCGCGCGCGCGTGCGCGCGTCAAGGGATTGCGCTAAGTTATTAGATTATGAATCAACGCGGCTTACGGCGACAAACATTAGTAGACCTTATCAACATGGACAATAGACAAAAACAAGGTTGCTTATTATCTTACATTTGTCGAAAGCAAGGGAAACAGTAATGAGTAATTGATAACGAATAAATACTTATATAAATAGCCTTAGCTAGAATTATACATTTAAATAGCAAACGACATAAATGTATAGTGTACCTATATCAGATTAATAACGTACATGATCATAATATTTACGTACAATAATCATTCTAAAGCGAGTAATACTGTAAATGACAGGTTACATATATCTTATTTTAGTATAAAATTAAAGTTGGTTTGAGATCTAATATATATCATCACTTAGAAAAATAAAGAAAGCAGTTTTCGAAAAAAAAGGCTTACAATTTACATGCGGAAATTATAAACGAAGCAAGAAAATAACTTTAAAGCTAACAATAAATATCTCCTAAACACATGAAAAACTCTCGAAAATGTGACATAAGAACAGAACTATAAGTAAAAGAATAACTAGGAAATTACAAACACAAAAACAATTTACAAGCACACACAAACGCAAGATAAAGAAGACGCACAAAGAATTATATAAAAGTCTACTAAGATGTTGCTACAATAATGTCACTTTAAAATAGCAGTGTTGACAACTATCACTGCTTGACATGTTATATACGCGGTCAGTTAAAACCTACGATATAAGTCAATTTGGTCGGAGGTGTAAGCTTTTTAATTAGTCTCATACATCAAAACACATTTTCTAATACATCTAATTAACGTTATTTTAAATAAACTTCAAACTTGGAAAAGCATAGAGTATATAATAAAGTCGAGATGGCTGTGTTGCCATTAATATATCATCGTTATTATTTAAGTTGTAAAGTTGTAAAGAAGGGCCCGGTAACAATTCCAAAACAAAACATCACCGCAAACATTATCTGACAATTCTGAAGACAAGGTGGTGTAGTGGGGCAAGTAATTATGTCATTAACTAATTACTATAATCACCCCTAATAAGTCATTTCCTAATCATTAGAGCATAAAATTGGGAATATTCCTGGAGAGACGTACCATTAGGTTTTAAACGTTTAAAGAGGTTATGATGTGACATGTACAAAGTTTATATTATGTACAGATTATTATTTGAATATTTAGAGCAGATAGCATATATAATGTTGAAGATATGCAGTGGAGGACTAGACTTAAAATACTTGTCAGTTCTCGTGATTTTATCGTACATAATTTTCAAAATCCAAAACCCATACATTTGATAATTTTAAGGATACGTTGTTTTCTTTTTTATAATGAGTCGATAAATGTCTCTGTTTGTACATTTATTTCCGAATAGTGCATAATATTTAGATGACTTACAAGTCACAAAAGTTTTAAATAAAAGTAAAGTTATCACAGTATCACATACTTCAGCGTAAAGTTTTGTAATATTATATGTAGTACAGTTTTCCGTATAATAGTATATTTCTTGCTGTCACTTTTTAAAGGAATGTTTTCTTTTTTTGTTCAGTACCAGCCACGATACTTCCGCAATAAATAATATAATAACTTCTAATTAAATACTACATAATATAATAATTGATAATCATAATATTTTACACTGATTAATACTCATGTCAATGTTACTCAATACATGCTAATTCTTGGCTGAACTTCCGATTCTGGTACTTTTGCGCTTTCCGGACGGAGAACAAACGCACTGCTCAGCTCCACAGCATGCTGATGTTGAACTTGTTGAAATAGTTGAACTTGTCGAGGGTGTGATTTCTTTCTCAACAGATGCTGATGCCACATCTGTTTCAACCACTTTCTTTCCTGAAGTTTTCACACAATTTTAAAACAAGTACTAATTATAGGATTAGATTGGTATAAAATTGAATATTTATAATTTATAAGGCGGGAAATTAGCAATACTATACAGTATACAGTATACTACTAGTACATTGAATAACATTTGATATTCCGAATTTCCGACTCACCTGACTTGGTCTGAGAAAGTATTCTAAAGTAGTCAGGTTTGTGGTATGTGGGCGAAGAACCGTAGCCAGCATCTGAGAGAAATAAACTAAATTCCAAGTAATGTTGCAATCAGGAAATAACATGAATTCCAGAAACTTTTAGTGTTTGATTATTGTAGTGTGGGAGACATAAAAGGTATTTTAACAACATTCTCAGCGTTGTTTGATTTTATAGGGTAAATTCCCAGGGCCGGGTATAACTAATATATGCGTCATTGATTAAATATTTTCTTTCGTTATCGCGAACACCAATCATCCTTAAAACTTAGAACAAATATATAACAATCTCCACATTAAGTAATCATAGAAGTAAAGATTAAGTAATCATCATATTATCAGAACATTGTCTATTTGACTTAGTCTTTCCAACCACTTGCACTTTGTAACTTAATATGTAGGTAAATTAACGTAAGTGCTAGCTAACCAAGATAACGGGACAGTTTAAAGGTTTAACCAGACAACTACATAAAACCATATAATATCATATAATATACGGGTAAATATGCTAAATATGCAGCATTATATTATAGAAGTGTCAGTTTGGTTTAGAGATTACTCTGTTAAAGTATCTCATAGTTTAACTGTCTGTAATTCGTTGTCTAAGGAATGGTCGTGGGTAGAGCCCTGTTTTGCTACCTGGTGTATTTCACTCTTTTATTTCACTATATTTCACCCTGTTTCACTGCTCTACTCTTACTAGAAAGCCAACTCAAATACCACTTTTATTGAGAGTTATCTAGTTACGTTTGAAAGTGGTTATACTCTGGTCGAGTGTTAGAGGAACTAAAGTTTTAATGCCACCTTCATAATCCATGTTGTGACTTGTAACTCAGGGTCACGGATCAATTTCTACAGTATTAATATGAATAAGGACACAGATTCTAGCCAAAGGGAACTAGGGTAGATTTCGAATTTTCTGGGATCAGACAAATTAACTTAACTTACTAGGTAACATGTTTGTGATGTGTTATAATAGGTAATTATAGGTAATTATAGGTAATATGTTGCCTCCGTTTGTTAAACCTGTGTCAGATCCGAAGCTGGGTCTTCTAATTAGATGTCCAGGGGTCTGTATGACGTCATGATGTGTGACGTCATGATGTGTGACGTCACAATCCTCCTCGTCACTAAAACAGAAGGAGGATTGTGTTTCTCTGATGGTGGTAGATCTGCTCCGTATCTCGACCTGGGCATTTCATTGTGGGTAGTCATTATTGAGAATGTAGTGATTAATTATACATTATTATCAAAATCGTGAAGTAATTATGTGATTAAGATTTATTAGATCTCTAAAGAGCAGTGACTGATTAATGACTAGATATTTAATTTAGTGTAGAATATATAAATGATACAGGATCTGCTATTTGTGTGTAATAAGTACGGCCTCGTGAGTGATTTCGTGAGCATCATCAAAAACTAAAATGTAATGAATAGAATGTGCATTCGAGAATGAGTCAACAGAAGGTAGAGTTATTATCAAACACAATATCTTAAATTATGAAAAAATAAAGGTATCATCTGAAAACCCTAATTCATGACCTGTTCAAATTCACAGTAAGAATGTACAAACCACACTATATCATTATGTACATAGTACATACATATTAGTATGTAATATGTATTATTAGTAATTAGTGTATCAATATATATGTTTGTGATGTATCAATGCTAGTTTGACTTCTAGACCCACGCCAAGCTTTCCAAAATGTGTAAAGGAATGTGGACAACAAAAAAGCGGCTTTACTCGCTCCTCTTCAACAAGTTCGGTGTGTTCAAGTGCCGGTATCAGGTTAATTAAATAAATTAAGTTAATTTGGCTTAATAAAATGGGTAAAATAAACGAATGTAAAGTTGATCGATGAATAATGATTTTCAACTAGCACCCAATTAGACTTTCTTATAAAGAATCCTCTGTGGAATTACACAGGTAAAGTTGTAACCGTGTCCGGTTTCATGAATGTTTAACAAATAATTTTCTTAAATGGATATATAATCTACATTCTACAATCTACATATTATAATGTATTTTAAAATTAATAAAATGTAACTTTCCATTAAGTTAAATGTTCCTTATCACCAAGTTAATTAATACAAGTTGATAACTTATTGTAATATTTACGAAGAGAGAAACACCTACCTTCTGAAATGTGTACCGTCTTGCAGGGTAAGAAACGTATCTCAAGTAAAGATAATCTTGGTAATCGAGATATGTCCGGGAGAATGTGTACAGGACGAACACTACTGCTAACAGTAGTCTGTCTGTCGTCATTACTTTGCTGCAGGTAATTAGTAGGTGATTAGATAATTAGTCTTAATTATAGGAAAGTGATTGAAATGCAATGAAAATGGCGTAAAATGTCGCTCCTGCGCGACTTTTGCGCCAAAAGTGGAGAATATTCCATATTATATTCGTAACATTTTATCGTAATCAGAATCTGTATCTTTTCTTTCTTTCGCGATGTTTTTCATAGTTGTTTAACTAATTGACCGATTTATGATGATCAACGGTAACTGAGAAAACGTTACTTATACATTTGTTTGGGGAAAATAAGATACGTATCTTTTATCGTTTTACCACCTTTTAAATAAGTATTCCTTGTGAATAACTTACTTTATACGGATCAGGACGAATCCAACAACATACCACAATGAAGCCGAACTTGACATATCTACATATCTTACATAATATCTACATATCTAACGATATTAACATTTATACAAAATATATATAGCATTCCCATCATTCTTGTGAGATATTTTATATTATAAGCCTAGGGTGAGGTACACAGTAGTGTATATAATATCAAATATGTGGGTATCATCTGCCCTCGCATCGTTTTAGACCCGATTTTAAACATGGCGTGGAAATAATCCCAAGTAATATAGACTAGTAGCTCCATGTAGACTACATATTATAAACTAGTAGCTCCATATTGTAGACTACATATTATAAACTAGTAGCTCCATGTAGACTCTATATAATTATAAACTAGTAGCTCCATATTATAAACTAGTAGCTCCATGTAGACTCCATATTATAAACTAGTAGCTCCATATTATAAACTAGTAGCTCCATGTAGACTCTTACTAGTAGCTCCATTATAAACTAGTAGCTAGTAGCTCCATATTATAAACTAGTAGCTCCATGTAGACTCTATATAATTATAAACTAGTAGCTCTATATTATAAACTAGTAGCTCCATGTAGACTCTATAAAATTATAAACTAGTAGCTCCATATTGTAGACTACATATTATAAACTAGTAGCTCCATGTAGACTCTATATAATTATAAACTAGTAGCTCTATATTATAAACTAGTAGCTCCATGTAGACTCTATATAATTATAAACTAGTAGCTCCATATTGTAGACTACATATTATAAACTAGTAGCTCCATGTAGACTCTATATAATTATAAACTAGTAGCTCCATATTGTAGACTACATATTATAAACTAGTAGCTCCATGTAGACTCTATATAATTATAAACTAGTAGCTCTATATTGTAGACTACATATTATAAACTAGTAGCTCCATAGTCCATATTATAAACTAGTAGCTCCATATTATAAACTAGTAGCTCCATGTAGACTCTATATAATTATAAACTAGTAGCTCTATATTGTAGACTACATATTATAAACTAGTAGCTCCATAGTCCATATTATAAACTAGTAGCTCCATATTATAAACTAGTAGCTCCATGTAGACTCTATATAATTATAAACTAGTAGCTCTATATTATAAACTAGTAGCTCCATATTGTAGACTACATATTATAAACTAGTAGCTCTATATTATAAACTAGTAGCTCCATGTAGACTCTATATAATTATAAACTAGTAGCTCCATATTGTAGACTACATATTATAAACTAGTAGCTCTATATTATAAACTAGTAGCTCCAGCCCTGCAACAGCTGTACATCACTACTGAGCGGGAAATTCAAACTCTTAATAATATATAATATAACACTATTTAACCAACTATAACATTAACCGGCTCACTTAGACTAACTAATATAACGACTGGTACTCATTGGTTGCCTAGCAACCACGTGACTATCACGTGGCAATTAGTGTTGTCACAAGCGGTTTCAGTCGAGTATGAACATTTCTCAGCGGCAATTACTGGATTTAAACGTGATGTCATGAAAAGTTTCGAAGTTAATTTCATGATAGCTAGGAAATGAGGCATTCTGTTTGCACCCTTCAGGAAATAATATACGGAAAATGCCCACTTCTATACATGGACATTGGCCGATGATGCGTTATTAAAGTAGTCAGTAAGTTAGTGATTTAAGTTGGTTAGTAATACTACAAGTCTGTTCAGTAATTGATACATTTTGGCACTTTCATTAAACTTAGTCCGGTCACACAACAAGTGATAACATGTAAAATTGGGTAAAACACAATAGCTACTAGTCCAAACATTCAGTAGAATATTAAAATAACTAACTCCAGAATAGCCCCCACCAAATTTCAATGATGAATTTAGGTATCATTTTCTTAAAACATTGAAAACTCTTTGCATATTCTGGCAATTTCCAAGGCACTTAATTATCAATCTGTACATGAACAGTAATTGGATCAATGGGTAGTTTAATTGGTGGCCTACTGCTTCTTATTATAGCGGCAGTTCACACTCGATCTGACTAGAGGTCTAATTCGATCACGGCAGGGTTGCCCCTGACATCATGCTTGCAACTAATTATCGGGCGAACCGTGGTTTATAGGAAGTTCAATTAGAGCATAATATTCCGACATATAATCTGTATGCTATTGCTGTGGATATTGTGTTTCTCTTGCTGTGTTTAGTCTACACTGGACCTCTCTAGTCCCTGTCTTCCCTTGTTTACGATCTACACTCTGTGTTTTGTGTGCAGTGATTTGACTTTGTTGCTGCAGTTGTATAGACTTGAGATGTGGAATTTGACAGTTGAATCATTTTATTTTTTTCCGTACCTCGACTAACGACCGCAAGTATTTCGTTCCTAAACTTGAATAAAGGAATAAAGGTGTACACAATTATTTCAGAGACCTAAAAATGGAAGGATATCTCAAGAACGGGAAAGATATCTACGATACGTATTGTACGTCAACAGAAACACGCCCGATCATGCTACCTAAAGCTCCACAACACACGTATATTGACGTATACCCAGATGAAGATGAGCCTGGTCCCAGTTTTAGGGATGATCAACAACATCAGTTGGACTATGAGACCGAAGTTGTAGTTTATAGAGCACTGGAGGGGCTAAAAGATGAAGATATAATCGTTCTACACAGTTTCGAATATACTCACCGTCAATATCAGTTGTGTGATGAAAGTCATGTTAGAAAGGATTGTATGGCTTGCAAAAAAACACCTAACAATCGCGATGGGGAGTGCGATTTTTTTATCATAGGAAAAAACTATTTTGTGATCATTGAAGTGAAGAATATGTCAAGTTTTACTGAAGCAAAACAGCAGGACTCTGGACTCAATGAACAGCAGCATAGTTTAGGTTTGCAGGGAACCTTCAAGAAATCAGTGGCACAGAGGAAACGAATGGTGAAATTGATCAGAAGCATTGAGAAGAGCACAAATATCTCTCACTTTACAGCTTATCCTAACTTCACGAGGAAATTCAGGGCAGAATTCAACTTGAAACCTGATCAGATATCATCGATTATATTCAAAGAAGATACTGAAGATTTAGCATCTTGGTGGAAAGGCAATGTTGCAGATTTTCACATGGAAGATGCTCTGAACTCTGATCTTCGAGGAAAACATGAGAAAGTCAGGAACATGCTGCTTGCTATTTGGTGCACGGATAATAAGGGCAACTGTGACAAATCCAAGTGTAATTTGGGCAGGTGTATACAGGATATTAATGATAAACTGCTCAGTGGAAATTTTACGTTCAGGAAAAACAATCCAAACGTAATTCCAGCCCCTGATGTCATTAAGGAGTACCTAGGAGTGAACAACCTAACTAAGGAGCAGCTTGATGCATACAATTCAGAAGAAAAGTTAGTTCTTATCGATGGCCCCGCAGGAACAGGTAAAAGTGTCATACTGATAGCTAAAGCAATACAGGTTGTTAAGTATAAGAATAGAAAGATCATATTTTTCGCTTCTCAAACCACAGCCGAGAAAAATATTAAACCTGCTTTTGAAAAAGCAAATATACGCCACTGGACACTACCCAGGGATGAAACTAAGGCGCTGACCAGGATGCAGATTATTCAGATGATATCCGTCAAATTGATTGATAATCAAGTTATCATCATTCATTGTCCAGAATATGTGGCGCACGGTGGCTTGGCGGATGTCTTCGGGAGTTACGAAGGAAACCTAAAGTTTAATGCAGAATTTATTAATTCACATGCTAATTGTGATGTGTTTCTAGACGATGCCCAAAATAGTCAGGGCAATAATCATAATTATAATAACATTATTACAACATTATTTCAAGTGCCGAAAGGTAATCGGGGCGATCGTTATATTTGGACAACATTAGACTTTCAACAGAATGCTGTGTGTATATCACAGCCATCGCCAGCGCAACTGTCAAATCCCCCCTTTCACACAGTTAATCTATCAAAAAATTTGAGAAACACCTACGATATATCAAATAGTCTATCAGTGATGAGACACCACATAGAAGACGTAAGGAAACGAAGAGGAATATTGACAGGCTTTTCAAAGGAGATCACCGTCAAACAAACACCAGGTCATTACATTCGTGGACCAAAAATCAACATACACGTTTTTAAGAGCGGTGATGTTGATTTGATAGGCACTTACCTAGATAAAGAACTAGACAAGCTGCACGGCGTAAATACAGCTGTGCTACTTCATGTGACTGCAGATAGCGGACCGGACAAACAACTTACTCTTAGGTATTCTGATACCGTTTTAAGTTCTATGTCAACCTCTTCAGGGGAATGGCCAGCAGTCATTGTTATACACTCTTTTACGGTAAATTACCTGCCCATTTTGTACTTAGCTATGTCCCGAGCTAGAGTGTACTGTTCAGTTTTGCTATTTCCAGGCTATGATCAAGACTCTTGTAGTACGCTAGATTTGGAAAAATTCTTATCGGGTGATATCAAAGACTGTGCTAATATCTTCAGACATTATGGCAATTCGGTAAAGTGTCGATGGTCAGATGGTGCAACATGGTGTCAACACGGAGAATTGATTCCAAGCCAGGTGCAGAGTGCAGACTCAATTTAAACAAACTATGATGTATTTTTGATATAATACAATTAAGAATGACTCTGTATTAATTGAGTATTGATTCCAGTACAAATTTAACTGAAAAATTATGCTGTATTTATTAATAAAACATAAACTTAGTTTCAATTATTGATTCATATAAGAATTGAGCTTCTTTACTCTATCATATACTACAGTGGTATTAACATTGTGCTAAGTGTTCAGTGAGACACTAATTTAAACACTATGATGATTATATATGAATTTTACTTGATAGAGTGCTTATCTTAAAGTTAAATGTTTTTACAGGCTCTAAGGATGTAGTTTTACGAAGATTTCAAGCCTTGCTTTGTGTGTTTCCCTTCGTGTCCAAAAGCATTAAAATTTAAACTCTAGTATAAACTATAACCAACTGCGGTGAATATTTTCCAAATGAAAAGCTCGATTATAGGTACTTAAAATGAACACCAAATACTTCTACCACTTTCTTATCTTAGTTACACTCAGCGTGTAGGTTACACTGAGCGTGTAAGTTACACTGAGCGTGTAAGTTACACTGAGCGTGTAGGTTACACTCAGCGTGTAGGTTACACTGAGCGTGTAGGTTACACTGAGCGTGTAGGTTACACTGAGCGTGTAGGTTACACTCAGCGTGTAGGTTACACTGAGCGTGTAGGTTACACTCAGCGTGTAGGTTACACTCAGCGTGTAGGTTACACTGAGCGTGTAGGTTACACTGAGCGTGTAGGTTACACTGAGCGTGTAGGTTACACTGAGCGTGTAGGTTATAACACTCAGTGTAAGTGAGCAAAACATCCTAACAAGTTACACGCCATGGTAAGAACTGCTATATTCTCGCTACAGAACTACCCGCTAATTTAGAACCAAGGTTAAAGAGGGCTATGTCATGTCTGTCATCAGCTCATTAAGTCTGAGAGCGGCCAAGTTAGGGCATGTAACACTGCTCATCAGAGGTGAGGATAGTCCTGATTGTACGTACTGACCAATTGTACATTACACTTGTATAACATGCAAGGTGCATTGTATAAGGTGCAAGGTGCACGGTATCTTTTACATTATGCATTGCACCACAAAAAGGTTCTCATTAGTCACCAATCAGAGTGTACTCATCTGTCCACTATTGTATCAACGAAATAAGATGCATCGTTTTGGTAGGCATCATGTAGCCTCCAGGCTCGACAAACCCCGACAAACCCCGACACACCCCGACAAACCCCGACAAACCCCGTTTGTCGGGGTTTGTCGAGGGGTTTTGCCTCGGGCCCACCGGCGACATGAGGCCTTCTTGTGTAGTGTTTTTCCACGTAAAGCTTGATGACTCCGTCTCGGCTTTTTGTTGGGAGACTCAAAAAAAAAAAAAGCCTCCAGGCTCGACAAACCCTGACAAACCCCGACACACCCCGACAAACCCCGACAAACCCCGACAAACTCCGACAAACCCCGACAAACCCTGACAAACCTCGACGTGTCGAGATATGTCGGGCCCACCGGCTACATAATGCCTTATGGTTATAATCGTTATGGTTACAATCGTTATGGTTACAATCGTTATGGTTACGATCGTTATGGTTACAATCGTTATGGTTACGATCGTTATGGTTACAATCGTTATGGTTACAATCGTTATGGTTACGATCGTTATGGTTACAATCGTTATGGTTACAATCGTTATGGTTATAATCGTTATGGTTACAATCGTTATGGTTACAATCGTTATGGTTACGATCGTAGTGACAATAATGAAAGATATGTAGCAGTGTACATCATATTACATGTAGTTCTGAGTAACCGTATTGTATTGCGCTTTTGAATTCCGCAGATATTTGTGTAAAGTATAACATGCATCTTAGTGCTGGAATCCTAATCAGGCAAAGATTAGCTCCAATTACTTTAGCGTCTTAACAGAGCTCTACAAGATTCTTCACAAATCTAGTAAAATAATATCAGAGACCGCTATTTTATGCAACTACTCTTCAATCTTCACTTAGAGCTGAACACGATAAGAAGTAAAAATCATGGATAGAACTTCAACCTGGTAACCTTGTTGCCTGCACAAGAGCAATTACACGTTTTTAAAGGCATGGTAATAATAAGAGTGTGTCCCACAACCAAGCACACTGCCTAGAAGTCCGGCGTTATGTTTTATAATGATCCTGGACCTAAGTGGCAAACTGCTCTATACAAAAAATGATAATAATAATAAGATCTTATCACATATCCGATCATGTGATAATATGTCCTGGTTAGCTCACACCTCACATATTGTATCAGTACCCACTCCCCACATGTATCAGTACCCAATTATAACTGAAACCTCCAACCCAAACATTCCCCTTACCATCATATGATTCTAGAAAAACAAGATATAAACAAGATATAAACAAGATATAAACAAGATATAAACAAGACCAATATATAAACAAGATATAAACAAGATATAAACAAGATATAAACAAGATACAAACAAGATATAAACAAGATATAAACAAGATACAAACAAGATATAAACAAGATACAAAAAAGATATAAACAAGATATAAACAAGATATAAACAAGATATAAACAAGATATAAACAAGATACAAACAAGATATAAACAAGATACAAAAAAGATATAAACAAGATATAAACAAGATATAAACAAGATATAAACAAGATATAAACAAGATATAAACAAGATATAAACAAGATATAAACAAGATATAAACAAGATATAAAACTAACCAAGAAAGCAGAAGCACGAGAGGTCCCACAGCTACAGGGTGTCTGTAATGTTCCAGAACTCTCCTAGCTCCTTTAGACTTGTAGTAGATGGGCTCCTCCAGTCCGCGCTCTTCGTTGGAAATCTGAGGGATATTTCACTAATTGTACTGTGATGACTGCTGGATGATAAGTGCTGACAATTAATGGCTCAGCAAATATGTGCGGTCACACTCCCAGGCAAAAGCTCAAAAGGGGTTCAGAAATCAAGTTTTTTAAATATTTCCAGCTGTCTGCAGCAGATTCCGAACAGAAACAGAATCAGTACAAAACTAAAATATATTAAAGTTCTTAGTATATTATATATGTACTAGTGTAACCCGGCCTACGGCCGGGATTTCACTGCCGCAGTTAAAAAGGGTAGGAGTAATTACCCGCTGAGTCAAAACCCGCATTAGGTGACCCAATAGTTTCTTAAACAATAATCTCATAATCAGTTATTTCTTGTGGATAATTTAATCATTATTAGGCACCACATTCCATGATCATAAGGTCTGAACACCGAGTATTACACCTCATCACTCCCGTCCTGAACCGCTTAAATCGTTATAGAAATTAACCCTTGTTAACTCCGCACCACACCCGCATATTATATTTGAAAACACGCATAACATTGTCGTATGAACTCTCTCTCTCTCTCTCTCTGCAGTCCAAACAGACCCCAAACACTAACAGTACTCCCTCCCCTAATAAGCTTAAGGTATAACATTACAGCAAATCTTCCGGGCTAATCCAATTATGACGCTACTTAAATGCAGCAGATAACATATTACACAGTAATGAGAGAGAGCGAGAGAAAGAGAGAGCAGGCCCCGTAACTCTTGCCGTTCTGCTCAAGCAACTTTATGTAACATTTGTGGTACAAAACCATCAATAAAACCACTTACCACCGGCCGATTTTTAAAAAAATTTCCTATGGGCTTCATCAGAGTTTTGTCGACACTATACCGAAAAAATCAGTCCCGTAACTCTTACCGTTTTTTTTGTATAACCGACCGGAAATTACACACGGACAGACAGACAGACAGACACACACACACACACACATTCTGGTGTTATTAAGGTGATAGTACTGCAATACTAACATGTTTGAAGCCGAAGAGTTCCATGAAATCAGCTAAAAGAACAGATGAAACAAGCCAAGTCCAGGCCAGAATGTGGAGAGCTTGTACGGTAGAAGTTGTAAGTGAGAGGGAGTAAAGGACACTACAGCGAGACCACAAGTAGTTTATCACCTGTAATTATACATTGTTATTAATTAGAGGACACTACAGCGCGACCATAGGTAGTTTATCGCCTGTAATTATACATTGTTATTGATTAGAGGACACTACAGCGCGACCATAGGTAGTTTATCGCCTGTAATTATACATTGTTATTGATTAGAGGACACTACAGCGCGACCATAGGTAGCTTATCACCTGTAATTATACATTGTTATTAATTACATGGCAATTACATATCTATTAAACCCTGTACATATCAACTAAATAATATGTATTACATATTCATTATAGTTTTTATCTTGTTCAACCCTTGCTTCAAGTTGCTGCATTTAGTGTTCCTAATTAATTCTCATCCCCCGGGACAAATTAACCTCTCATTAAATATACCTAATATGACTTATTACGAGTGATCAGTTATATTATGTATAAAGAATATTGTTCTAACGTGATATTAAAACTGGTTAACGAGCTAAACGAGCTAATAGAGATGTTTCAGTGTTTACTTTTCTGCAGAATGTAATGAGAATCATGTTTCCGTCACCTTTTTCTTAATACCGTCCCTTCTTTCCGTTTGTCATGTCAATTTTGATAGTAGGTTATTACTATAAACCAAGTCGGCATACCGGATTACAAGTTACTGCTGATTTAGTCCTGATAAGTTAACACTAGAACTTATTATTTAGATTTGAGAGCATTACTTCTTTACTTTCCAATATTATGTTTATATCATTGATTAAATCTCAATTTTGTAAAGAATTCGTTTTAAATTTCAAGTTTCTTATCAAATTTTGTTTTAATAAGAAACACAACACAGTAACTGTCACATAACTTGCAAATCAGACAGATGCTGGCCCACAATAGCTAGATATTACATTTCCGCTCTCAACCGTCAATAAGTATTGCAGTTCTATACGGGAAGTATATCTGAAGGCCCCAGTGACAATACCTCTCTTCATTACAATATAATGTGCTAACACCAGCCCACTTACCACGCAATAAAGTGGTGTACAGTGCCTGTAATTGTATCTGAGTGACCTGTAGCAACAGTCCTGTCTGTAGGAGGAAGCAGCGTTGCTAGGAGATAGGGAGTGTAGGATTGCTTGCGGAGGGACATGTAATGGTGTGTGGAGATATCTACCACGGTGTAATGATCTAATTGCTAATTACTTGGTCACGTGGGAGGTGTGGAGTTGAAGGTTTTAAAGTCTGCAGTGAGCTGGTAAATTGTGGCTGTATTTAATCTAGTGAATTCGAGTTTTTTTTCCACTGTTATACATTGTTGACTATTCTTATTGTATTTGTAACCAGTGCCGAATCCTGTAAGTATCAATTACTCCGAGGGGATCTAATATAACAGAGCTATAAGTTTATAACACTTTATAACACTTTATAACACTTTATAACACTTTATAACACTTTATAACACTTTTTAGTAGAGCCCTCTATTATATACTTATATAATGGTTTAATGACAGGTAGACGCCTCATAACGCCTCATTAAAGGATTATCTCCCAGGTTGCGGCAGATTATACAGATTATAACTCCTAGAAGATTCTATTTATAGGAAATAGTGGTTTTATCTTGGGAGGATATTGTAAAGAGTAACTTTTCAGCATCATTAGAACAGATCATTATGTACTAATTACCTTGGTAATTAGATGGTTCTCTCTGTCTTAATTGCATTAGTAATTATATAAATCAAATGATAAAATATGGAATATTCAAGCAGAGATTAAACGTAACTCCACAACTTGAAATAAACTGTCCAGCAGTCCATATTGCACCCACCCCATTGTTAAGAATACTTTCTTACGGAAGTACAGAACCCCACTAAAACGATTACATCTGTTGAACGTAGTAACCCACTTTCTATCTTATATTACTTTATTAGCGTACTAAATACTAATCTAAACACAGTCGTGTGCTACCCTTGGTACACAAGCAAACAGGAAGTTCTTAATTAGACCCCAGTTAATGGGGGTAGGTACAAGCTTTAGAATATTTAATCCAAGGCTATACAGTTGCACTGTACACTACTCTTGTGATTTACACGAGGTTAATATACTAATGTATGCTTGGATTCAATAGTACATTATGTAGATCTACTATACTATGATAGAGATTTAGAGTTATTTGAAGTGATTCTCTTTAGCCCTCAGTAAAATACTCTAACGGATAAACAGTAAACACCCCCAAATTATGTAAGTCTTCGGACAATTGTTTCAGTTCAGGTTCTATGGTTACTTTCGTTCTACGAATTAAGGTGACAGTTAATTTGTTAAGTAATAACAAGTCTGTAAATTAACACAAGCTCACATGAAGAGTTGTAGTGGTTGATATCAAGTAAAGTAATCTGTGTCTGGCAGGGGAGAGGTTGAGCTCGTACTTCAAGTGTTTCAGTAAAGAATGCTGCAGCACAAATAGGAGGAGAAGCAGAATGTTCTGAATCAAAGGGGAGAGGTCTTCAAATATGTCTGAAAAATCAAGATTTTAAAAATCAAGTTACTGACTGCTTTAAGACAACAGGGTGTGCCACATAAAATGTGACTTTTTTTCTACATACAAATTTCCACCGATAAAAAGTAGAAAACTGCAATAGTGAAAATTGTTGAAATGACGGCTGGTGAAACATTGATTTAGATTTGTCAACATTTCAACAAGACAAAATAAAAATTTCGTAACTAGATGGTCAACAATGATAAATCGACTTCCCATCATACATTTGGAGGTTACAAAAATGATAATCAAACCTGTATGCTGTAAAACACTGCTTTTATAACCGTTCCAAGCAACATGACAGATAAACCCGATTGTGTAAAGGGTGATGAGTGAGGCTATCACTCGGAGCTTGATCCCTTGGAAATCACATCTCATTGCGACAAGAGTGTGGACGGATGGGATCTATCAATTATTTGTCACATACCACCATTTGTCATTTCAAGGTTGCCAGCTTTTAAATACAGTCATCCTGATTAATGATTATTATTTGTACATGTGATATATTAATCAGATCTTTCAAATTATTAATGTTATCGTTTCAGCAATGTAAAGTGTTGTGCTGCTATTTCTATACTCAGCTTCTCAAATAATATTGTACTAGTCTCATTAAAACTAATTCTAAACTAATTGTTTATATACCCAGTCAACTAAAAGAAAAGAAGACTATTAACTACAATTGCAGCGTCAATCTGGCTACAGCACATTGTGAGTGAACATTTTTTGTTCTAATAACAGACCAACTGTTTACATTCTCGTGGGATCTTTGTTATCTATTCTTTAATTATGATGAGGAATTTGAGTTGATATAGTGCGACATATATTACGTTAACCACTCTTTCACAGTTTATTATTAAGCTTTCAAGCAGTAGACTATTTTGTTTTCTATATTCTATCACTTATCAGACTCTTACTTCAGTCTAGTTTTACATTATTTCATCATATTTTATTGATCTAAGGTTTAGTATTGCCAGATCCCAGTTCAATTTGTAGTTTTATATTCACAGGAAACGATGTGACAGAGTCAATATACAGGGTGGCCCAAAAGTGACTACCCACACGCAACCCTTTAATAACTCACGTAATTCTCCTTAGAATTGCACAGAAATTTCAGAGATTATAGATACGGATCAACCTTAGATTTCCTGAAAGTTTCGTTGAATTTAATTAATTACAGTGGGCGTGGCACGCCAATCCCTCTTTTTCGCTATTGTCACCATAAAGTGAGAACGCTTTCAGCTAGGAACTTCAAAGTTTCTAGACATGTTTGGTTTGATAATTGAAGTGCTTTCCCAAAATTCCAAGTTGGTTGTTTACAATTTAACAGAGTTATGACCCTTTTAAGATATTGCAGATACGTGATCTTGCCACTTAATCAGTGATTTCGTCACCCAATCAGTAATCTCATCGGGAGCTATTCGCGAGCAAGCAACAATGAGACTCATTAGGCGGTAACGAGCATGTTGGTCGATGACGATCTGATCACTATATATAGTAGTTTAATGTTGCCATGGGGTGGCAAGTCCCCATACATCATAGCCCGATAGTTTCACTGCGTCATTATATAGTAAAGTTTTTTTGTTTTTTTTTTGTCTTTTTAACAAAGTGGGATTTAGTGTTAAAACTTAACCCAAGACACGTGAAAAGTGAGTCAAACAGTATATATACATTCAATTAAATCAAGTGATGTAATTGGCAGAGGCCAGAGCACAATCAAATTTTTAGTGTTGCAATTGGCAAAGCACACTACAAATCAAATCGAAACATAATGATACAGAAGATCATCAAAAACTATAACCTCATAAGGTCAATTATAATAAATCAGACATTTCAAATCAAGCTCAACAGCCCAATTTCAAATCAAGAAAACAACAATTTTATTTAGTGAAACAAATTTTTTTTTACTCAATTCTTGGTCGGATAGACATTTATGCAAACTTGGTCGTTTATACTCAAAGTCCCTTCGTTAAAAGAGTTAGCTTTATTCAATAATAACAATGTCGATATAATCAATTTCCATATCAATATCAGACTAAACTATCGAATAAATAAATTATCAAGTTTTAATTATTAATTCGTTCTGATTAAATCTTTATAAATTAAGATATTTAATAATTAATACATTACTTAACGGGTGATACTCGTAAAATATCTGTAAAATATCTGTTCCATATATACACAGGACCGTCGACGAGTCCAACTCTGCGCGCGTCCTGGTAGGTTGTAAACCTACAATACATTACAAGCGGTTAAAATTTCCCAACATCGATCTGAGAGTTTTTCAGTGTATAGAACAATAATGGTAGTAATTACTGGGCCGCGCTCAGCCTGTCATTCCGCCTAATCTCTATTCGTGTTATGTTTATGAACATAATAGCCTGAGGTCCCCAGGTAAGATAGTAATAGTTTAAAGTGTGTGCCGCTGCAACTAGATTATATTACTACAATTTAAAATTGTTTGGAGTCCAAGTATCTTTTAAGTCTGCAGCAGTCTGTGGTTGTATTAAATGCTCTATGACAGTGTGCCAATGCAATACCCTCCATTAGCTCCGTTTAACTCAATACTCAAAATAAGCAGGGCCAGTGATTTGCTTTACACTTTACGAGTAAAATCACTGGCCCTGTTTTACCTAGGGCTCGCCAATCTTTGTGCGCGGCGCTCTTTTCAAGCTAATCCCTGCGAGCAACAATAAACGCCGCTCATATTTTCGCAACCACTAGACTGTAGATCGGCGAGATGCGAAGGATTGACATTTTGAATCAAGGTAATTACACGTTATGCAGCTTTAAAATGTATAGCTTCAATTATAAGTTGGCCGGGGCGGGGGTCTTCATCAAAATTCTTTTGAAATTGACTTTATACATCATAGCTATTTTTGATAGAGGATCGAGATTAATATTTACCAGCTGCTTTTGCGGTCTCATGGAAAAATATTGTTTCTAGCAAAAAGTTACCGTCGGTGCAAGGTTACCGTTTAACTTATGTGCATGTATTTTGCGATCGATTTTCAATCGCGAGTTGTGAAAATCGAGTAAAAACTCGTTCAAAAACTTTTATCACGTCGTGACCCCCACGCGGTCGTTTCACCCCTGTAGAATTTCTACGATACAGGTGGAGGCGCGCACTCGTGCGCGGCGGGTCACACAACGTATGAAAATAAAAAAGAGGTCCAAGATTTTCAAAATTGAATAGATCAAAATTTTGCATAACCGATTTTTTCTAATTTTAGTTGATATTTTTGTCTACATGTACAGGTGATTTTATGCTGTCTGTTATCCACGGGTTCCTTAAATATTAGAAGGGTTAGCTTTGTGAGTTATATGGCTTTTTAAGCTTACAGGCCAAGTCGAAAGCATTTCCGAATGTGTAAAAATGTTGTTGGATTTGATGATTCTGGTGTATCGATCAAATATATAAATCCAGGCCATATAACATCTTTTTATTTATTATAATCAGCTATAATTTACTATAATCAGCGTTCGAAAATACGTCGTTTCCAGTTGGCTTTATATCAACTGTCTCAACGTTTTTGTGTATAGTGATTACGCATCCTCTCAATTGGCACATGACAGGCTCGAATTTGCAACATCCTGATTACAAATTTGTCGCATAGCTTTTAAGAATGTTTTTCATACATAGTTATAATCCAATATACCTTATTGGCCTATCTCAAAATTTTGTATGAGCCATCTTTTCTAAATGGCCCCTAAAACATTGGTTTTCTTTCATTTATTTATCTGTCCAATCGTCTTTTAGTTGATATTTTTTGTCCACATGCACAGGTCTGAGGTGATTTTATGCTGTCTGTTATCCATGGGTTCCTTAAATGTTATGTTAGAGGGGTTAGCTTTGTGAGTTATATGGCTTTTTAAGCTTACAGGACAAGTCGAAAGCATTTCCAAATGTGTAGAAAATTTGTTGGATTTGATGATTCTGGGGTATCAATCAAATAATCCACATCCTTTACTATAATCAGCGTTCGTTTCCAGTTGGCTTCAACTGTCTCAAAGTTACAGTGTATAGTGATTAAGCACCCTCTCAATTGGGACACGACAGGCTCGAATTTGCAGCATCCTGATTACAAATTTTTCGCATAGCTTTCAAGATTGTTTTTCATACATAATTATGATCCAATATATCTTAATACTTTTTAGCTGAACTTAAATTGTTTATTATTATTTAGTTTTTTGTCAATCAATACCGGAACTGATATAATCCCCATGCTGCATGCGGGTTGAGCAAGCTCCATACGGTCAGAGGGCCTCATGGTGAAAAATTCAGATTTGCTCAATGCCCTTGCTAACCTATTAAGATAGTTAAGTCACAAGTTACAAGTAGGTGGCACAGGAGCAACCTGTTCACACCAAATTGTCAATAAAGATGAATGTTATGGTCCTAGGCCCTCTAGGTGACACAGGACAAGTACTGTTCTCAAATTTGAAAGCAAACAACCAAGTTATCTTTGATTTCGAGGTTGATGATTTATCCTTTATTTATTTTTATTGATTGATTTCAGACTACAATTATATGATAGTCAATAATCTTTGTTGAATATTCTTTTGATATAACATTTGATTTATCTCAGATTATGGACCGCTCATTCCTAAGTGTGCTCAAAACCCTGAAAATCGGGCATTCCATCCAACTCCCTCAAGACAACTATGCTGCTCTCAATATGTTACTTCCCATGGTGCTGCAAAAAGAACATAGAAAAGTGTCAGAATTGATTAGCAGTAGTCCATATTTTGACATTGATACTGTTTTACCAAAAATAAAGCGAACTTTACTTCATATGGCTGCAAACATTGGTGCAGCTGAATGTGTTGCAGTTCTCTTGAACGCTGGTGCCAATCCAAATAGGCCAGATAGCAATGGGGTTGTTCCATTACATTTTGCTGCTCGTAATGGATTTAAAGATTGTTGCAAGCTTCTTTTAAATAAAGGTGCGGATCCAAAAGTACCAGATAACGATGGTTTAACATCTGTTCATTGGGCAGCTCTAAGTGGCAGAAATGAGCTCCTTGCTGATTTGCTTTCACGGAACATTGAGCTTAATGTACGTGATAAAATGGGTCAGACAGCTTTGCATTTTGCGGCCATGCATGGACATTATAAAACAGTGGAATATTTAGTTGACAACGGTGCTCAAGTAAATGATGTGAACATTGAAGGGCATTCACCTCTCATACTGTCAGCTAAAGAAGGGCACCAACAATGTATAGATCTTTTGCTATCATATGGGGCTAGTCCTTCAGCTAAAAATTCAAATGGTATGTCAGTGTTACAAATCTTGGTTTCTAATCGGTACCTTGACTGTGTCTATTCTTTGACACAGTCTCACCCTACTCAGTTGTGCAATCTCATTGAGACCCTCAGAGTTCCTGAAATGATCAACTACAAATATGTAATTGAATGTATCCAGCATATTTGCTGCAAAAAAAGAAGTTTAGTTTTAAAGATTTGGGAGACTCTGGTTTCTCTAACAATAAATACTGGAAAGGAAGTCATGTCTTCTAATACTGATAAGGCTACTCCAAAAGCTTTTGTCAGTCTTGTGAAAGCCTTGAAACAAATCAGCATGTTAGACGAAGTTTCTCTCATTGTATCTCACTGCAGCAAATCTAGAACTCACAGTGATTCAAGCACACCAACTACAATGTCCCCTCCAACTACCCCATCAGGGTCTAGTTCTTTCACTTTTGGATGTTTCTTTGAAAGCCCTGTGATCATAAATCGACTTGATGATGTTTGGATTATTCTTGAACAGTGGATGGCCATGCTTAGTAAAGAAGTCATTGCAAAACGCAGGTCAGATATATCAATTTCTGAGCTGCTAGCTTCAACTGATACCGATACCAAAGCTGGAAATCTGTTCCTCTGTGACACATTTGATGGTGACTCTAAATCACTGGATAAAGTCTCAGATAATTTGTGCACAGTCATTGAGGCATATCATCTGTGGTCAAAAGACACCTCTCTTCACCTTAAATTTGAAGAGTTTGTTACCTCCTATTCCGATGTCTTTAAGGTTTTCCTTGCTCACAACAGCTTTTTCATATTCAACCAACTTAAGTTTTTCTTGGAATCTCCAAGTTTCATGAGACAGTTCAATGGAATCAGAAAAGTGATTTATCAGAAAGATCTTGCTCTCAGAAAGAAATGGTTTTATGACAATTTATATGAAGATATTGCTCCGAATACTCACCCTGATGACAGTGCAAAGATCAGAATCCGTCGAGATGACATATTCAACAGCTCGTGTTCAGAGATCTACAATGCTAATTTAGACGATTTGAGGAAGAATTTTGTGATTTCATTTCATGGGGACCAAGGTATAGGAGCTGGTGTGAGGCGTGAATGGTTCAATATTCTTACAAATGAAATGCTAAATGAGGATTATGCACTTTTTACTAATTCGAACGATGGTATGACCTTCCAACCTAGTCATATTTCCGATATTCAAGAAGATCATTTAAATTATTTCAGATTTGCAGGGATTATAATGGGGTTATCCTTGTACCACAGCAATGTCATCAATATCCATTTTACAAAATCGTTTTACAAGCATATTCTTGGGATTCCATCTGATTACACTGATGTTAGGTCCATTGATCCAGGATATGCTAACAGTTTACAATGGTTGCTGGATAATGATATTACAGAGTTTGAAGATGATCTGGGACTGACTTTCAGTGAAGATCAGAATGTTCTGGGTGAAGCCAGGGTGGTAGAACTAAAACCAGGAGGTTCCAGTATTCCAGTAGCTGAAAGTAACAAACAGGAATACGTGGAGTTAGTAACAGAATATAAAATGACAAGCGCTATCCGGCCCCAGATCAACAGTTTTCTTGATGGATTTCATTCCATAATCCCAGCCTCACTCGTCGCTATATTCAACGAAAACGAGCTGGAATTACTAATGTGTGGGGTTCCCAACATTGACCCCCACGACTGGGAAACAAACACCACCTACAACAACTACGAGGCTGAAGATCAAGAGATCCTCTGGTTCTGGGAGGTTGTCCACGAATTTACCCCTGAGGAGCGCGCACTGCTCTTACAATTCTGCACTGGTAGCTCCAAGGTGCCTCTGGGAGGGTTTGCTGGTCTACAGGGATCCGGGGAGGTGATGCCCTTCACCATTAGTAAAACTCATGACCAGAATAAATTACCTACTGCCAGCACTTGTTTTAATTTACTGAAACTGCCAAGTTATAAATCGTTCGAAATTGTTAAAAGTAAGTTAAAGATAGCCATTAAGTATGGTTCAGAAGGATTTGATTTTGTATGAAATTTTGATGTTGCTTTATTTTGTGAACTGATTTTTACGTTATGTTATATATAATTTTGTATACATGAGTTGTTTTAGTTGGAAGACGTGACATACGTTGAAGTATGAGATAAATTGGTAGTGTGCAAGTATATATGATATGATTTTCAAGTTTTTATGCAAATTACTACCAAAATAAACAGCAATATGCAAGTTGATTGTTTTTATTGAGACCTCAGTTATTATTGTAAGCTCATTTTGGAATTTAATTGCATTGATTTTTAAGGATTTCTGTAGACCTATTACGACTCGCCATAATTTATTTGTCAAAATTTCCCGGATATTTTCAGTTTGAATACCAAATTTTTTTGATCTTTTGAGTCTCATTCATCTTGTAAATAATGCACATAAATTAAATTCTACCATAATAATAATCTGATCTCATTCTCTGCGGCATGATTAACTTATTTAATTTCTGCTTCAGATTACAGTTATATTTATAGCGAAATTCGAGTGTTCATCAATGAATATCCAAATATAGATTCCAAATGATGATGTAAGCTACCAGATAGTACGTACCAGAGTGCATACCAGAGAGATAGCAACCAAGCCCCACAGTCGTCTAATGATAACGCCTAAGAGATCAGAACATGCAACAAGCGGTAACAGGTACTTGGTGGTTAAAAAAAAACATTTTTCCTTTGCAAACAAATCTCCAGATATCTAATCTTTAGACAACCTGGTTAGCTTTAATGTTCTTAATAAAATTGATCAAAAATAAGTTCATCACCCTACCAATTATGGACGATTAACTAATTAACTTGCAGAACAGAGAAAGAGATACACCCTCTAAGACAATGGCCATGGAGGAACAAGCACATCGAGAACACGCTAAAAAACCCAAACTTTACGTTTTGTAGAACTGATATCAACTTGATCGTCGAGAAAGATGCTGTTGGTATGTGTTACTTTCACTTTTAAATAGCGACGGACAAAATCTTAAGTGGTATAATTTTACTGTTTCGTCAATCTCCATAATCTCAGCTATTCAAACATATCATTGCAGTGATCATATTATACCCACTATAATATTGAATAATTTGGACTATTTTAAAAACATCGCAGATTACATCAGCGAGATTATGAAGCACCCCCTGAAGAAGCTCTCCAACGAGTTGAAGCATCTCTCAGTTCGGTTCCTCCGAACATCCAAAGCTGAGGTCCAAACTGCTTTAAGACTCATCTTCCATGATAACCTCTCTCACCTTGCACTAGGTAAGACACACATTCCAAAGAAGTACTATTTTATAGTTTTGAAGTATCTGACACATCAGTTCTCGTGTTTTTACTAATTACTTAGTTGACTAATTATGTTGTCTTGCAGCGTCAGGCGTACATGCGTTCTCTTTGTTCCTGATGAGTATGGACAAGTACAAGTTCAGTAAATCTGTCCGGTGTCTTCTTTCCTTTTCTGTAGGACACTTCTTCAGGTTATTAAATGGATTTATGAGTATTACGACTGTCATGTTATATGAATAAATATTATAAAATTAAATAGATTTATGTAAATTTTCTGGTTACATTGAGACCGAAAAACTCATTTAATTCCTACTAAACTAAAGCAGTAAATTAATTAATTAATTAGTTAATGAATTAATTAATTAATTAATTAACTAACTAATCTAGGTAATAATAAACTAACACCACCAGATGGCTGGTGGATCACAACATATCAAAGCGAGTAACTGACTGCAGTGTGGTTTATCTAGCAGCTGCATTCCAGTGCCTCACTGAGGAGCTTCTCACCCGGACCATCCAGACCAAAGTAACATCAGATTCCAGCAAAGGTATTTCCTGGGCACATCTGTGTTGTCTGAAGCATTTGTTGTGTTTGTTCGTGTGTTCGTGTGTTTGTTTGTAGTGTGTCTGTGTGGGTATTGTGTGTTGATAACGTTTGAACAGATTAGCAGATTATTAAGATTATCCTGTTCTGCTTTACGTTGTGTTTTGAACATGTGTATGCTTGAAATTCAATGACTGCATTTTGGGGAGATTATCAAAAGTATTGATTCATATAAAACAGTGGAGCGACCGACGTGAAACCAAGCAAGCACGTGCATTATTCAATCAGTTCACGTGCAAGTTGAAACACAGAATGATGCTAAAAACGACCACGAATTTAAGATTAATTTAATTACCTGTTTGACACATTGTGAAAGCACATAGACTCTAATGATCTGACTGATGGATACAAATTGATTAACATTCGATTCTAGATGAGTGTGATCTCCCCATGTAAAATGCAAACACTTAACCAAAACCCGTGATCACGTGTTACATGATCACGTGTCACATGATCACGTGTTACGTGACACTTGACCACGTGTGACTGATGGAACACCACGTGTTAGGGAAGCAGAAAGCGGGGAAGGAAGTGCCCACTACACAGGTGTATCAGTACTACAACATCCTAGACTGGGACACCAGCTGGTGCCCTCCCTGCCTCAACAGAGACTCCGGTCCTAGCACCAGCGGATGGGTTGCTGGAGGTACGCGATGCGCTTGCTTTATGTGGCGCTGCGCACACACTCACCCCGCGTGCATTGTGTGCCAATCTTAACGCTTTACACGTTTTTACCCCGTGTACAAGCACTAGCTCTCATCTCTTGCACTGTTTTCGTGTGGATGCTAAGATTACTTTGTGGTAGCATATTTGCAGGTGCTATAGTGCGCTATGTAGCTATAGTGCGCTATGTGTGCCACCCTTCTACCTGCGCTATCATGTTCCTGCGCTGTGTGTGCTTAAATACAACCTTATCCCAGGGGGTCTTCCATTTGAAATATTGTGAAAAAATGTGAAAGTAATTTTGTGAAAATCCAAAGCTGGCAGGATAGAATTTTACATTTTTGTCACATGGATACCCTCTGCAAGCACCAGTAACCATAGTAACCGCTACTGTGAGCTGATATGTGGTTCTATGTCTCCTCTGTGTTTAATTCTCTGTTACGTGTTAAGCAGATACCTGGGTTCTTGTGTGAATGGCTACACATTGCTTGTCAAGATTAACATTATTATCATTGCATTAGTAGCTAATCTTGTCATTAGTAGCTAATCTTGTCTGATTTCTTATTGATTTTAACTCTTCTTTTTATCAAAGTTAAACTCTTAAACTTGTTGGTTTCTCTTAATGTCTATTAAAAAGCAGTTTTGTATAATTTTTAATAGAATTTTATGAGAGAAGGGATACAGCTGCACTGGGTGCTAAGATAAATTAACAAACAACAAACAAATAATATAATAAAGTGAAACTTGTAATTTAGATTTAAAGACAACCATTACCCATCAATCCCGTAATAACAAGGTACTCTACTACAATTTAAATTTAGATTAAATTAAGTTTAATGTTGGGGTGTTATACCCTAAAGCATAGCCTCTTACGTTAAGAGGAAATATGAGAGGTAATATAAAACAATACAGATTTACATACTCGCATGAAGTAGCTTGACATTTGAAAATGTACTGATATCAGTACTCAATCATCTCTAAGTTATCTCTTATCTGGTTATTTTCTATGACTGGAGCTGGATTATAATAATACTATAGAGCTTCTGTGCCGGTATGCACCAGTGTCCAGTTTATGCCAGTATGCACCAGTATTTGCCGGTATTTGCCGGTATGCACCAGTATTTGCCGGTATGCACCAGTATTTGCCGGTATTTGCCGGCATGCACCAGTTTATGCCAGTATGCACCAGTATTTGCCGGTATTTGCCGGTATGCACCAGTTTATGCCAGTATTTGCCGGTATGCACCAGTTTATGCCAGTATTTGCCGGTATGCACCAGTTTATGCCAGTATTTGCCGGTATGCACCAGTTTATGCCAGTATGCGCCAGTGTGCGCTGGTATTTGCCAGTATTTGCCAATATGCACCAGTTTATGCCAGTATGTGCCAGTATGAATACTCACTTTTCCCCAATGACTGGACCTGGATAGTAATGATATTACAAAGTACAGCTGCATATGACTGGACACGATTCTCAGAACTGGTAGAGCAATGTAACCGCTATTTCCCTAATATGGTATAATTACTAGCGAGATCTCTCTCTCTGCAGGTTATGTAAGATGCTTTAATTGCACCTGCTTTTCTTTACAATATAATGCATCTGCTCTGGAGATATTGACGAAAAAAATCAGAAGATAACGTCAAATTTTATGATATCATTGGCAAATAAGTTCTAACTTCTTAAGTTGGAAGAGCGCAAAATAGAAGGTTAGTTGAGCTACATAACACAGTTACATAACACAGTTACATAACACAGTTACATAACACAGTTATCTGTGGAATTGTGTAAAACTGCATTCTATTGGCCAAGTATTCTTGTCACTATCAAGTTTTAGTAATTCAGAGGATTCTCTCAAGTTTAGAACATTTTGCCGGTTGATGGTAGGCGAAATCTCATTCTGTCAAATGGGATCCAGGAATAAGGTCCTGGAGCTAAAACGGGCTGTATGTTGGACCAGATGAATCTAATGTTGGCCACAATTTCTATAGGTTCATAAGTAAGGAATGTGCCAAATCCTGTTCAGCTTTTTATCATTTTCCGGGCTACTATCTCTTCGCACTGTTTCGTAAACCCGAAAAACAGAATTTTCCGCACAACATTTATTTCAGCTTTGAAGTCACTTCGCATGATTTTGAATTCCGACATTGTAATTAAGTTCAGCTAATTCTTCCTTACAGTCTGAAAAGAGGCGTTGAAAAGGTCTGATTATCAGGATAGAATATTAGTGCGTTATAATGTACTGTGTATACTGTGCATGCTGTGTATAGTGTATACTGTGTATAGTGTATTATGTACACACATAGTCCTCTTACTAACAGTGTATATTCTGGCTACTGATGACAAATGTACATTGTACACTTTACAGTTAAAGTAATTCAACACTGTATACATATTACACACAGAGGGCACATTAGCCACTTACTATTAAATTAAAGGACCAGTTAACTGAAAAATTTGTAGTCTCCAATTTGGCTAAGATTTAAATCAGCTGTGACAAACTGGTAAAGAATCGTATCGCCGAAAGAACCAACTCTCTAGCGTACGTGTAACGCGTGTTATTGCAATAATAAGCTGTGGCCTCGTGACGTCACGAAGTCCCTCAGTGCGCGCTGGCATAGCGTAATACGTTGCAAATGTTTATCGTTGTCATTAAAACACATGTAACTCACTCAAATTTTAGAATTATGACTATTACCCTAGTTCTCCCAAATCCTTATAGTTTTGGCTATCATCCTAACTAAAGGAATAGCTGATTGGATGTACAGTGCTCACGTCATGATTTTAAACAGTGATATAGCTTCTTGAACAGTGGCGGGTGAATGTAGGTTAGAAAGTTTCTGCTATTACAGTTCTTATGTCATATGTGATAATTTCGGATTGTTTTCATTGCTTAATTACACAAGCAGCCAGCAGGGAGACTGTACCGATTATTTTTCCCCAGTCCATGAAACTCTAACGAATTTAGAAAGGATCTAGATAAGTAGGAGTTTGTTCAATTCCGAGAGCAATTATATTTATAGCATAGCGAAATTTCTAATTTTAATCCGCATGTGTCAGCCAGTATAGGAGACAAGAAGTCTGGCTACTTTACGGCCGTTCCTCTGGAACCATCAGTAGAAGTAGCTTCTATCAGAACAGTGCCGTGGGAACAGAATTCCCGCCAAAATACCCGGTCTACCAAATAGTAATACAGATTGGAGTTCGAGTGTATGGTGTGCGGTGTGTTTTGAATTAGACTTGCGGCTTACCTAGTTGTTATCCTAATTGCATTATCATCGGTACATACTTACTTTGTTACTTTGTTACTTTGTAGGGCTTCATAGAATCCTCTATCGGGCCATCGAAAAAGTCGACCCCCCGGACAGTGTAGAAACTGTTTTATCACCACTCCAATCCAGCAAGGAGTTTCCATTCCGACGGTTGTATCCTGGAGCTGGAGGCTCGTCCGGAAATGACTTCACGAAGTTCGTTAAAGCTGCTTTGAATTGCATAGGATCCTCGATGGTGTGCATATGTGTTGGGATTACATTCCATAATCGAGGTCCGGTTACTGCAAATGAGTTGTCATGTAGTGCTTGATTACGTTGACTGCTGGACTTAGCTATACTGGGCACAACTGCTTTTTGACCATGTCTGAGAGTCACCGAGAACTGGATACCAATATCATTAGGGCACTTGCAATGCAGAACTTTCCACATGTTAATGATTAAATATCGTTCTCTTCTTCTTTGCAATGACATCAGATCTAGGGCCTTTAATCTCTGCCAGTAGTTGAGGTGCATAACATAAATAAAATACTGGTAAGTTTAAATACCAAGTGCAAACGTGTTCAGTCGATCGACCCACTGAACAACTATAGAACTTCCAAGACCCTATTATTCTTTGGCCATATATTACGGCACGATCGATTGTTAGATGGTTAAAGTTAAACGACATTTCACGTAAAACATTGTCGCCACAGGTTGATCATGGACACTAACAGCTTAATTTGAGATAAATGACTTATGAGTTTCTCTAAAGTTAACTCTAAAGTTGTGCAGTCCAGTCATTTTTGGACATTTATGGAAATGAACCTGCAAATGTTCAGATACTAACGAAACTTTGCACAGACCTTCCCGAAGGTGTGAATAAACGATTTTCGTTTGGAGACATTTTTTTGACAGTGGAGAAAACCCAGGAGGGCCACGCCCATATTGACCCAATAACGTAACCGACCCCTTGCTTCTGAAGGTCGTAGAGACTTCAAAATAGGCTTAAACGAAGCCGCATATGCATGTTTATATAGGAGTTATTGAGCAACACATGGCCTAAAATCCATACTTTTCGAGAAATTCGCCAAAAACCATTTTGGGCGTGGTGCTGAGCCCATTTTCGATAGGATTGTGATAGAGTCTTTAGACAGGGTGCAAAAGAACTGCAATTAGCATATTAACATATGACTTACGAACAAACATATGCCTTAAAGTGCTTACTTTTTCAGTTATTGGCGAAAAACTGATTTTCGGTTCCAGAAATCATGCAAAACTATGGGTATCTGGTAAATTGGGCTATGAAGGCCCTAAAGGTTTTTAAATGTGTGCAAATTGTGCAGAATGGCCATGTTTATATACAACTTATGAAGCAACATGTAGCCTAAATTACTTACTTTTCGAGTTATTCGGGGAAAAACATTGTATTATGTCCATTTTCTACCTGTAAAATACAGTCTCACGGGCTCCTCTGCGCGCGCAAGGGACTTCGTGACGTCATCGCCAAAATAATACAAACGCTATTTACACGCGTTAGAGAGCAGTTAGAGATTTAGGAATTTCGACTCGTTGCTTAGTTTGCTATTTGTCACAATCTGTCAAAATATGAGGATAACTTTTTTTTCAGTTAACTGGTCCTTTAAGGGGGCAGGGGGGGGTCTTTTTGAAATTTCTCTCGAAATTGATTTTATAGTCGTTTTTGATAGAGAGGAGTGATATCTATCTGTTGCTTTTGGTCTCATGGAAAAATATTGTTCCTAGCCGAAGTTATTGCCGGTCAAAGGTCAGCGCTCATGTGTAATTGTATTGCGCGAGCGATTTTCAATCGCGCGCCCTGAAAATCGAGTCTAAAAATTTATCTTCTCCTACAGTTTTTGAGCAATCACCTTGAAACTTTCAGGATATGTTCAAACGACCATTTAGAAACTTCTGGTCGATCAGAATTTTGAGATAGGCCTTTTAAATTTTTTTATTCAATTTTGAAAATCCCGGACCTTGAAAAATCGTCAAAAAACGAGGTCCAAGATTTTCAAAATCGAATTAAAAATTTTCTAAGGCCTATCTCAAAATTCTGATCGACCAGAAGTTTCTAAATGGTCCTTAAAACATATCCTGAAAGTTTCAAGGTGATTGCTTAAAAAATGTAGGAGAAGATAGATTTTTAAACTCGATTTTCAGGGCGCGCGATTGAAAATCGCTCGCGCAATACAATTACACATGAGCGCTGACCTTTGACCGGCAATAACTTCGGCTAGGAACAATATTTTTCCATGGGACCAAAAGCAGCAGATAGATATCACTCCCCTCTAGCAAAAACAACTATAAAATCAATTTCGAGAGAAATTTCAAAAAGACCCCCCCCTGCCCCCTTAAGTTGACTAGTTAAGTTAATTATGAACTTTGCTTAAATACTTTAAATTAATTAGATATTATCTGGCCGGGTGCAAAGGATAAAGTATTAATTTCCTGTCTAGTAATAATAGATTATAGCATTATGATAATATCGAAAATAATTCCAGCTTTAAGTATAATACTTTACATAGTTCACTCTGTGAAACCCAACTTTTAGTGTCCACAAAATGTTTACCGAGGTAGAGACTGAACAATGTTGAGTCAACATGCTGACTGCTCTAAGTCTATCCTAACAGCTTCAAACCAAAGGCTCAGAAAAAACCGAGGCTTGGGTTCAGATTATCTGTCTTTCTCTGAGCTAAATGTACAGTATTTGTCTTACTACAGTTATACACGTTTTACATGCTCACTTTACGTACATGACGTATCAGGCATCTATAGCCATATAATATATATACACTATACAATTTACATTGTATAGTGTATAATGTATAATGTTTATAGTTCTAACTGCCAAGTCTAATTTATTCGATAAGATTTAAGATTTGAAATTGTTTGCAACATTTGGCTTGATAATTGAAAAACCTTTCCCAAAGTTTTCAAGTTCATTGGTTAAATATGGATAAGTTCATGACCATTTCAATCTCAATCGGATACGTGATCCAGCACTCAGTCAGTGATCTCGTTCACTGGTTAATGGCCTGTTTGGCTCACATTGCACCGATTGATAGGTTGCAGCCTGTTATGGGCGGATATGTCAACTTCCAGAATGTATTCACTGGGGCTCTACTAGAACCGGATGATGAAGTGGGTGGAGAGGATACGGCTTTTTCTGAAAGGGTCACGATCTGGTGCGCCATCAGTTCGCCCACAGAACCATCGGACAACATCTTGGAACACACTGGCGGCTAGGGAAGTCCTCCTGACCCTACACGTGTGACTTCTTCCTGTGGGGGTGGGTGAAGACCAAACTCTATAAGAGATATCTATAACTGCAAACATTCACCAGCTAAAGCACCACCTGACGACATCATCCATAATATGGACCCAGCGTTTGTACGAACGCTTGTCGGGTGTGAAGAAGCGGTGCTTTGCCTCAAAGGGTGATTGCGCTGGGGGACGACAATTTGAACATCTTAATTGAAATTATTGAATTTGTTTTTTGTGTTGGGAATTTTATTAGTGATTACATTTATTGATTTATCTTAAAATGTGTGTTTTCCTTTCTAGCAAAGTCATATCGGTATCCATCAAAGCTACTGAACATCATTAATGCACGCTAACGCCTTACTCTTGATCAGATTGGGTGACGAGAATCCCTAATTGAGTGCAAATATCACTGGACTGTGTGCTAGCGGATACATATCCGTTGGATTTAAATTGGTTCATAACTCAGCCATATTTTAACCAATGAACCTTGAAACTTTTGCGAAAAGTTTTTCAATTATTCAAGCCGAATGTGTGCAAAAAATTTTGAGTTCTTAGCTTAATGCGTTCTCATTTTTGAAGACAATAGTGGAAAAGAGGGCAGTGTCACGCCACGCCCACTGTAATTGGGCGGGCTTACGAACTTTCAGGAAATCTAAGTTTGACCCATATCTATAATCTCTGAAATTTTGGTGCAATTTGGGACGAATTACGTGAGTTATTAAGAGGTTGCGTGTGGTAGTCACTTATGGGCCCACCTGTATAATAATGCAAGTGAAATGTTTCAGTTGGTTCAGTGTACGAGATCGGTCATGTAATTAATGAGTCAGTTAATAATGATGTAATTAATGTGGGCACAGCGCGCAGCGACATGGCAGTAGCTCGTAAATGAACACGATAAATTAGATAATAATATATTAAATTAAAATTAAATTAAATAAATTAAATACGCGCATGCATGAACGACTTAAGCAATGAAAAACTTTAGACGGAATAATAGTTATCGCGCGTTCATACAAGTGACATAAAGGGTTTGTTTTTCTTTTGGGGCACTTTGGACCAGACGTCCTGTTTAACAAGAATCACGATGTTGTAATCTTCTTGTAAATATACCTCGATCGACAATCCAATCATACATGAGACGGAACAGGAGGAACTCGTAAAACTAAAAGGCGTTCAGAATTCTCGTTTGAGTGCGTAACTCACACTTAAATAGTTAAGCATAATCTAATCGAATTGCAAGCATACATTGAACGGCAAGGAATACATTATATCTGTTAAGGAAAGTAACCAAACCGTTCGAAATTGCTCTTTATTTTGAACTCTTCTTTTCTTCGAGTTTCCGGACCTGTACCACACACTTTTTGAAAGTCACCTATCTTATGGCATTACCGTTTGGGGAGGTGCAAGTAATAATAAACTTCAACCACTATTTGTAGCCCAGAAAAAGTGTGTTCGTATCATGTTTGGTGACAAAAAAGCATACCTTGATAAATTTATGACATGTGCTAGGACTAGACCTATCAGTGAACAGAAACTTACTAGCAAATTCTTTGAGAGAGAGCACACCAAGCCAATTTTTGCCCGTCAATCACTCATGACATTGCATAATTTATACGCGTATCACTGCTGCAATGAACTTTTTAAAGTCTTTAAATATCGAACACCAATTGCACTATTTGAACTTTTCTGTTTGTCTAAAAGACCCGGCAAAGAAACTCTTCTTATAACAACCATGCCCTCAAACAGTTTCGTTTACAAATCTAGTTGCCTTTGGAATTCATTCCGTCAGATGTTGGCACTGAACGACCTTGAAATCACCCATGGTGTATTCAAATCAAAGGTAAAAAAAGTCATTCTCTCGTCTCAGGGTAAAGGTGACAAGAATACCTGGGCCCCTTTGGCAAACTTTCTGAACTCAGGCAGCTTGAACGACTAAATTTGAAAAAATAAAACTTCTTGTCTGAATGAACTATTAGAACCTCAAGAAGCTGATCCGCATGTCTCCGCTACTAAAATGTTTAATGAGCCCAATCACTCATCACTTAACAGTTTAATCTTCAAAGTGAGTTGTACAATCTAGGTTGTTTTAAGTAGCTGTTGATAGTGTAAAACAGGAGTGACTTGATCGTTTTCATAACTTCGATTTACAATTTGTACCATAATAAAACTAGCACTGCCATGGGGTTCAAAAAGGGTCATTGTAAGCCTCCAGCGTAATGGTCCTAAGTCTCTGCCCCATGCAGTGCCTGTCAGCATCAGCTAACAGAATAGCCCTAACATAACGATCAAGCCACAAATTAGGTTCTATAATGATTTAATATTGTTGAATAAAGAGATTTGAATATAATATTTGTTTTATTCTGAATATTTGTTTTATTCTGAACTCACGTAATTCTCCTTAGAATTGCACAGAAATTTCAGAGATTATAGATACGGATCAAACTTAGATTTCCTGAAAGTTTCGTTGAATTTAATTAATTACAGTGGGTGTGGCACGCCAATCCCTCTTTTTCGCTATTGTCACCATAAAGTGAGAACGCTTTCAGCTAGGAACTTCAAAGTTTCTAGACATGTTTGGTTTGATAACTGAAGTGCTTTCCCAAAATTCCAAGTTGGTTGTTTACAATTTAACAGAGTTATGACCCTTTTAAGATATTGCAGATACGTGATCTTGCCACTTAATCAGTGATTTCGTCACCCAATCAGTAATCTCATCGGGAGCTATTCGCGAGCGAGCAACAATGAGACTCATTAGGCGGTAACGAGCATGTTGGTCGATGACGATCTGATCACTATATATAGTAGTTTAATGTTGCCATGGGGTGGCAAGTCCCCATACATCATAGCCCGATAGTTTCACTGCGTCATTATATAGTAAAGATTTTTTTTTTTTTGTCTTTTTAACAAAGTGGGATTTAGTGTTAAAACTTAACCCAAGACACGTGAAAAGTGAGTCAAACAGTATATATGGACACGTTCATTGAAGTTTGAGGAAATTGGTAAATTTCTAAAACAGCGTTTTTGACGATAGTGGTTTAATTTTAACATATATTAATCTAGCGTGTTCATAAGTTCTGAACATTAGCCACGTGACCCATACTCCCATATGCACTGCTCAAAAATAAAATGTATTGCTTTTAGGCACTATTATGTAAAAAATGTCACATTTTTGTGACATTGTTTACCATAGCTGCCCAATTAGCATTTTTTGGTCTTAGATATAGTAGATTAGGTGAATCTAACAATTATGATACAATGTAGGCCTAAAGGGCAGTGATCGAACGGCTTTAAGGCAACATTTCGTAAACTTTGTCACACTCAGAATACGAGACCTCTTTTCTACTGTGAGGTGTCCATAAAACCCTTTCAACTCATTATTTGATAGTTCTTCTGCTAATCATAGCCCTAAAATATGTTGTTTTGAAAAGTTAACTTGAAATACATGCACTTGGCTATTGGGAAATGATGTAAATTCTGTCACATTATATGGAATTTGAAATTCTGGGTGAATTTCCGAAATCATTTATATCTGATTTTGGTTTGGAAGGCGGGAAAACTCTATATAATGAGGACGATACACGGATACAGTTGATTGAAGTATAGCCCGGCAGTTGATGTAAACATCGTCACAAAATGATACAAAATCGTAAATGGACACGTTCATGTTGAAGTTTAAGGGTATTGGTAAACCAAAAAAAATAGCGTGTTCAGAAGTTCTGTACATTAGCCACGTGACCCATACTTCCATATACACGGCTCATGTCAGAAATACAATTTATTGTTTTTAGGCACTATAATGTAAAAAATGTCACATTTTTGTGACTGTGTTAACCATAGCTGCCCAATTAGCATTTTTTGGTTTAAAATATAGTAGATTAGGTCATTCTAACAATTATGATACAACATTTGGCTAAAGGGCAGGGATCGAACGGTTTTAAGGCAATATTCCGTAAACTTTGTCACACTCAGAATACGATACCTCTTTTCTACTGTGAGGTGTCCTCAAAACCCTTTCAACTCATTATTTGATGGTTTTTCTACTAATCATAGCCCTAAAATATGTTGTTTTGAAAAGTTAGCAAATACATGCACTTATTGGGAAATGATGTAAATTCTGTCACATTATATGGAATTTAAAATTTTGGGTTTTTTTTTTTTTTTTAAGAGAGGCTGGGCCAAGATAGCCCACGAGAGGATAGCATTGAGATGCTCTGCCTACCTCTGGGGTGTGGCAACCTTGGGGAAGGTTGCCGGTGAAATCAGAGTGATTGGTGGAGGATGGTGTAAGATGTTATAATATGAGTCAAAATGATACGCTTAATGCCAGCTGGGTTTGGAAAAGTAAAACGAGACGAGACAGCATATGAAATAATACTTTAAGTCACCCCGGTCTGATCCAGCTCCTCCGGCACAATTAAGCGTTTGGTGCGGTTTGCGAAATTGACAATTGTGGTGATGTGTTGGTTGTCGAATATGTCATTGACAGAGAGGTAGTAGTCCTGGAAATATTGACCTCTAATTTGGGCAATAGCCGGACACTGTCCAAGAAAGTGTGAGACAGTTTCCTCTCCGTCGCCGCACATAGGACAAGCACTGGTGTTTGATTTGCAAATGGTGTGAAGGTGTTTGTTTAAGCCGCAGTGACCCGTGATGAGGTGAACTGCAGTTCTGTAATCTTGTCTGTTTTTGCTGAGTGTAGTGTTGAGGTTTTTGATGATTTTGGCATGCTTGTGGCCGAGTGTCAGTTTGGTGTGTCTGGGACCGTCAGTTAACCAAGTTTCCTGATTCAGTCTGTTGACTTTGTTGTCGATTTGACGCTTGATGTAGGATTGAGGAATTGGACACTTCAAAGTGGATTCACTGATTGTACCAAGCTTGGCCAGCTCATCTGCTTTTTCGTTCCCCCACAATCCGATGTGTGCTGCAATCCATCGTATCTCTAGCGTGTTGTTGGATCCGAGTGCATTAAGAGAGTCGTAACAGTCTCTTGTAGTTCTACTCCGCGTTGAAAGCGCAGAGATAGCTTGTATAGATGAGAGACTGTCAGACCATATGATGATGTGTGTGTTGGTATAGGTAGAGAGATATTTGCAAGCTTCAATGATGGCGGTGAGCTCTGTTTGGTAAACAGTGCAATAATCAGGGAGCTTGAATGATCTTTCTTCAAGGGTGGTGTTATTGTTGTCAGTTGTGATGATATAGCCAGCCCCGCATCCTGAGTCAGTGAGTGACCCGTCAGTGTAGCAGGTGATCGTTTCACTGGTAATGTTGTCAATGGTGTTTTGAAGTGAATTTCTATATTCAGTGTTATCGGCTCCAGGAGTTGTGACGGTGAAGTGCCGTCCCAGCATCATGGTTGGTGTTGTTAGGTCTCTCGTTGCTCTAGGTGGGATAATGAGGTCTGCCATGAATTGTTTGTTGATAGTGGTATGATTTTTGATAGTTCCCTTCCTGAAGGCGATAGTTTCAAGAGTGAGGCTGCCATAAGCTTGTAGCCTGGCCGCACCCTTTGCTGCTTCGCCTTGCAGGAACAGTATGATGTCAGAAGTGTCGGTGAGGTGATTCAATGCGATAAAAGGTGTGCTTGGCATGGCACCAGACATCATTCTGAGTGCCAATGCCTGCACACGTTTGAGTTTCTTCGCGTTATAGTCCGTTTGAGTGGCCCTGATCCATATACTACAGCAGTAGGATAGGATTGGACGGATGACAGCCGTGTACATCCATTTGCATGTTTTAGGGCTCATACCCCATGTGGGGCCGACAGCTCTTCGACATTGCATGAGGGATGCCGTGGCTTTTTTGGTGGTGTTGATGATATGTTCATTGAAATTGAGTTTGCTGTCCAAGGTGACTCCTAGAAATTTAGCAGACTTGGAAAGACCTATAATGTTGTTGCCAACTGTTATAGGTCTTAGAGTCCACTTACTATTCCAGGTAAACATGACTATCTGAGTTTTAAGGGCGCTAATAGATAGCTCTTTGGTTCTGCACCAATTTTCTATCGTTTTAATAGTTTTGCATGTTCGGTCCCAGATGATGTCTAAATCATCCCCTTCCGCTAGAGACAACAGATCATCCGCAAAGGCTTGCAGGTAACCCGGGATGTCTTTTGCGGTAAAGGAAAGGAGATCGTCGACTACCAGATTCCAGAGAAAAGGAGAGAGAATGCCTCCTTGGGGGCAACCTCGCCTGATCCGTACCCTTCTCGACTTATCCTTATGATTTAGTGTGATGAATCGATTGGTTACCATGTTGATGATCCACTGTGCAGTAGCCAAGTCCACTTTCGTAGCCTTGACTGCTTCAGAGATAGCCTTGAACGAGACATTGTCGAAGGCGCCCTCTATATCTAGAAAGACACCTAGGACATATCCTTTCTTGGCTATTCTGCGCTCAATGGTGTGAGTAACTTTATGAAGTGCCGCTTCTGTGGAGCAGCCCTTCTTAAAGCCGAATTGTCGTTTGTTGATATCATTAGCTATGTTGAGGTCATGTTGCATATGCCATAAGATCACTTTCTCCTGCAACTTTAACATCACGGGCGAAAGAGTGATCGTTCGAAATGACTTAGCTTTGTTGTAGTCGGTTTTTCCAGGCTTAGGGAGAAAGATTCCAAGAGAGTCCCTCCACAAAGTTGGGATGTGTTGCGTTTCATGGTTTTTTGTCATAATGTTTTTTGTTATGTCTTTGATATGAGCCCAGGCTTTCTGGAATATGATAGGTTTTAGAGTGTCAGGTCCTGCAGCCTTCAAGGGATCGAAGGATAGGAGAGCCTTTTCGATTCTTTCAGGGCTGTAGATTTTGTCTAGTAAGTCTGTGGAGATCGGTAAGGGGCAGAGAGGCGGAACTGGCGGATCAGTAACACTCTCCTTGAAGTGGGTTTGTGTCATGACCTCCAGTGTCTCCTCTGCGTTTTTGGTGAGTTCGCCATTTGGTTTATAAACGGCTTCAAGTTTGTTATTGGTGTCAGTACAGGTTTTCAGAATCTTGTTCATCCTTCCAGATTCCTTAACCGATTCTGTGTCTGCGCAGAATTTCCGCCACGCATTGCGCTGGGAGTTGGACAGGATCTTGTTGTATTGCTTGTTGCTTTCTCTAAGAGCGAGCCACGAAGCATCAGTTTTGATTCGACGAGCTGTGATGAGTTTGCGTCTTATACCCCTCTGTGCTTCCTCAACTTCTCGAGTTAGCCAGGGTGGTTTTCTGACAGCGCTGGAGATGTAAGTAATGGGACATGCCTCCTCGAAGGCAGCTCGGAGAGTAGTATTAATGGTGTTAACTTTGTGATCAATGTCGTGTGGTGTGTTAACGCAGGTGTTGTGGAGATCATTGTTGTTGTAAAGAATCTCGTCAAATTTCGCCCAGTCAGTGTTCTTGACTAGGCGTATTTGTCTTGGTTCTTTTTTGGGACCAGAAGTAATGTCGAACATGATATATCTGTGATCGGAGTTTGAGTAAAGATCACTAACGTGCCAGTTACTGATCAGTTCAGCCCCCAGTTGGTTGGTAATAGTGAGGTCAATGATGGAATTATGACCTCGTGAGTTGAGGAATGTTGGAGTTGAACCTTTGTTGGAACAGGAGAGCCCTAGCGACGAGAGGAAATCAAGTAGTTCCTCTCCTCTTCTATTGCACAACTTGTTACCCCAAAGAGTGTGTTGGGAGTTGGTGTCAGAGCCTATTATGAGTGGTATTTTGTTGTCTATAGCGTATTTGGCTAGAGGTGTGGTTTCGTGGGATGGAGCTGGTCCATTAATATCCATGTACGAAGCTGCCAGAATTACTTCTGTCGAGCTAAGTTGAATCTTAATAGCAACTTGATCCGGGGTTGTGAATTGCGATAGTTCCCAACTTTTTTCAGCTAGGTTTTTGTGTATTACTATGGCGGCACGGGGCCTAATGTCCCCAACTTTGTAGTAATACTCGGTTAGTTCTTTGCTTATTGGTGGAATTAGGTGTTTGTTATTAGTGTATGGTTCAGTCGCTAGTACAATAGGATTTTTCCTGCCATGAGTGTTCACCAGCAGGGTTTTCCAAGCGTTGTACTTGCGTTTAAGGTTGATTTGAGTAACAGAGTAATATTCATGATGAGTTTTACCTGTTTTTTTGGTATTGGGGACGTGGCGTGCAGCACCTGCAGTTACCCTCACCGGACGGGTACTAGGACCTTTTGGATTGGGCACTGTGTCGGGGGGCTGGTCGAAGTCGAATAGCAGCAACCAGCGTCTCCGGGAGAAAACTGTGTTTCTCTAAGAATGTCTCACCCGAAGGTGAGACATCCACCCAGATCCGCTGCCTCTGTTTAAACTCCGTCGACGGGCCCCCACCTTCATGTAGCTGCACAGCCACTGCCTCCCAGATGTTGGTGATCTGTATCCTATTCCACGGTGGGGTAGGATTGATAGAGAATGTTGTTATCAGTATATGGGAGATTATGTGCGCGTTCCCGCGCAATGTTGTTGAAATAGGTCCTTTAATCACAATAATGTCTGATGTTAAACGTAAATCAGGAAACCTGATCCGCTCTGCGAAAATCAATGTCTCATCTGTGTTACGCAGTTGATACATCTCATTACCGCTATCAGTCATGATTGTTTTGTAAATCCGGAGTTGTAGTATAGGGGTAATAGTGGTGGATTCCTTGGTGGTTGCTGAACGAGCACAGCCCCGATTGAAACCAGCACCCTCGCAACAAGGCTGTGAAGCCTGTGCAAGTGTGCCAATCCCACACGAGGCCGGCTCAGTCCCGCCTCCTCCACTGGTAATCCGGTGTTGTAGTGTAGGTGTAGTAGTGGTGGATTCCTTGGTGGTTGCTGAACGAGCACAGCCCCGATAGGAACCAGCACCATCGCAGCAAGGCTGTGAAGCCTGCGCAAGTGTGCCAATCCCACACGAGGCCGGCTCAGTCCCGCCTCCTCCACTGGTAATCCGGTGTTGTAGTGTAGGTGTAGTAGTGGTGGATTCCTTGGTGGTTGCTGAACGAGCACAGCCCCGATAGGAACCAGCACCATCGCAGCAAGGCTGTGAAGCCTGCGCAAGTGTGCCAATCCCACACGAGGCCAGCTCAGTCCAGCCTCCTCCACTGGTAATCCGGTGTTGTAGTCCAAGTGTATTAGTGAGAGTTTTAACACTTTCTGCGTATCGTAGAAAGATGTTTGTTTTACTACCGCGACAGTAATGATATGCCGCTAATAAGGTAAAGGTAAAACGGGTGCTAATGATCGGTATTAAGGGCCCGACCTTGAAGTACACACCCTGAACTTCTAAAACCCTATATGCTCAGGTGTGAGTGAAGGCTGTGAGAGCTCCAAAAGAAAAAGGGATCAAATGAGGTAAAGGAAGACGGTTGGCACGTGCGACCTACGTTCAGTTTTGCTCAGCTGAACAGTACAGCTTAGTCTCGGCTGGTCTTGTGATACCGATTAAGCCCCCTTACCACGGCAAGGTCATTTGCTTTGGATAAAGCACCATTACCAATCACTATAGGTGAGAGAAACAGGATAGGATTGGGTCCTGGGCAGTAACTCCAGAGCAAATGGGCAGAGTCATAGGTGGTGCTCTAGTGCTCAGGATTGACTCTGCCGCTGTACTTTAAATCAATAAGTACCTACACGTGTGACAGACGCCCCAGCCGACAAGCCCCCTGACGCGATGCATGCGAGCCCAGAACAGAGTGCCTACACCCAGTGGCACGCCATGCTAAGACAACGCCGCCAGCTATCGACCCGGATGCTATCCCCACGAGCTACCTAGCGACTTTCGTCGCTTGGGTGCTCAATGTGGACTGCCTCCGTTACGACCACCAGCTTCGCCACCCAGCCCAGCGGTCCCCTGGTTTCAGCCATCCACCCCAGTCTCAGCACACACCACACCGGGAACCGCCAACCAGCACATCCAGACCCACATGCCAGGCCTCATCGAAGCTACCTGGTCTTTTGCCCGGAACCAGACAAAAGGGGGATTTTGGGTGAATTGCCGAAATCATTTATATCTGATTTTGGTTTGGAAGGCGGGAAAACTGTATATAAGGACGATGCACGGATAGAGCTGATTCAAGTTAAGGGCAGTTGATGTAAAAATTGTCACAATAATAATAAGGGCAGTTGATATGAAAGAAAATCTATCTAACTAATGCAATGGCTGATGTGACGAAATTTACATTTCTTGACCCTATTTTGAAGAAACATGCCTCGATTAGAATTCAATATTCTTCCAGGAATTATTAGTAGGTTATTATTCAGCAAATCAGAACTCAAGTTTAACAATTCTGAGTTTAATTTTACTGAGTTACCGAAATGTGACGAAATTCACTTTTCCTGCCCCAACAGTATAATTTCAATGTGATGAAAAATGGGCATGGGTTTCTATATTTCCTTATCTCTGAATTAATCATTTCAAACTATAATTAGGACTGTTGATGTGAAAGAACGTGTATCTAAATTTTACAATGACGAATGTGACAAAATTTACATTTCTTGACCCTATTTTGAAGAACCATACCCCGATTAGAATTCAATATTCTTCCAGGAATTATTAGTAGGTTATTATTCAGCAGATCATCAGAACTCAAGTTTGACAATTCTGAGTTTAATTATACTAAGTTACCGAAATGTGACGAAATTTACTTTTCCTGCCCCAACAGTATAATTTCAATGTGATGAAAAATGGGCATGGGTTTCTATATTTCTTGTATAAATCCATTCCAACTATAATAAGGGCAATTGATATGAAAGAAAATCTATCTAACTAATGCAATGGCTGATGTGACGAAATTTACATTTCTTGCCCCTATTTTGAAGAATCATACCTCAATTAGTATATAATGTTACTTTATTACCATCACTATGTCGATAAATTAGTTATTTTGCCAACACGGAGCAAATAAAGTTATAATATTTTTTGTGACGAAATTTACAAATTTTTACCCTGTTCAGGTGTTGAAATTTATCCAATGTTAACATATCACTGCCATATAATAATTTATATGACCGGCGTATGGTTGAAATATTGTTAATTGATCCATAGTACGTAATATAGGGTGTTCAAGTTGGTACACTAATATTTACTCAATTTCACACATGTTGAGATATCATACAAATTTATGTGACTAAATTTACCTATTTCTGCCTTCTGTATTTGTATTTGCGTATAACAATGAAATATGTGAACAATTCCAAACACATTCAGCTCACAAAATAATGCTAGACTATTCGGCATTTCTTGTCAGGATGTCATAAACATCCCTCATATAAATTTATTAAATGTGTGACGGAGTTTACATGGTGCTACCATTTAAGAAAAAAAGTCGCTAAATATGTAGATAATAGTCATATACAGCTATTCTATGAATTGAAAATTCGAAAATTTGGTCAAACACGGCAACAAGGGGTCCATATAAACTCCGTCACGTTTTTATAGTGTGACAAAGTTTACAACTCACTGCCGGCCGCATTTAAGCGATATCTTATCGTCTGATAAAGATATCGTTATGCGACAAAGTTTATCTAAAGGATGAAACGATTATCTTAGGGTTAGAGGGTTTATATAGTTTCATAGTGTGACACATTTTACATCATCGTGCCATTCAGTAGGGTCACTAATATTTACCAATATCCTCAAACTTCAATGAACGTGTCCCTATACATTCAATTAAATCAAGTGATGTAATTGGCAGAGGCCAGAGCACAATCAAATTTTTAGTGTTGCAATTGGCAAAGCACACTACAAATCAAATCGAAACATAATGATACAGAAGATCATCAAAAACTATAACCTCATAAGGTGAATTATAATAAATCAGACATTTCAAATCAAGCTCAACAGCCCAATTTCAATCGAATAAATAAATTATCAAGTTTTAATTATTAATTCGTTCTGATTAAATCTTTATAAATTAAGATATTTAATAATTAATACATTACTTAACGGGTGATACTCGTAAAATATCTGTAAAATATCTGTTCCATATATATACAGGACCGTCGACGAGTCCAACTCTGCGCGCGTCCTGGTAGGTTGTAAACCTACAATACATTACAAGCGGTTAAAATTTCCCAACATCGATCTGAGAGTTTTTCAGTGTATAGAACAATCATGATAGTAATAGTTTAAAGTGTGTGCCGCTGCAATTAGATTATATTACTACAATTTAAAATTGTTTGGAGTCCAAGTATCTTTTAAGTCAGCAGTCTGTGATTGTATTAAATGCTCTATGACAGTGTGCCAATGCAATACCCTCCATTAGCTCCGTTTAACTCAATACTCAAAATAAGCAGGGCCAGTGATTTGCTTTACACTTTACGAGTAAAATCACTGGCCCTGTTTTACCTAGGGCTCGCCAATCTTTGTACGCGGCGCTCTTTTCAAGCTAATCCCTGCGTGCAACAATAAACGCCGCTCATATTTTCGCAACCACTAGACTGTAGATCGGCGAGATGCGAAGGGTTGACATTTTGAATCAAGGTAATTACACGTTATGCAGTTTTAAAATGTATAGCTTCAATTATAAGTTGGCCGGGGCGGGGGTCTTCATCAAAATTCTTTTGAAATTGACTTAATTATACATCATAGCTATTTTTGATAAAGGATCGAGATTAATATTTACCAGCTGCTTTTGCGGTCTCATGGAAAAATATTGTTTCTAGCAAAAAATTACCGTCGGTGCAACGTTACCGTTTAACTTATGTGCATGTATTTTGCGATCGATTTTCAATCGCGAGTTGTGAAAATCGAGTAAAAACTCGTTCAAAAACTTGTATCACGTCGTGACCCCCACGCGGTCGTTTCACCCCTGTAGAGTTTCTACGATACAGGTGGAGGCGCGCACTCGTGCGCGGCGGGTCATACAACGTATGACAATAAAAAAGAGGTCCAAGATTTTCAAAATTGAATAGATCAAAATTTTGCATAACCCTTTTTTTTCTAATTTTAGTTGATATTTTTGTCTACATGTACAGGTGATTTTATGTTGTCTGTTATCCACGGGTTCCTTAAATATTAGAGGGGTTAGCGTTGTGAGTTATATGGCTTTTTAAGCTTACAGGCCAAGTCGAAAGCATTTCCGAATGTGTAAAAATGTTGTTGGATTTGATGATTCTGGTGTATCGATCAAATATATAAATCCAGGCCATATAACATCTTTTTATTTATTATAATCAGCTATAATTTACTATAATCAGCGTTCGAAAATACGTCGTTTCCAGTTGGCTTTATATCAACTGTCTCAACGTTTTTGTGTATAGTGATTAAGCATCTCTGCTTTGGAATGAACAGATTAAGGCTTCAATATCTAAAGCCAACAGAATGATATGTTGGATTGTTAGAAATCTGATTATCAGGGAAAAATCTGTGATGATATCCATTTACAAAGCTTTAATAAGACCCCATTTAGAGTATTGTGTTCAATTGTGGAGTCCAGTTGCGGCTCATGGAAGTTGGGGGATCATCTTGGAGCTGGAGAGCGTCCAGAGGCGGTTTACCCGTCTGATTGACGAGGTGGGTACTCTTCCATACAGTCGTCGACTGGAAATCCTCAATTTAACAACGCTGGCAGAGCGGCGAATACGTGGGGACCTCATTGAATCTTTTAAAATGATAAGTGGTTTGGCCAATTACGGAGCTGATTTGTTCAGTATGAGCAGATCTGGTTTTAATGTGGTATCAAACAGTGGATGCAGTAAAAGTAGCAGTAAAATGAAGAAAGTCCACAGTTCTTTTCTTCCGGAGAGGGTGAGACCTTATTGGAACAAACTCCCCTCGGATGTCAAAAATTGTGGGACTGTGTTAAGTTTTAAAATAAGATTAGAAGCTTTCAAAAAAGAGACTATTTTAAACGGATCCGTAAATGATATTCATTTTTGGTATGTTTCGGACGAAGTATTAGGAAAAATTGAGGGATTAAATTATGCTACTAATAAAGAGAAGCACAATGAATATCTTGTGTGTAATCCTCATGTTGCTAAGAAACGCTTTATTAACTTATATAGTAGTGGAAAGTATGTAAATTAGATTAATTTTATCTTGGTTGTTTAGGCCAATAGATTTAAGATATTTTTAAAACTTTAGTAGATATATTTTTGATGATGTGTGATGATGTTTGTGTCATTATGTTTTGATTTGATTTTTTTTTATCCTCTCAATTGGCACATGACAGGCTCGAATTTGCAACATCCTGATTACAAATTTGTCGCATAGCTTTTAAGAATGTTTTTCATACATAGTTATAATCCAATATACCTTATTGGCCTATCTCAAAATTTTGTATGAGCCATCTTTTCTAAATGGCCCCTAAAACATTGGTTTTCTTTCATTTATTTATCTGTCCAATCGTCTTTTAGTTGATATTTTTTGTCCACATGCACAGGTGTGAGGTGATTTTATGCTGTCTGTTATCCATGGGTTCCTTAAATGTTATGTTAGAGGGGTTAGCTTTGTGAGTTATATGGCTTTTTAAGCTTACAGGACAAGTCGAAAGCATTTCCAAATGTGTAGAAAATTTGTTGGATTTGATGATTCTGGGGTATCAATCAAATAATCCACATCCTTTACTATAATCAGCGTTCGTTTCCAGTTGGCTTCAACTGTCTCAAAGTTACAGTGTATAGTGATTAAGCACCCTCTCAATTGGGACATGACAGGCTCGAATTTGCAGCATCCTGATTACAAATTTTTCGCATAGCTTTCAAGATTGTTTTTCATACATAATTATGATCCAATATATCTTAATACTTTTTAGCTGAACTTAAATTGTTTATTATTATTTAGTTTTTTGTCAATCACTACCGGAACTGATATAATCCCCATGCTGCATGCGGGTTGAGCAAGCTCCATACGGTCAGAGGGCCTCATGGTGAAAAATTCAGATTTGCTCAATGCCCTTTTTTTTTTCTTTTTTTTTTTTTGGTCGAGGGCGCTCACTCTACCTCCCCGGATTAGCAAGGAGGCTACGTCCGCCTTGTGGCTAACGTCTGATGGAGCTCCTTTGGACTGCAGGCTTTGTACCTTTTGCTCTGCTTGGCATGGGGTTCGCAGAGCCCGGTACGTCCAAAAGACATAACATAGTTATGACCCGGTGGATCAGCGATGACCCTAAGGTTATCTGCCATAATGATCCGTCATCGAGAGACTCCATAGAACCCGTCTGGAGTCAGGTGTCGAAACACCCTCCCGGAAAAGGTAGTGCGTTACTTCGAGGAACTACCACCGCATTATGCTAGCGGGCCTGCCCTGGTGATCCTCGAGGTTGTGTCGTGCTTTTAGTATTTAGGAGGATCGAGTTGAGATGATATTAAACTCGAACCCTGGTGTGATGTTCCTTTGGTTTATCTTTGGTTTCACGTATTTATCTTTTGACGTCATGTGATGCCGTTTGTGAAGTAGTCTATAGTTGCTCGTGAAAATATGTTCGTGCGCGGTATTTCTATGCTAGTTTGCCTTGGCGCTTTCCAGACTCTTCCTGTTTTAGAGCGCTCACTTTGGAGTTTTAGTGATATTCCGTGGTTTATATGGTTTTGCGGCTGGTTCAATAATGTCATTTTTCCATGACTGGATGGGTTATTTTGTCCACTTTCCGTGGCGGAGTAGAGAGTGCCAGTCTCTGTGTTTGAAATGCTGATGTGATTGAGTGAGTGAGATGCTACATTTGCTACTGGCTGACTCGCCAGCAGCAATGCAAGTCCAAGAAGAAAGAAGGAGAGACACTGTCCGTTTTCTGGGTGAGCCACCGCCGACAGTGATCCCACTTCTGTGGGGCTGAGGGTGTTGGCTCCAAGAACCAGCCGTGAGCGAACAGCGCCTGACCCCCTCTGTGGTAAACTTGAGAATAATAGGACTATGCCATTCTCCAGGCCAATCCGTTCAGTAACCAGCTGACCCAGCACCACCTCTGATGGAAGATGTGGTTCGGATTGGACTTCGCTAGGATTTGTCAGTTTTTCTGTAGACACTAATGCTCTCTCGAGGAGAGACATGAGCCCCGGCGAAACTGACCAAAAAACGTGACAAGGATTCTCACCCTGAGCTCAATGCCCTTGCTAACCTATTAAGATAGTTAAGTCACAAGTTACAAGTAGGTGGCACAGGAGCAACCTGTTCACACCAAATTGTCAATAAAGATGAATGTTATGGTCCTAGGCCCTCTAGGTGACACAGGACAAGTACTGTTCTCAAATTTGAAAGCAAACAACCAAGTTATCTTTGATTTCGAGGTTGATGATTTATCCTTTATTTATTTTTATTGATTGATTTCAGACTACAATTATATGATAGTCAATAATCTTTGTTGAATATTCTTTTGATATAACATTTGATTTATCTCAGATTATGGACCGCTCATTCCTAAGTGTGCTCAAAACCCTGAAAATCGGGCATTCCATCCAACTCCCTCAAGACAACTATGCTGCTCTCAATATGTTACTTCCCATGGTGCTGCAAAAAGAACATAGAAAAGTGTCAGAATTGATTAGCAGTAGTCCATATTTTGACATTGATACTGTTTTACCAAAAATAAAGCGAACTTTACTTCATATGGCTGCAAACATTGGTGCAGCTGAATGTGTTGCAGTTCTCTTGAACGCTGGTGCCAATCCAAATAGGCCAGATAGCAATGGGGTTGTTCCATTACATTTTGCTGCTCGTAATGGATTTAAAGATTGTTGCAAGCTTCTTTTAAATAAAGGTGCGGATCCAAAAGTACCAGATAACGATGGTTTAACATCTGTTCATTGGGCAGCTCTAAGTGGCAGAAATGAGCTCCTTGCTGATTTGCTTTCACGGAACATTGAGCTTAATGTACGTGATAAAATGGGTCAGACAGCTTTGCATTTTGCGGCCATGCATGGACATTATAAAACAGTGGAATATTTAGTTGACAACGGTGCTCAAGTAAATGATGTGAACATTGAAGGGCATTCACCTCTCATACTGTCAGCTAAAGAAGGGCACCAACAATGTATAGATCTTTTGCTATCATATGGGGCTAGTCCTTCAGCTAAAAATTCAAATGGTATGTCAGTGTTACAAATCTTGGTTTCTAATCGGTACCTTGACTGTGTCTATTCTTTGACACAGTCTCACCCTACTCAGTTGTGCAATCTCATTGAGACCCTCAGAGTTCCTGAAATGATCAACTACAAATATGTAATTGAATGTATCCAGCATATTTGCTGCAAAAAAAGAAGTTTAGTTTTAAAGATTTGGGAGACTCTGGTTTCTCTAACAATAAATACTGGAAAGGAAGTCATGTCTTCTAATACTGATAAGGCTACTCCAAAAGCTTTTGTCAGTCTTGTGAAAGCCTTGAAACAAATCAGCATGTTAGACGAAGTTTCTCTCATTGTATCTCACTGCAGCAAATCTAGAACTCACAGTGATTCAAGCACACCAACTACAATGTCCCCTCCAACTACCCCATCAGGGTCTAGTTCTTTCACTTTTGGATGTTTCTTTGAAAGCCCTGTGATCATAAATCGACTTGATGATGTTTGGATTATTCTTGAACAGTGGATGGCCATGCTTAGTAAAGAAGTCATTGCAAAACGCAGGTCAGATATATCAATTTCTGAGCTGCTAGCTTCAACTGATACCGATACCAAAGCTGGAAATCTGTTCCTCTGTGACACATTTGATGGTGACTCTAAATCGCTGGATAAAGTCTCAGATAATTTGTGCACAGTCATTGAGGCATATCATCTGTGGTCAAAAGACACCTCTCTTCACCTTAAATTTGAAGAGTTTGTTACCTCCTATTCTGATGTCTTTAAGGTTTTCCTTGCTCACAACAGCTTTTTCATATTCAACCAACTTAAGTTTTTCTTGGAATCTCCAAGTTTCATGAGACAGTTCAATGGAATCAGAAAAGTGATTTATCAGAAAGATCTTGCTCTCAGAAAGAAATGGTTTTATGACAATTTATATGAAGATATTGCTCCGAATACTCACCCTGATGACAGTGCAAAGATCAGAATCCGTCGAGATGACATATTCAACAGCTCGTGTTCAGAGATCTACAATGCTAATTTAGACGATTTGAGGAAGAATTTTGTGATTTCATTTCATGGGGACCAAGGTATAGGAGCTGGTGTGAGGCGTGAATGGTTCAATATTCTTACAAATGAAATGCTAAATGAGGATTATGCACTTTTTACTAATTCGAACGATGGTATGACCTTCCAACCTAGTCATATTTCCGATATTCAAGAAGATCATTTAAATTATTTCAGATTTGCAGGGATTATAATGGGGTTATCCTTGTACCACAGCAATGTCATCAATATCCATTTTACAAAATCGTTTTACAAGCATATTCTTGGGATTCCATCTGATTACACTGATGTTAGGTCCATTGATCCAGGATATGCTAACAGTTTACAATGGTTGCTGGATAATGATATTACAGAGTTTGAAGATGATCTGGGACTGACTTTCAGTGAAGATCAGAATGTTCTGGGTGAAGCCAGGGTGGTAGAACTAAAACCAGGAGGTTCCAGTATTCCAGTAGCTGAAAGTAACAAACAGGAATACGTGGAGTTAGTAACAGAGTATAAAATGACAAGCGCTATCCGGCCCCAGATCAACAGTTTTCTTGATGGATTTCATTCCATAATCCCAGCCTCACTCGTCGCTATATTCAACGAAAACGAGCTGGAATTACTAATGTGTGGGGTTCCCAACATTGACCCCCACGACTGGGAAACAAACACCACCTACAACAACTACGAGGCTGAAGATCAAGTGATCCTCTGGTTCTGGGAGGTTGTCCACGAATTTACCCCTGAGGAGCGCGCACTGCTCTTACAATTCTGCACTGGTAGCTCCAAGGTGCCTCTGGGAGGGTTTGCTGGTCTGCAGGGATCCGGGGAGGTGATGCCCTTCACCATTAGTAAAACTCATGACCAGAATAAATTACCTACTGCCAGCACTTGTTTTAATTTACTGAAACTGCCAAGTTATAAATCGTTCGAAATTGTTAAAAGTAAGTTAAAGATAGCCATTAAGTATGGTTCAGAAGGATTTGATTTTGTATGAAATTTTGATGTTGCTTTATTTTGTGAACTGATTTTTACGTTATGTTATATATAATTTTGTATACATGAGTTGTTTTAGTTGGAAGACGTGACATACGTTGAAGTATGAGATAAATTGGTAGTGTGCAAGTATATATGATATGATTTTCAAGTTTTTATGCAAATTACTACCAAAATAAACAGCAATATGCAAGTTGATTGTTTTTATTGAGACCTCAGTTATTATTGTAAGCTCATTTTGGAATTTAATTGCATTGATTTTTAAGGATTTCTGAAGACCTATTACGACTCGCCATAATTTATTTGTCAAAATTTCCCGGATATTTTCAGTTTGAATACCAAATTTTTTTGATCTTTTGAGTCTCATTCATCTTGTAAATAATGCACATAAATTAAATTCTACCATAATAATAATCTGATCTCATTCTCTGCGGCATGATTAACTTATTTAATTTCTGCTTCAGATTACAGTTATATTTATAGCGAAATTCGAGTGTTCATCAATGAATATCCAAATATAGATTCCAAATGATGATGTAAGCTACCAGATAGTACGTACCAGAGTGCATACCAGAGAGATAGCAACCAAGCCCCACAGTCGTCTAATGATAACGCCTAAGAGATCAGAACATGCAACAAGCGGTAACAGGTACTTGGTGGTTAAAAAAAACATTTTTCCTTTGCAAACAAATCTCCAGATATCTAATCTTTAGACAACCTGGTTAACTTTAATGTTCAAAATAAAATTGATCAAAAATAAGTTCATCACCCTACCAATTATGGACGATTAACTAATTAACTTGCAGAACAGAGAAAGAGATACACCCTTTAAGACAATGGCCATGGAGGAACAAGCACATCGAGAACACGCTAAAAAACCCAAACTTTACGTTTTGTAGAACTGATATCAACTTGATCGTCGAGAAAGATGCTGTTGGTATGTGTTACTTTCACTTTTAAATAGCGACGGACAAAATCTTAAGTGGTATAATTTTACTGTTTCGTCAATCTCCATAATCTCAGCTATTCAAACATATCATTGCAGTGATCATATTATACCCACTATAATATTGAATAATTTGGACTATTTTAAAAACATCGCAGATTACATCAGCGAGATTATGAAGCACCCCCTGAAGAAGCTCTCCAACGAGTTGAAGCACCTCTCAGTTCGGTTCCTCCGAACATCCAAAGCTGAGGTCCAAACTGCTTTAAGACTCATCTTCCATGATAACCTCTCTCACCTTGCACTAGGTAAGACACACATTCCAAAGAAGTACACTATTTTATAGTTTTGAAGTATCTGACAAGTGACACATCAGTTCTCGTGTTTTTACTAATTATTTAGTTTACTAATTATGTTGTCTTGCAGCGTCAGGCGTACATGCGTTCTCTTTGTTCCTGATGAGTATGGACAAGTACAAGTTCAGTAAATCTGTCCGGTGTCTTCTTTCCTTTTCTGTAGGACACTTCTTCAGGTTATTTAATGGTTTTATGAGTATTACGACTGTCATGTTATATGAATAAATATTATAAAACTAAATAGATTTATGTAAATTTTCTGGTTACATTGAGACCGAAAAACTCACTTAATTCCTACTAAACTAAAGCAGTAAATTAATTAATTAATTAGTTAATGAATTAATTAATTAATTAATTAATTAACTAACTAATCTAGGTAATAATAAACTAACACCACCAGATGGCTGGTGGATCACAACATATCAAAGCGGGTAACTGACTGCAGTGTGGTTTATCTAGCAGCTGCATTCCAGTGTCTCACTGAGGAGCTTCTCACCCGGACCATCCAGACCAAAGTAACATCAGATTCCAGCAAAGGTATTTCCTGGGCACATCTGTGTTGTCTGAAGCATTTGTTGTGTTTGTTCGTGTGTTTGTGTGTTTGTTTGTAGTGTGTCTGTGTGGGTATTGTGTGTTGATAACGTTTGAACAGATTAGCAGATTATTAAGATTATCCTGTTCTGCTTTACGTTGTGTTTTGAACATGTGTATGCTTGAAATTCAATGACTGCATTTTGGGGAGATTATCAAAAGTATTGATTCATATAAAACAGTGGAGCGACCGACGTGAACTCAAGCGAGCACGTGCATTATCCAATCAGTTCACGTGCAAGTTGAAACACAGAATGATGCTAAAAACGACCACGAATTTAAGATTAATTTAACTAACTGTTTGACACATTGTGAAAGCACATAGACTCTAATGATCTGACTGATGGATACAAATTGATTAACATTCGATTCTAGATGAGTGTGATCTCCCCATGTAAAATGCAAACACTTAACCAAAACCCGTGATCACGTGTTACATGATCACGTGTCACATGATCACGTGTTACGTGACACTTGACCACGTGTGACTGATGGAACACCACGTGTTAGGGAAGCAGAAAGCGGGGAAGGAAGTGCCCACTACACAGGTGTATCAGTACTACAACATCCTAGACTGGGACACCAGCTGGTGCCCTCCCTGCCTCAACAGAGACTCCGGTCCTAGCACCAGCGGATGGGTTGCTGGAGGTACGCGATGCGCTTGCTTTATGTGGCGCTGCGCACACACTCACCCCGCGTGCATTGTGTGCCAATCTTAACGCTTTACACGTTTTTACCCCGTGTACAAGCACTAGCTCTCATCTCTTGCACTGTTTTCGTGTGGATGCTAAGATTACTTTGTGGTAGCATATTTGCAGGTGCTATAGTGCGCTATGTAGCTATAGTGCGCTATGTGTGCCACCCTTCTACCTGCGCTATCATGTTCCTGCGCTGTGTGTGCTTAAATACAACCTTATCCCAGGGGGTCTTCCATTTGAAATATTGTGAAAAAATGTGAAAGTAATTTTGTGAAAATCCAAAGCTGGCAGGATAGAATTTTACATTTTTGTCATATGGATACCCTCTGCAAGCACCAGTAACCATAGTAACCGCTACTGTGAGCTGATATGTGGTTCTATGTCTCCTCTGTGTTTAATTCTCTGTTACGTGTTAAGCAGATACCTGGGTTCTTGTGTGAATGGCTACACATTGCTTGTCAAGATTAACATTATTATCATTGCATTAGTAGCTAATCTTGTCATTAGTAGCTAATCTTGTCTGATTTCTTATTGATTTTAACTCTTCTTTTTATCAAAGTTAAACTCTTAAACTTGTTGGTTTCTCTTAATGTCTATTAAAAAGCAGTTTTGTATAATTTTTAATAGAATTTTATGAGAGAAGGGATACAGCTGCACTGGGTGCTAAGATAAATTAACAAACAACAAACAAATAATATAATAAAGTGAAACTTGTAATTTAGATTTAAAGACAACCATTACCCATCAATCCCGTAATAACAAGGTACTCTACTACAATTTAAATTTAGATTAAATTAATTTTAATGTTGGGGTGTTATACCCTAAAGCATAGCCTCTTACGTTAAGAGGAAATATGAGAGGTAATATAAAACAATACAGATTTACATACTCGCATGAAGTAGCTTGACATTTGAAAATGTACTGATATCAGTAATAATAATAATAATAAGTAGGAATTTATACATCGCTTTATAGCCATAAAGAACTCAAAACCCAAAGATTCAGTTCAAACCATCTAAAGCGACTCATGAGTAACATGTACATTTAAAGAACTTATTTTTATGAAGTATGCATTTTATGAGAAAGGTAATACATGATACTTATACAAATACGTTTTCAAAGAGATGAGTTTTTAGTTTCTTTTTAAATAAGACGATATCGGTTAGTGTTCTCAATTGATAAGGAAGCTTATTCCAAACAGAGGGTCCGCAGTAGCTGAAACTTCTCTCAGTTTTACTATAGTTTGAAATAGGAGGAACATTTAGGAGGAAATAGTCTTCTTCAGTTCTTAGTACACGTACAGGTTGACTTTTGATGTCAATACATTTGATGATATACTCCGGCGCTATGTTGTTAACGCATTTGAACACGGTTAGAGCAATCTTATACTCTATTCGTTGTCGTATCGGAAGAAAATGGGCTTTTTTCAGGAATGGAGTGACACTGTCCCATTTTTTGATAGCTTTCCAACCAAACAAGAATCGAACACAGGAATTTTGTACCTTCTGGAGTTTCTTTATTAGAAGATCAGGTAAACCGTATAAGAGTCCATTGCAGTAGTCTAGTTTTGAAAAGATCAAGCAGTGAATGAGCTGTCTTTTTAGATCATAGTTAAGCTTTGAGCCTATAACTCGAAGGTTTCTCAGATGGATGTTGCAGCAACTGATAATTGAATTTATTTGGTCTTCAAATGTTAGGAATTGATCAAATAGGACACCTAAACTTTTCACTGTGCGGGATGCATCCACAGGGTCAGCTGCATTGTCAAGTTGTATTGAATCGACTGGACATGAAGAGTAACTGTTCTTGGTCTGTACTACAAGAGCTTCTGTTTTGTTTTGGTTCAGTTTGAGTTTATTTTGGGTCATCCAGGTCTTAATATCTTCAAAACAATTTGTTATTCTCTCTTCGATTGTTGAGAGATCTCGAAATAGTGGGTTAAACTCAATGTACAGTTGAGTGTCATCTGCGTACATGTGGATGTTAAATCCATGTCTCTTTGCGATCTGATTGAGCTCCTTTGTGTAAAGTATAAACAGAATTGGACCTAGAATTGAACCTTGCGGGACTCCAATTCTAAGGAAGCATCTCTTTGATCTTGATTTATCAATAGTTACTGTGAAGGATCTGTTATTAAGGTATGATGTAAACCATTCGAGAACAGTACCTTCAAAACCAAAGTCCTTTTTTAGTTTTTTAGGAGCAAGTGATGATTTACAGTATCAAAAGCAGCACTGAGGTCCAAAAGGAGGAGGATAACCTTACTTTTCATGTCACTGATACAAAGAAGATCATTGTAGATGGTAAGGGTCGCAGTTTCGCAGCTATGATTTGACCTATAACCACTTTGATGCTCAGCATGAAGATTGTGATAGTCAAGATGTTTGGTCATCTGTTTCTGGACGCTCTTTTCAATGAGTTTCGAGAGGAAAGGTAAGTTACTAATCGGTCTATAGTTGTTGAAGCTATTGACATCTCCTTTATCATCTTTGATGGCTGGTCTGACAAGAGCACTCTTTAGGACTGACGGAAATTTTCCAGTGACAAGTGAGTCATTGATAATAAATGACACAATTGGTTTAACTTCATTAAAACACTGCATTAGAAGTTTTAGAGGGATGGGATCCTCTTCACATTCTTTTTTGTTAAGGTCAGAAAGAATCTTTTTGAGATCATTGTCGCTTATGGTTTCAAATTGGCTCCAGGCTTCACCTTGAAATGGTTCAGAGTGGTCAAGAAGAATGTCAGCTGCAGTATCATTGTTAATGGCAGAGTAAATCTTTTCCACTTTATCATTGAAAAACTCTTTCATCTCCTCACATAGAGTTTCAGCAGGTTTGTTATTAGGCTTCAAGTTTTTAGATATGTCCCGATCCATCAGCTGATTGACTATTTTGTAGGTATCTTTTTTATTGTCCTCACAGCTTTGCAGACGATTTTCATAGTATAGCTGTCTAGTGGTGTTTATAACTGCCTCGGCATGCTTAACAGCTTTTTTATAGTCTAATTTTGAATCTGCAGTTTTAAGTCTCCTGTTGTCACGTTCAGCTTTTCTTCGTTTCCTTCTGGCAGTTTGACATTTTGTGTCCACCCACTTGCTTTGATCAGGATTAATGCTAAAACAGATAAGGGGAGCATGTTTATCAAGAACAGTACTCAATCATCTCTAAGTTATCTCTTATTTGGTTATTTTCTATGACTGGAGCTGGATTATAATAATACTATAGAGCTTCTGTGCCGGTATGCACCAGTGTCCAGTTTATGCCAGTATGCACCAGTATTTGCCGGTATTTGCCGGTATGCACCAGTATTTGCCGGTATGCACCAGTATTTGCCGGTATTTGCCGGTATGCACCAGTTTATGCCAGTATGCACCAGTATTTGCCGGTATTTGCCGGTATGCACCAGTTTATGCCAGTATTTGCCGGTATGCACCAGTTTATGCCAGTATTTGCCGGTATGCACCAGTTTATGCCAGTATGCGCCAGTGTGCGCTGGTATTTGCCAGTATTTGCCGGTATGCACCAGTTTATGCCAGTATGCGCCAGTGTGCGCTGGTATTTGCCAGTATTTGCCGGTATGCACCAGTTTATGCCAGTATGTGCCAGTATGAATACTCACTTTTCCCCAATGACTGGACCTGGATAGTAATGATATTACAAAGTACAGCTGCATATGACTGGACACGATTCTCAGAACTGGTAGAGCAATGTAACCGCTATTTCCCTAATATGGTATAATTACTAGCGAGATCTCTCTCTCTGCAGGTTATGTAAGATGCTTTAATTGCACCTGCTTTTCTTTACAATATAATGCATCTGCTCTGGAGATATTGACGAAAAAAATCAGAAGATAACGTCAAATTTTATGATATCATTGGCAAATAAGTTCTAACTTCTTAAGTTGGAAGAGCGCAAAATAGAACTATAGAAGGTTAGTTGAGCTACATAACACAGTTACATAACACAGTTACATAACACAGTTACATAACACAGTTACATAACACAGTTACATAACACAGTTATCTGTGGAATTGTGTAAAACTGCATTCTATTGGCCAAGTATTCTTGTCACTATCAAGTTTTAGTAATTCAGAGGATTCTCTCAAGTTTAGAACATTTTGCCGGTTGATGGTAGGCGAAATCTCATTCTGTCAAATGGGATCCAGGAATAAGGTCCTGGAGCTAAAACGGGCTGTATGTTGGACCAGATGAATCTAATGTTGGCCACAATTTCTATAGGTTCATAAGTAAGGAATGTGCCAAATCCTGTTCAGCTTTTTATCATTTTCCGGGCTACTATCTCTTCGCACTGTTTCGTAAACCCGAAAAACAGAATTTTCCGCACAACATTTATTTCAGCTTTGAAGTCACTTCGCATGATTTTTAATTCCGACATTGTAATTAAGTTCAGCTAATTCTTCCTTACAGTCTGAAAAGAGGCGTTGAAAAGGTCTGATTACCAGGATAGAATATTAGTGCGTTATAATGTACTGTGTATACTGTGCATGCTGTGTATAGTGTACACCGTGTATAGTGTACACAGTGTACACAGTGTACACAGTGTATAGTGTATACTGTGTATAGTGTATTATGTACACACATAGTCCTCTTACTAACAGTGTATATTCTGGCTACTGATGACAAATGTACATTGTACACTTTACAGTTAAAGTAATTCAACACTGTATACATATTACACACAGAGGGCACATTAGCCACTTATTATTAAATTAAGTTGACTAGTTAAGTTAATTATGAACTTTGCTTAAATACTTTAGATTAATTAGATATTATCTGGCCGGGTGCAAAGGATAAAGTATTAATTTCCTGTCTAGTAATAATAGATTATAGCATTATAATATTAACGAAAATAACTCCAGCTTTAAGTATAATACTTTACATAGTTCACTCTGTGAAACCCAACTTTTAGTGTCCACAAAATGTTTACCGAGGTAGAGACTGAACAATGTTGAGTCAACATGCTGACTGCTCTAAGTCTATCCTAACAGCTTCAAACCAAAGGCTCAGAAAAAACCGAGGCTTGGGTTCAGATTATCTGTCTTTCTCTGAGCTAAATGTACAGTATTTGTCTTACTACAGTTATACACGTTTTACATGCTCACTTTACGTACATGACGTATCAGGCATCTATAGCCATATAATATATATACACTATACAATTTACATTGTATAGTGTATAATGTATAATGTTTATAGTTCTAACTGCCAAGTCTAATTTATTCGATAAGATTTAAGATTTAAAAAATAGGACAGTGCACATTATTGTGTACAGGTTATAAGCACACACCGTGAGCACTACATTCAGTGTATGACGTAATGTACTCAAATACGCACTACACTGATCCTTATATATTATTATATATAATATACTGTTATACATAATATTACATACGCTAATCTAACTGCGTATAATGCGATTACACTATTAATTGCACGAGGCGCAGCCGAGTGGAAATTGATACAATAATCGCACGAGGCGAAGCCGAGTTCGATTATTGCAGTTATTTCACGAGGCGCAGCCGAGTGCAATAACTGGTGTAATCGTATTATACATGCAGTTAGATTCACGTATAACTCCACGCCTCTGATGTTATAACCAGTGTAATTAGTTTATAATCGCACCGACTTTGTTGTTATACAGGGCGGGCCTCAAAAGTCTACCCATCCTTATCTCTTAAAATTGTAACAGCTCGCTGAGATCTCACTAATTATTTTATTTCAGAATGGAAAAGCGCCATAACTTACGTTCTGATTAATATTTTTGATTCAAATTTTTAGAGAATGTCAATCATAATTAGACACAACTTCGTGCTAAGTTTTGTGTGATTCTGAGCTTGTCTGACAAAGTTAGCTCCTGAGTGTGCTAGCTTTAATTTCTCACCCAGAACTGTTTACATTGGTTAATAGAAACTACAAAAAAAAATCCTGGGTAAAAAAACTAAAAAACCACCGATTTATTTATGTTTTACCAATTCTATTCACCATGATACATCGCACATTCCATGTAAGAAGAACGATATAAACAAGCAGGAAGGATCATCTGTGATAGTCCTTATCAGTTAAAATATAGAGAGAATGGAATGTGCGATGGATCCATGTGAATAGAATTGGTAAAACGTGAATAAATCGCTGGTTTTTTAATTTTGTGACCCAGGATTGTTTTTGGTGCTTTGGTGGTTTCTATTAACCAATGTAAACAGTTCTGGGTGAGAAATTCAAGCTAGCTCGCTCAGGGGCTAAATTGGTCAAATAAGCTCAGTGAAGCTCGCAATCACACAAAACTTGCCACAAAGGTTTAGATACTTGTTATTAACATTCTGTGAAATTTAGAAGCAAAAATATTTATCAGAACATAAGTTATGCCACTTTTTGTTTTACAAATAATTAGTGAGATCTCAGCCTCATACTGTGTTGTGTTAATGCAATGTAAGGATTGACTTATTCCAAACACAAGGAAAGATGTTGTCCTAAACTATAAATTTAAATTCATGCCAATAAATTTATTTCTTGCGACCATTGCACTAACGGTCGCCAAACTACCTCAGGTAGTTGATTTAAGTCAATACTTGAGTCAGCACCTCACAGTAGTAAAATACTCGGATTTAATTAGGTCCTCATTTTACGAGGTGTTCTCTCTAACTCTAATTGTCTGCCTGAGCCATGATTTACAGCATCTTTCAGGGAATCAGTGCAATTAGTTTAGTAATCGTACCTAATAAGATTTCGGTCACTCTCAAAACAGTGCAATTAGTTTTGTAATCGCACCCCCTGGAAAAAAATCTACCAAATACCGGTGCAATTATGGAATTAATAAATGGCCGCCAAATAGGTCAAAAGTGGAGTTATATATTTATATATAATACAGTTATGTTCCGCTATAAGCCGAATGCGTGCTACTTGCCTACTCTCTAACTGTACACAGTGTTACAGTTAGTGCTTTATCAGTATATTATAATACTGTAATTACAACTAACAGTATCTAATTACCTAGCTAGAACGTCTAATTGAACCCATTAGCAGCTAATTACTCACCAGACTACAGTAGTAGTAAATACTGGTATGATAAGAATAGAAAAGATGTGTAGTATAACGACACTCGACAGTCAATGGTCTATAATAAACTGATTGGCCCAATTAGACTAGACACCAGGCTGCAGTATACTAAGCGCTACATTAAGATCACGTGATCACGTGATACTCAACAAGCACGTGACTAACACGTGACTACAGCCCACGTGACTATAACCCTCTAACCCCACTCAGGGAAACAAGATTTTGTGTTAACTAGAGAAGTGCTGCAGTCGGTGATCGAGCAGGACGAGGACTTAGCTCGGGTATTTGGGGTGGAGTTTGTTATTGGGAGTGAGGAGGAGGAGGAGGAGGAGATGAACCAGGGCCCTCCTGATAGCCCTAACTTAGAGGTGGGTTTAAAAGTAACTAACACAGCCCCAGAGGTGGGTTGAATCGAGTTATAAACCTGATTTTAGGGTTGTGGGTTTTGTCTTATTCAGCAGCAAATATAAGTTTTGATACCATTGGTTTTTACCTGTACTCGTTCTTCTTATGGGCATCTTGCTTTTGTAAAGTTATGAAGGCACATCAAGATCCATCTCGAGGCTAACATCAGTGATGTTACAACACTGGGCTTTAGTTAAGAGTTAAGGGCCTCACAGTAAGTACCGGGTATTGTTAAGGACAGTAATTAATGTTGTTAAACAAGAGCCTTGACACGTTGGACCCTACCACCATGGTAATGTCAACAGCTACACGCGTTACTGTGACGTCACACTGTGATAACACAGCTGTTTTAAATGTGTCTTTTAAACTTGCCTGTCTCTGCTCCTAAAATAGGATATTTATATACAAATATCTATTTTTAAATTAACTTAGTATAAGTTGGTATTAACTTAGCAAGTTAATAATAACTTGTTACCTAATAATGTCTTCATCATTCTGTCCGATGTATTGGTAGAATTAGTTGGTTATTAGCACAATATTATGTTATTTTATACTTCAAATGGTACGTAGAATGTAGATTAACCGTTAACTTTTACCTCTAGCTCAGATTTGATTGTGACATACTATTTTTATTCGTTATTTAAACACATACTCGTTATTTAAACACATAATAATATTATGTTACTGAACTCAGTACTTGATAAAATAATACATTGTTAACATAAGTTATAAACTCTAGTAGAGTTCAGTTGAGTACCAATATATGTACTTACAATACGCCTCACGTGCTTTGTGGATTTAGGAATTCGTGACTGTCAGTGACAATTTGAGGCTGTCACGTGATCTTCGTCGTGACGTCATCAACAATAATATTATACTCTTCTGGAAATATTGAACTTGCTTTATTTTTACGTTATTTAAAGGGATATAATATAGGAATACAAAGAAATAAACAAATTTCGGGTCTTTTTTAATTCCCTTAGCTTAACTTCGGTCTTTTCATGGTGACTTACATTGCTCACGAATGAGATGTTAAAATAACGGTTATTCGTACACCTTCAAAAACATCTGTCACGGGAAAAAAGGATAATTTTGCCAAAATTTAACAATTTTCGAACTGAGTCAGCAAAAGGGCCTTTACTATCCAGAAATGTAGTTGGCACGTATTAATTTTACTCTCCTTTTCGTCATACACCGTTATAAAACCCACAATCAAATATCACCCTTGTGATCACAACAAAATAATAACATTATCTATACTGTATATATGTGCATAATATCCATCCATGCATCATATCAAAGACTTACAAAGTTTAGACTTATCACTAAGTTTCCTGTAGTTACGTCATATCTGTGACGTCATCATCAGTTGCATAAGTTGTCGTTAAGTTCTGACACTTTCCTTGACATTTTTTTAGTGTTAAAAACACGTACTTAAGGTACTATCTGAGTATCTTTAAATGTGTAAAATAATAGAAAGCAGGTTACTTTATTAAGTTATAAGAACAAATCACGTTAAGAATTGTTTCCCTTTAAATTTCTAATTTCCACATTTCAGGATTCTCTGGGAGCGCTGGACATGACAGAATACTTTGAGGACTGTGGATGTGAGCACTGCACGGACATCAAGTCACCCCTGGGTACGCCAAGTATATTTGTCTGTTAGTTAAAGAGTTAAGAAGTCTAGAGTGTAGTTACAGCACAACGCCCAACTCCGCACCTGCTTGTATAACGTGAACATGGACTGGTCTGTGCACCTGCTTCTGATAACGTCATCACTTCTGATGACGTCATCACCTCTGATGACGTCATCACTTTGTTATGATGTCATAATTTCTCATTATGCAGGCGAGGGAACTTCAGCTTGTAAGAATAATCCAGAGCGCATACCGAAAAAGCCCCCAGGAATCCCAATATAACCCCTGAAGAGTGGAGAAGCTATATTATTTTGTGGCTCGTGATAACTTCATTAGTTTCTAATGATGGCTCTATAATCACAGCGCAGTCAGAAATTTAAAAGTAATATGAGTACTCTAATAGTGTTATCTGTCACTGTCCGATCTTACTAATTCCTATCTTCTCTTTTTGCAAACTTGACAACTTGCCAATTTCCGTGTTCATTCGTAGATACAATTCACATTCCAATTGATTATCAGATTCAAAAATAATTTGTGAGTATTCCCGGCGAAAATGGTAAAATTCTCAGATTCACCAATTCTCAAAAAATACTCTACTGTGGTAATCTTACATTATCACTGATTTTGCCGTGAAATTATTTAATAGTTATCAAGCCATATTAGATGCACTGTATCTGACACATAATATATCGACATTATAAATAATATGATGATATAATATGCTATTCACAATTTGAAGAATGTAGTAAGGTACTTCAAACCTCTGCATGCTCACAATGTGACAGTGGGATGTGAGTTATTATAACTCATTAATTTAAAACGTTACATTCTTGTCCGCTTTCGTTACATTTTAGTTCATATTATGTGACACGTTTTGTTTAGTTTGTGTGGTACAACACTATCAGTACTAGAGAATTAGTTCCAAGCCAACAACACTTACAGCCACCATCAGCTACAGGTATGTCACTTGATATTGTAATGACGTAACTTGATATTGTAATGACGTCACGTGGTTACTTACAACTTAACAAAAAATCTAACGCTCTTTTTAATTGCAATGAAATCGTGTACACAAGGTGCAAGCCTCATCTTGCCAATAAATATGGAATTTTTTCAAATTTAATGAATTTTAAAATGGAGAAATAACAACACATTTAGACCAATATTTAAAACCGCCACTAATCCCACTTTAGACGTACAGAAGAACACACGGCAATGTTACACAACCCTCAGTTGGAGCAACAACGCTTCATTCTCGCTCTACTACCTAACCAGACATTCATGAGTACGTTACTTTCTTGTCACAGTTTAAAATATGTAGTATTGTCAGCAATTTCGGTTTAAAGAATATACTCGAAATTCAGCTCTCAAAAGTATTCCTTTAGAAATAGCGATAGAATTTTCAAATGATTATTTTTAGGTAATCGTGATTGAATATCTTACCTGCAATAGAATAACACTAAAGTGTCGATCATCAAGGAGCCACAAATTTAGGCTAGGATTCATAATATAGATGAGAAATCAAAAACAGAAAATCAATGTTCAATCCGTCACAGTCCCTTAGTACCAGATTTATACAACCACCTATATCGGCGATGACGTCATGAAGCGTAGGACGTCATGTATTACGTCACTAACTCCCCCACGTGTTACAGGAACAGAGCGTGTAATCAGATCAGTATTAGAGAGTGGATCAGAGTAGCAGGGATATACGCTGCTCACCATCTTAGTGAACTTATAGATGAGGATGATATCTCTCAAGCTGCTAAATTCCTACTTGGTATTGACTACCCTCCACGCAGATACGGGTATGATATTTATTTGTAGTAAATATCTATTATTATTACAATCCCAGAATAATCCCAGTCCCTTTTGATCCTTGTCTGCCATTTAACGACATTAATTTGTTTTGACGCGTGAGATCTACGTGTCAAAATAAATATTTTTGGTTGTTGGATTATACATTGCTAACACGAATACTGAATAGTTCCATCATCTTTAGTAATCATGTGATAAAGTGATAACTGATCAATACTTTGCGTTACTATGACAACTCAACAATTCATTAGTACTTAGACATTGATCATAGCTCAATCTATTGGCTACAATATCACCATATAAGGTAATACTACCATATAAGGACATTTAAACCATGACACAGAATCGTAACCACTAGATCATGTATGTGATGGTACGTCATTCAGGCACTAGATCACAAGCTCAGGTATCAGTTTGTGCAATAGATGATCTCACCGAGTTGTAGCTGAGATAAAGTGATGACTTTATCATGTTTTATGTTACTTAAACAGATTAGGGGGGGGGGGGGGGGGGGGGTGGGGGCTAAATCTAGCTAACTGTACAAGTAAGATAACATGATACGGGTAGTATACAACATAATTAATATTATGTAATGTACATTATACAATATACAATGTACATAATGTACATAATATGATCTGTCTAGTAACCAGTGTCTACTAGCTACATGCCTGGTGACGTTATATAAGAAGGTGTTACATAAGTAAAGAGGGTGTGTACTGTACTAGTAGTACTAGTAGTATTGTACTATCTTATCTGGTGTACTACCTGGTCTTCTTGCTCTGAATAAACACTGATGTATAATATACAGCTAACATCATATGCTCGCTAGGATCATAATATACACTTTGGGAGGAACTTTCTAGATGTTTTATCATAATAACTTTTGGATGTATCTACTATATAAAATGAAATGATAGATTCTCTTTGCATGTACGACCGCCCACTTGCAAATTAGACGAGAAATAGGAACCTGGAGGGGGATTATTTAAAACATATAAGTGATACGAAGAGTTTGTATTTAGCAGAGAAATAGGAAGTTAGGTAAAAATCAAAAGGTTGCATAGCAACGGTGTTGGAACGCGCACGTGCACATGCAAAGATTTGCGAGCGAAATTTTGATCGGATTTGTGGTAATTATGTTGAGTTCAGTGCGAGCGAGCTGCATTTTAGAACTCTGGAAGCATAACATTTATAGTGGTACGTTGTCACATAATTCGTTTTATAAGCTACTGGGAATCTTGTCACTTCTTATTATGATCTTTGAAAGTTCTTAAGACGATTGTAAAGCTATGATGTTTCTTGAGAGGAGAATTATAAACTATGGGAAATCATCTTAATGAGTAGCGAGAAGTTGTTGACATTGTTAAAAGAGTTTTTTTTTTCTCATTAAACATGAGCGAACATCACGAGTTATATACTAACAAACTATTTACACAGTCGCAGTCATATGACTCAACTCAGATAATATTATCTGCTTATTATATACAAATATGTTACACGGATTTTATAATTAGGTATCAACATCTGGTACTGTTTTTCAAAGTTAATAGCTTTATAAAATTCATTATATAATATACACCGCAGTGTAACCTCTCAAATCTCAAATATAAGCTTCGTGGATTTAACTATTACTAAGATCGTCAATTTTCTTCAAGATTCATGCTTCACCTCCCACCATTAGCTTATCAGTTTAACAACTTGTAACGCACACAGTAAGTATAGTGTAGTGTTTAACGTAACGTATGACGTAATACTATGACGTCATATTACAATGACGTAATACTATGACGTCATATTACACAGTATTAGTAGTTTCTAGAGTTACTAGTGTCTGGAAGGCGTATTAAATCACCACCAGTTACACTGTAGTGTATACTGTAGAGTGTATTATATACTGTACAATTACTGTAATACAAATAGTTAGTTTAACACAGAGGAGTGTGACCCGCCAACTTACTTACTTTCTGGTTTTACAGGGGGAAGTGAAGCTGTGAACCATATTATATACATTTTATTGTTATAGAACGATACCAATCCTCAGTGCACTGGTAATAAGCTACCAGTTGAAGGTGATGGCAGCTCAGTATTATCATATCGTGTGTCCGTCACGTGGAGTTTCCGCTCTACAGAGAAAGATTTCATCTTTTGACTTACGAATAAAAGATACATAGCCCTAGGTTACTTTAACATACCACACTCTGTAACAGTAACATGTACAATGTACTATAGTCTATAACATATATACAGCACTGTATAATAATATAGAATACTAGAAAGTGTATATCATATAAAATGTAGGGGGAATGTACTGAGTACATTGTACAATGTACTCTAGATCACAGAGGCTAACTTAACCTAATCCTCAGACTAGAAGACCCACTCTGTCTGTCTCACAAGCTAAACTACGCCTCCAGCTTCAACTCCCTCCCCTTTAAACTACTCACATGTGGCAGAAACGACTCCATCAGACAGGCACTCTCCGCCATCGGCCCTGACGGCATCAACTCTCATATTTACCAGGTAACTAACGGCCTGAACGACAGTATATATGTAAGTGTTTACGTAACTATGACGCTACTATGACATCATATTACACAGTATTAGTAGTGACTAGAGTGACCAGTGTCGGCGGCGGTTAAATCACCCACATTACACTGGTGTATACTAAGGCTGAAATACTGTACATACTTTAATACTAACAGTTGTTTAAACAAGGTGTGACAGCTCAACTCTCTAATTCCGGTTTTACAGGGAAGTGAGCTGTGAACCATATTATATACATTATTATCAGAACGTATACCAATCCCAGGCACTGAATAAGCACAGTTGAAGGTATGGCAGCTCAGTATTATATACGTGTTCGCACGTGTATTCGCTCAACAGGAAATATTCACTTGACTTACGAATAAAAGATACATACCTAGTACTAACATCCACACTCTGTAACGTACAGGTACATGACTAAGTCTTACATATAACGCACTGTCATAATAATAATTACTAGAAAGTGTATACATATAAGTAGGGGAATGTACTCAGGTAACTAACGGGCCTGACAGCATCAACTCTCATATTTACCAGGTAACTAACGGGCCTGACAGCATCAACTCTCATATTTACCAGGTAACTAACGGGCCTGACGGCATCAACTCTCATATTTACCAGGTAACTAACGGGCCTGACGGCATCAACTCTCATATTTACCAGGTAACTAACGGGCCTGACGGCATCAACTCTCATATTTACCAGGTAACTAACGGGCCTGACGGCATCAACTCTCACATTTACCAGGTAACTAACGGGCCTGACGGCATCAACTCTCACATTTACCAGGTAACTAACGGGCCTGACGGCATCAACTCTCACATTTACCAGGTAACTAACGGGCCTGACAGCATCAACCCTCATAATTACCAGGTAACTAACGGGCCTGACAGCATCAACTCTCATATTTACCAGGTAACTAACGGGCCTGACGGCATCAACTCTCACATTTACCAGGTAACTAACGGGCCTGACAGCATCAACTCTCATAATTACCAGGTAACTAACGGGCCTGACAGCATCAACCCTCATAATTACTAGGTAACTATCGGCCCTGACGGTATAGTATCAACTCTCATATCTACCCCCCCCCCACTTTTGTCAGAGAATGACCCCTCTGATATTGACCCCATTTTTGTCAGGGAATTACCCCTCTGATTTTGACCCCACTTTTGTCAGGGAATGACCCCACTGATATTGACCCCACTTTTGTCAGGGAATGACCCCACTGATATTGACCCCACTTTTGTCAGGGAATGACCCCATTGATGTGCGCTGCTAATGCAGGGGACTACAACCTGGTTCACTTACTGCTAGACGCAGACGCGCACCCCAACATAGCAGTTCCTGTTCCTTTGGATAACACTCAGGTTTATTTAAAACTTTAACTGATAAGTTAGAAACATAGCAACTTTATATTGTGTATTTAGTCCTCTTAGTCCTCTTAGATTCGGTTGTGGAGTTCATCGCGTGAATTTATAATTAACGTTCAGATTTGCCGATTTTCTGATTTAACTTCGTTTAATCCCAGGTTATTCCAATGGAGAACAGAAGGTGGACAGCGTTATCGTTCTCTGTTAACCAGGGTCACACTGATATAGTAAAGGTATTTATCTCAAGATTGCAATTTAGAATGGATGAAAATAGAATTAAATAGAATTTATTATTTAATTAGTCCTATCAGATTCAAAAATCTGTATAATTTCGCGTTGGAAAAACTTCGCCTTCACTTAACAGTTAACACCACTCCCCAGCTGTTACTGTCACGTGGGGCAGCAGTGGAAGGAAGTATGAACAACCCCGCCGACATTACAACTGAGACACCTCTCCAACTAGCTGCGGCAGCTGGAGACATTGCCATCGTGGAGTTGCTGTTGGAAAAGGGAGCTGACCCCTTTCTAAGCAGCTCTATACATAGCAGTGGTTCAAGTAAGAGCATCTTACCTGTCCTTCAATTTCTTAAACTGTTTTTAAGTAAATTAATTAAATGGTATTAACACGTCTTTTAACTGCATATTATAAAATTGGTTTTCAAATTCTATAAATGGTATGATAAGGTTATCTCACATTTGAGTAACCGTAGTAACCGTAGTAACCGTAGTAACTCCACCTCCCCCAGCACCTCGGAACAGGGGTGGAAGTAACGCAATAGCACTGGCAGTAGCACACGGTCACGTGGAGGTGCGGCACAAGTTACTGCAACACCAGCCCAGTGTTAAAAGTAACGACATGCTCAGTTTGCAGGAGATTCTCGCCGAGGGTTCGTGGCTTACTTTCACTTTTTGTTTAATTTCATCTTTACTTTTTAAGATTTTGGAGAATTTATTTTTCTTGAGGTCAGAAAGGCAAGAACGGCAAGATTTTCTCTGAATCTTACCCGCACCTATTTAATTAACTAATTAACCTATTTTGCGCAGGATATCTGTTCCAGAACAATCGAGCTCACGGTATCAGACTGTCCCGTCTTCGTAAGCTACAAGAAGCTCTGTATCTGGCGTGTGAGCATGGTTATCTTAACATTGCTCTAGAGCTGAGGTCTATTGGGGTCATGTGGAACCTTAACTTCTGGACTAGGTGACTAATTTTGTGTTTAACTTTATTTTCACTTTCATTTTTCTGAACGTTTTTAACTAAAGATTCCCTTTCACTAACCACACTTCCCCTAGATTCACTTTCACTAGCCACACTTCCCCTAGATTCACTTTCACTGCCCACACCTCCCCTAAGATTCACTTTCACTAACCACACTTCCCCTATATTCACTTTCACTGCCCACACCTACCCTAAGATTCACTTTCACTAACCACACTTCCCCTAGATTCCCTTTCACTAACCACACTTCCCCTAGATTCCCTTTCACTAACCACACTTCCCCTAAGATTCCCTTTCACTAACCACACTTCCCCTAAGATTCACTTTCACTAACCACATCTGACACCTCCCCTAAGATTCCCTTTCACTAAACACACCTCCCCTAAGATTCACTTTCACTAACCACACTTCCCCTAGATTCCCTTTCACTAACCATACTTCCCCTAGATTCCCTTTCACTAACCACACTTCCCCTAAGATTCCCTTTCACTAACCACACTTCCCCTGATTCCCTTTCACTAACCACACTTCCCCTAAGATTCACTTTCACTAACCACACTCCCCCTAGATTCACTTTCACTAACCATACTTCCTTAGATTCACTTTCACTAACCACACTCCCCTAGATGTCTGGAGACAGCGTACGAAGAAGAAAACCTGGAGATAGTCCGGTATCTTCTTAACGATTACGACTGCCTCCGTGTAGATGAGTTTTCTAACGCCTTCTGTAAAGACGGCATCGTTCTGCTGTTTGAAATTTTCCAGCATTCAAAGGTTTGTAACAATCAGATCACATCAGAATTAATTTAGGAAAATAGGTCATAGACTAGAATCCCGGCGGCATAATAATATCACAACCATGTCATAATCAATAGTTATGCCGTCGGAATTCTAGTCGGGAATTTTGCCCTGCAGACCCAGTTTGCGGCTGTTCTTTTGCCAAGTACAGCAGAAGAGTCTAAAACTGTAATGGGTTAATTGATAAATTGAAAATTACTTCTCTATTTTTATGCTCTAAATGTGTAATATTATTTTCCCTTGTCCCCGTCATTATTTGGTACCGTCACTGTTCCCAACAGTACAATTAATTCTCCTATCTGAATCTTTGTGTAAAATTCTGAATTCTCTGTAAAATTTCCACGCACATTATGTTATTTTCTGCCTAATTTTTAAGTTTGACGACTAATGCTAATATATTTTATAGAAATATATTATTTTGATATTGATCCCATTTCAATAAGACATGTTTAATGATATGCTGACATGTTGGCTGATTGCCAATTAGTATCGTCCAGACAATTGCACTACATTTTCCTGATCATTACAACCAGCAATACCTGTTTTTAAACAAGAAAAATAATTGTACGTAACCACTCATTCAAATTGCTATCCAGTCTTATAAATAAAAGAGTCAACAAGCCGGGTTCGTACGACATATTTTTGCAGGAGTTTTTTGGGTTCGTATTATGCAAAATATTTGCAGCATTTATATGACAAACTAAATGATATGCTCATACTAAGGACCTAAATACAAACTATCACGACATTTTGGAGCTTCAAAATACCTGGAATTCCTCCTCCTACCTGGGATTCTGTCATGTTGAATTACAGTGGACGGCATTGAGATGTAACAATTCTTCTAGTTCATTCACTTTCACTTTCTATTCTACTTTCTTCTCTAGTGTTTCACTTTCCCTTTCATTAACAAACCCTAATGAAATTTGGAGCTTCCAAATACCTGGAATGCTGAATAACAGTGGACGGCACTGAGAAATAAAGTTGTCCAATAATAATTATTTATCTATTTTAACTTATAATTTTGCATTTAAATGATCAACAGACATCTTATATACTACAAATACCAGACAGTACAAAATGTATACTAATCATAAAATTACTCCCTAGGAACCGACCAAACTATTTGAGCATATTTGAAGCCAGCGAAAGAATGTAATTGAATGGCTTATATATAATAATGTGTATGAATTAACACGCGTGTAAGAATTCTAGAACATTCAACGGAATTCTTATCCATACTGTAATCTTACAACGCGGTGATTCCACATTAATTGTAGTGCGTAGAAATGTGTTCTGCAGTGTAAAATGTACACTGAATGTAAAATGTACCCTGAGTGTATGAAATGTACACTGAGTGTATAAAATGTACACTGAGTGTATAAAATGTACACTGAGTGTATAAAATGTACACTGAGTGTATACAATGTATACTGAGTGTAAACTGTACATGTACTTGCAGGAGGAGGACGTGGTCATGTCGGCATGTAAGATGTTACAACATTGTTACGGCGTGTTTCAGTGGAAACCTATTACTAACTTCAGTCAGCATGCTGCTCCTGAACCAAGGATAGGTCTGTTATTAATTAATTATCTGATAAATTAGTTAAATAAATATATGATCAATCAGTATAATAATTATTAGATCAATTATTACTAAATTAGTTGATTTAATAATTGATTGATTTCTCGTTACCCAACAAATTGACAAAGAAAATAATTACAGATTTAACTTACGTAAACAACAAGGAGTTTAGTGACGTCACATTTCTGGTAGAAGACAAAATGTTCTACGCTCACAAAATAGTCATCGTCACCGGTAAGTTCATTTATTCAAATATTCTTGATGTTATATTAGTACTATTCATGACTACTGAAAGAAAGGAGGGACTATTCAACCCTTTTATTTTGTAAGTCTTGACAATTAATTTAGTGAGTCAGGGTAATGATGGGGTTCCCTCATATCTAGCAGTTTCACTGTACTCCCTAATCTACTTTCAACTGTATTAGTTTCACTTTCACTTTAGTAGTTTCACTTTTACTCTTTACAGGAAGTGAACGGTTCAACGCTATGCTCTCAAAGCACTTTGTAGAGGGAACAAGTGCTGTGGTGGAGATTCCTGATATTAAATACAGCATATTTGAGGTTAGTTATATTACACACATTCCGTTTAGTTACAGTTCCATCATTCAAAAGGGAGAGAAAGTGTCTTTTTCCCTGTAGTTTATTGATTTCAAGTTTGCAATATCCCTATTTAGTCTTGTTATTCTGTTAACAGTGTACTTTCTCACCACAGATAATTATCAAGTACCTGTACGCTGGATCAGTTAACTGTGTGGATATAAAGAGCAGCATAGTACTTGATGTAAGTAACTTTTGTAACTTTTGTAACTTTTGTAACTTTTGTAACTTTTGTAACTTTTGTAACTTTTGTAACTTTTGTAACTTTTGTAACTTTACCTTTAGTTTTAGCTTTAGATTTAAACTCATATCCGGCATATTCACCTAATTACTGCTCTACACTATGTGATATAGAATAAATTCTCCCATGTCTAAGTTAAATACATCTGGTTTATCACCGGAAAACTCTGTTATTTGCTGCTATTCATATCTAAACACCGCTTTCCTTATTTCTTCGAATGTATAATGTACACTGTATAATGTATACTGTACACTGTATAATGTATACCGTACACTGTATACTGTACACTGTACAATGTATACTGTACACTGTATAATGTATACCGTACACTGTATACTGTACACTGTATAATGTATACTGTACACTGTATAATGTATACCGTACACTGTATACTGTACACTGTATAATATATACTGTATACTGTATAGCTAGCAGAACGAAACCTTGCCGAAGCTACCTCGCACTCAATTATGAGACTCTTTTGTAGAACTTCTTTCTTATTACTTTATTACTTACGAACGAGTGAAGGAAACTGATTGAAGTTGGAATAAAATATCTAAAATAATGTCATTTTACAAACTATCCCCCCTCTCTTTATCACACTGCTCCTGCTATACACATTTTATAACTTCCTCACACTCAAATTGACTCACATTTCACCACCTGTATCAGGTGTTAAGCGCGGCGCACTTCTTCATGCTCGACGAACTACAGTTTTATTGCGAGAGTTTAGCAGCCGGATCTATTACTAAAGACAACGTTATAACTGTTTATCAGAAAGCTAAGGTACGTGATTTTTGGTTATTTTTTGTGTAAGTATTACTCAACAGTAATTTAAAACCTTACTGAGCGAGGTTTTAAATTACTAAACTGCGCTATTGAATTATCAAATGACTAAACTGCGTTATTATATTATACTGCCTTTATACATTTAAAAAAGATATCATGCTTATAATATTGCCTTAAGAAAAACTTCAAAAGATATTGAATTAATTTAATTAATAAATATTTTATATTTCAGTTATACACCGCACATGACCTCGTTCACTCTTGCCTTCATTTCTTCCTGGGCTTTCTTCCTGAGCTCATAAAAAAAGAAGATTTCGCGTAAGGAATTTGTTGTGTTTGTATTATTTTAAAGCTTATTTATGACTGCAGTCTTAACATTTGTTACTTACTATTATATATTATATATCTGTATCTGTTTTTATTTTGTCTGTGTCTCATATTGAGTTATACTTTTGTTCACATTCACACATTCGCTCGCATCACTCACAGTCAGCCGCTCTGACATGGTTAACCACCTTCCTTGTGTTGTTGGTTAATCATATGAACGGGATATAATACCTCATTTTATTTCATATGATATGGCGCAAGACAAACAATTGAAATCTCAAATTTATTAACCAATATTTGATTATTTTTAACCCTAATTTAATTAATTTATTAATATTTTAACCCTAATTTCAGAAATCTGCTCGAAAAATCAGACCTCTGTAGTGTCCTACAGCAGCAGCTCTCAAAGCGAATCCAGAAACGTATCAAAAGTCGATCCATGTCAATCAACAATCCGCCTCTAATCAGCAATTAATTAGTTAATTATCCAATTAGCAGGTGATTTGAACTTCTGTTAATTAGCTTATTGGTTAATGGGTTGTCGTTTTATTTCCGATGATTGGGAAGATCTCTCCTGTATATTTCAGTTTAACTTGTGTGATTAATAAACCATCAAAAATAATTTAAAGTACATGATTTAATAGAATAGTAATAATAGTAACTCAATTATAAGTAAATGACTCTGTAAGATAATTAAAGCATGCCATTTTTACATATTATAATAGTCATGACAGTTGAACATCAAGACTGATGTTTCGTAGGTGTTATATTTTATCTCGCAAAGTAGTAATTTAATCAGGAAAACAATTCACTTTTAGTGGTTAAGTTCACTTTTATTGGTTAAGTTCACTTTTAGCTGTGCTCTATTGCCATCGCTCAGCTTCTATTAAAACTATTGCTCTACAGTGTTGGAGTAATAGTTAAAATGTATTACTACATACAATACCCTATACAGTATACATTTATGTACATATTATTATTTTGTTTAATGTTCAGCTTTACAATTTAGGCAAACAATCGACCTGATGGTATCAAGCAACAAAATAAGGTAACTTAATTCGCAGCGTATTTTATTTATCTTCATCTTAGATTCTTTTATCAGTGAACTATATAGGAAGTATAGGGTGACATAGGATTTGCTGATTTTAACTACGTTATATTTGCTTTAATAGTAATGATATTGAATATTGATGGCATTTGCTTGTTTGATAAACGTTTCGGGGTTTATAAGGGCTATATAATTTGATTGCGAATTTATTTTTTTATTTACTTGAATAATTAAATGATTATTATAATATAGCTGTTAATTGGTATATAACTTTTTACAGTCAAATTTACCATTTTTAAATTTTGGAATTGTAAACAGTGCTTTTAAGCACTTGACAACTGAATATTATGACTTGGTAAAATGCGGTGGAAAATGGGTTAAAATCTAAATATATAGATAACGACGAAATGTCCATTTCTGCTTAAACTGCAAGGTAGCCGATTTCAGTTCCACTTTAAAGGGATTGGAATATTTAGGATTATTGAGTAGGGTTTACGCACCTCAGGCAATCACTTTTGATTGAATTGACCTGTTTTAAAACTTTGAGTGACCCTTCAACTTTGGTGACTTTTGAATTGGGTCAGGGACTTTTTATGCAATCTGTTTTGGTGTGCACTCAAAGTAATGAGAATAATCAGTCTGTAAAGCCGAATGTTGCATCTTATAAATCGGATTAATTTTAATCTTACAATTTTGCTTGTTTCCACAGTGTTGCTAGTTTTACTCTAAAGTTCGATTGAAATAGAGCCAATAATATTAATCGTTTTATTTGTCGGTTGTTACTCTTTAACCTCAAGTTTTATCTAGCACTAGTAAAATGGATGTCGTCCAATATAAATGTGCTTGTACAAAGTAGTAAGTACCAATATAATATAAAATGGCTGTATATAGTATACATGTGGGATGTGACAAAACGCGTGCATGAGTCTACATATTGTATTAATGGAGCGCGCGGACTGAATAAACGTACACCACTAAAAGTGTGGTGAACAGCCACATTGACTTGCGCGCGCACCACGCACATCACATCATATCCACACAGCCCCTGATCAGAAGGCTGATTTATTCTACTTTAATTTTGATTGCCCCCCATATAATAATACAACGAAGTATGCCATGGCCTATCCGATGACAATGAAATTTTCTTCTCTATACTTCTTAGACTTTCTAAATTTCTCAACAATTTGTAAACACTCAAAAATTTGATGATCTCGATGAAATTTTATTTGAAATCGGACGCGGAAACGCTCATCTTAATTCCCGGCAATGCTAAACCCGTGAGCACACCTTTGAGTTGAATGTTGATTCACGATGTCAATCTTTCGCAGTTTGGCGAGGCCGCCCAATGGTGCATTTTGCCAATATACTGACAATTGATGAATGTTACTCGTCTTAATTTCTTCGGAATGGCCCGATGGCACGTGCTATGAAGTAGCGCGCGCCGGACCAGACCATTAACAATGGTCAAACTGACAACTGAAGTGGTTGCTTTACGGGTGATACTCGTAAAATATTTGTTGATTTGATTTGATTTGACATATATTACCGTCGACGAGTCCAACTCGGCGCGCGTCCTGGTAGGTTGTAAACCTACAAGTGGTTGCGAAAAAATTATTTGTTGCGCGGTGCGGCCCAGTGGTGCATCGCGCTATAAACCTTTTGAGCTTTTGGTTGTAGGTTTACAACCTACCAGAACGCGAGCCGAGTTGGACTCGTCGACGGTCAATATACGAAACAGATATTTTACGAGTATCACCCGTTAACCTTTTGGAAAATGAATAAAAAATATAGGTTTAGGTTTTGCTTCGGATTTAAAAAAATTTATTCCGGTCTATTGGCTCAGAAAATACAATTTTTTTTAACGGTTAGGTTTTATTATTCCATATTCATAACTTATACTTTTTGCTGTGCGCCGCGCAGATTTTATGACATAAATTAAACGCAACGTGCTTTCATTGTGCAAATCGAGCGCTTTTGGTGTTGCTTAAAATAGTTGACATGAATTATGGCAATCTTGACCATTGTTAATGGTCTGGCCCGGCGCGCGCTACTTCGAAGAAATTTAGACGAGTACAGTAACATCCGTCAATGGCAATCGTAAGTGACACTGTTTGGATTTTTATGTTACATAATTAAAATTTAAGCTTTTTTCTTGAATGTGAGACGTGGGGACAATAATTGGCTAGTATTAAAGACAAAAGTGCAGCAAACACAGCACTGCTGACCCTCAATATGCAATATCCGAAATGTTTGTGCTGGCCATGTGACTTTTACATTATTTATATGTATGTATATAAATATATAGGAATTAAACAGAAATTAAACAGAAATTAAACATATATATATATAAACTAATTACAACACTACAAATCTGTTACATTTATTGAGGATGACTGTAAAGGTAAATTTTACCGACATTTGAAGTCAAGGCGTTTTTTTTGGGTTGGGGCACCCACTTTACCTCCCTATCGGAAGGCTACGTCCGTCTGGTGACTAACGTCTATTGGGGTCCTTCCGGTTGTAGGTTTTTTTTGATTGAAATAAATTTTCGTGCACATACAGAATGAATGGTTAATAATTTAACATATATGTAGACCAAGCTCTGTGCACGGGATGCTTCCTGGAAGAATCCAGTTTTTTTAGCGGGGCACCCTACCTAAAGCCAAATTGAGATATAATAATCATATTCCTAGGGAAATAATCAGAAATCGAATACCAATCAAATAATATGATATATAGGAGTAGTAACCATATTTACTATGCAAAATGCCCCAACCTCATAGTGTAAATTTATATAAAATTCAAATTCCATACCACCACTAAACCCCAACAGTCAACACAACAGCCCAAGCAAAATTAAATAACTTCTTATATACTGTCATACTACAAATTAATTAAACATTTGAAATCTGTTAACCAGAGAATAAATTTCTAAACCTAATGCAAGTGAAATAATTTAGATGCAATAATGAATGCCTAATATGAGTATCATCTGTCAATGTCCTTGTAGAACAGTCTGTACAAGAGATATGAGTAACTAATATAGAAGGAAAAAAAAAACAGGAAGTTGTCGTCTGTTGGAAAATAAATAAAATATCTAGTATATAAATTAGAATATAAAATAACATTCGGTCAATGTGTCGTCAATAAACTGTACAATTATCAAATGTTAAAACTGTACTGGGTGATACAGTCACCAAAAATAAATACTAAGTATAATAAGTTAATAAATTAAATGTGGTCTGTAAAACTACCACTAGGTATAATAGGTCAATAAATTAAAAGTGGTTTATAAAACTACCACTGTGCGAACCCCTTCACCAGTTAAAACATGTCAGTCATGTGCAGAATCAATCAGAATGGTAAGGTGGTAAAAAAGGGAATATCCTTTCGACACTTCAATTATATATGCCTCAGATTTAAAAGAAATAGAAGATACTTAGTTATCGTCGACTATGATTGCAGTGTAAAATTTGTCATATGAATTGTCGACGGTATAATTAGGGTCTGTTGTTATAGATGAGAGTAGCTGTTTCTTATACGAATCACTAAAGCTTTTAACATCGGGCAGATTTCGTAGATCTGTTGGAACATTATTCCAACATTTTGCCCCCAAGTATTGAAAGTTTTTATGTGATGTTGATCTATTAACATATAGGTTGCAGCTTTCGCCGCTCCTACTACCTCCTGATATGTAACTAAATTTGTTCATAAAGTTTGTAGGACAATTGTCATGGATGATTCTAAACATATAATTTGACAGATGGAGTTGTCGTCTAAGATGGAGTGGTAACCATTTCATGTCTCTATAAACATTAAGGTGTCACAGGGTACGGGCACTTGGCATGGGCTAGTGCTCCTTACCCTCCGGAGGATAAAGCCTTGTGAGCGACGTTTTCCCAAAGGAAAACTGTCATAATGCTCGGTCTCGGGAGAGCACCACCCATGCCTAGGTGATCTCCCGGGCGCTCTTTTAGAACAGGCTGCCCCCTGTCTTTTCTAGTGAGCAGACAGGAACCTACCGGGCATACCTGAGCATCTAGTATCTCTTGCCCAAATCTATGATTTCTTTTATTTGCGACGCGCGTGGTATAATGTTGACAATAAGAAGCTACCAAGCAAATTTGTGTTTTGTGAAGACCCTTTTTTTGTTTAATTTGAAATTTTGGGCCGCGTGTGACTTTTCTTTGTATGTGTGTTCGTGTTGCTTCCGTTTACCGGAGTTTTTCTGGGTGCTAATTATCCACTAGCTGGAAAAGGAGTAAGTGCTAGATATCCACTAGCTGGAAAATAACTAATTGCTAGATATCCACTAGCTGGAGCGGCCCGGGGGGCGGCGTGTGAGTGAGTGAGTGAGTGGGGGTGGGTTCGCCTGGAAATGAGACTGGAGAGACACTGTCCTTTATCTGGGTGAGCCACCACCGACAGTGCTCCCACTTCTGTGGGGTTGAGGGTGTTGGCTCCAAGAACCAGCCGTGAGCGAACAGCGCCTGACCCCCTCTGTGGTTAACTTAAGAATAACAGGACTATGCCTTTCTCCAGGCCAATCCGTTCAGTAACCAGCAGACCCAGCACCACCTCTGATGGAAGATGTGGTTCGGATTGGACTTGTCAGTTTTTCTGTAGACACTAATGCTCCCTCGAGGAAAGAGCCCCGGCAAAACTGACCAAAAACGTGGCAGGGATTCTCACCCTACAAGTCAAGGCGTTGTTTTACTGATAGTTGTGGCTGACTAATAATATATATATATATAACATGATCTGAATAACATGAAACGTGGCACAAGCGACGAAATTTAATCAATTTGCATAATCCTCATGGCAAGAGTCGAATTGAAAATCCCCATCAATGATCAACTTAATAGATAGAGCTCGGACAAATTTCAACTCGTGTGAAATGGCTTTATCTACAATAAGCATGATCGCACTTTTGCTGTAATAGATGTACTGACATGACGGAACAGAAAAGATACCGTTTTTAGTTCTGAATTGTGATTTGCTGATTATTTTCAGAGGACTATTTATGTTAGTCACCCATATGATCATATCTAATCACAAGATGGTGCTGTTCATTGGTGCATTTTACAGTACACTTTCACTTGTGTGTGTGTGTGTATGGTGAAGGGTACCCTTACAAAATTATAAATACTTTGACAGGCCTATCACTTAACCACCGATCAATAAATGGCCTTACGTAGCGTTTGGTGCCCCTGTGGCCAGTCCCCTCTTTAAGTCCCACCCCCCCCTAAGAAAGTAGAAATGTAAAATTGAACTAATCAGCTGATTTTAAAGGATTCATAGATAACATCTCAAAAATAATGTGTTTCTGGACCAAAAAGAGCGATTTTACTAGTACTCTGGTTAAGTTTTTCGAAATGGTCCCACATCCACAAGGATTATGATTACAAGGATTACAAATTTTGTTCACTTTTTTTTCAATATCCTGTCATCACTTCTGGAGTAATGGATATTATATGTTTATTTCAATAAATATAATAATCAATAAATTAGAATAGAATCTTGTCTTCTTTTCAGCTCACTCTTCTGAAACCTCTTCCTCTACATTCTCAACCTCATCATCAACTTCCTCATCTTCATCATCAACATCATCACCTCTGTCTTCATCGCTGGTGGTGTGTGCGAGATTTAGGTCCAGTTCGTGAACAGGTATTGCTTTCTCATAATACCGTCCTCAGCCCTCTGTGTCCTCTCACTGCAATCAAAACTGATTTAAGTAGCTCAAATCGCAAACGACGTCTAAGATTTGCCATGATGAGGCTTTTGTCCTGGCTGGTCTTGGCTGCCAGAAGTGTTGCCACTCGTTTAAGGAACATGGTAGCCTGTGGGCCCATACCTCCGGTGGTCGAGAATACAAGGCCATTGCTGGTTCCTTTTTCGATCTGTACACAGTGGTCTCCATATTTCCTTTCTTTCTCTCTCTCATGCTTATTGTACATCTTTGCTGGGGTGTTGTGATAAGCGTTGGATTTGGCTCCGGGGTGTAAAACCCTGATATCAAAAAATGCTATCTCCATTGGTGACCACAGACCTCTAGCTGCAATGTCAAGCCTTGCCCCATCATCCAGAATGGTACCAGGGCGAAGGCTTTCTCCAGTGCATGGTTGGAGTGTGGGCTCTACAACAACCTCATTACAGATTTTTTCAAGAATGCTTGCAATGGTGTCTCTCAGTCGGTTGTGTCTGCTGTTGACAAAGCCTCCTTTCTTGCAAATGAGAATGTGGTTGTAGGTGTTATCTTTGCCACAAATGCATTTCTTGGCTATGTTGGCAATGGGTAGAGCATATCTCAGTGCTATAGCGTCTTTGAACCCTTGCTTGTTCAAGACAAATCCGTACTTCTCATAAGGTAGTTCGGTCAGCCAGCTTGATGCATTACAAATGCATTACAAATTAGAAGTTTTATATTACAATCGTTTTAGACAAAACACACGATACTTTGGCGCCCCCCTTGCACTACGGGTCAGCGGGCCCTTCATCAACTATGTTTTACTGATCTCAATCATTTGACTGAATTAATACAGACCGATTGAAGTCCTTAGCTCATCCCAGGGATTCATGGCACTAGCACAGGTTATTTAAATTCCCATTCTACAAATAAAAGGTAAAATTATTGACTTAAGTGTATACGCATGGGTTAAGTAGAAAATTGAAAATAGCTGGCTCTCCAAAACAGGAACAATGGCTGTCTCACTGCTGTACAAATTAAAATTGTAACTCAGGTTTGCTGACAGTTTGTGTAACTTTTCAGCTTGGTGCTCTGTTATTTCCCATTTCAGTTCCTTATTTATTTGTCGCTAAAGAGATCATGCTTTGTTTGAGCATGATTAAAACAATTGGTTTACCAACCGTTTCATTCTGTATATATATATATATAATATCACTTGTTATTAACTAGAGTCCAGTTAAGGTTGGTACTGTCCAGTCCAATTTAAACTGTATTTTAAATGCTGATCCAGTCTAGTGGAAGTGATGTTATTGATCTGGGTGTGATTGGAAAATATTTGTATTTACATTGAGATCTTCTCATTTTAGCTATCATTTAAATTATTAATCAATTTATCATACATTTAAGCCATATTCTGCATTGTCTTGTATGTTACAAGTCATAAGCAACTTTAATATAATAAGAATATTAACATTTTAATAGCACCACTCTTAGTGCCATTCATTCGTTTCTTACCAATACGCTGTTGTAGGTTAAGGTTGCATTGCAAGAGATCCTGAGCCAGGAATGGAAGTTAAGCAGAAGAAGACACTTGGGTTTAGACTGAACTGGATGAATCTTCGTGATGCTGAGAGTGGCAAGGTTCTCTGGCAGGGAGATGACGATTTGTAAGTATTTCACATTTCATGTGGGAATCCTGTCCCACAATAATTGATTCAATTATATCGATCGAAAATTGTTAAAAAAGGTTTTTTTTGTGTGTAAACTTAGAGCAAGATACGAAACTGCTAGTGTGCATGGTAAAGTAGATCCTGACCATGCTTTTTATTATTTATTATATATCACTTTCATTCAAATTTCTGATTGTTTCTGAATAGACTAAGTGAAAACAGATTCTAATGGAAATAAATAGAATCCATTTAGAATCTGTCTTCACTGAGTCTATTCAAAACAATCTGAAATTTGAATGAAAGAAACATCAAATCATGAGACTCAATAACACTACACGAATCCACCATGTTATATATCACTTAAAACCATTACACATTTCACATATCAAACTTCCTGATAAAACGTGCGAAATCATCTGCTGGCAAAATGCTTAGTACTTAATAATATGTGCATATTACTTTCGGACAAGCATCAAAGTATAAATCTATTCTCGTCAACATATTGATAAATCATTTCATCACGTGACACCGTGAGGACGAGGTTTGGTACACTGCTTAAATAGGTCCAGTGATGGTTTACTGCGGTTAACGCTCGAAGTTAAACACTTAAAATCTCATCATGCAGTTCTGTTGTAATGATGTAATAGTTTTATTATCTTGATATGTAATCATGCTGTAGTATAATAACACTGACGTTGTTGCAGACATGCGATGCTCTTATTCGAGTTTGAAGCAAGATTACGATATCTCTGCTCAACCAGAAACCTCGACAACAATTTTTAGTGTTCATCAGAAACCTGAAATAATAAAAGTAAGCTAAATACTTTCTGTTTCAGGACGCTGTCAAGTAAAGAGCACGAAGGTAATTATAAAGAATTGGAAATATTTACCTAGAATTTATTTATTGCCTAGAAATGATGTTTAACTGCAATCAAGAGCGGTGTTCCAGCTCAACATCCCTATCAACATGTTATTATCTTATTATGGAACTACGTCATTATCTTGATATATATGTACATAATTTGTAGTCAGCAACAAAATCTATCACAAGTCTTATGAAGTCTATTAGAAGGTTAATCAAGTCAGTAACAAGTCTCATCTAGTCTATTACAGCTCGGGTTCCTAAGAAGATACTGAAATGCAGATCCGTATCTCGGGAGATAAACTTTAGTTCAGAGCAAGAGATGAAAAGATTCAGACTCGAACAGAGAGTCTTTCTCAACAGTGAAATTTTAGAAGGTTTGGTTTAAATATACTTTTTTGTTCGAATTTGTGTCTGTTACATCGAGATTTTTAAACATCACAATTGTAGAAACTTTATTTTTTCTTAATGTTTTAGGCTTTTAAATTCTTATCGTATGTGTGAGATTATAATAGACTAGAAAACCCGTGGTCACAGGGAGGAACCTAATAGTATTTTTTGTTAGTAAGTTTAAATCGAGTCAAAAAATATCCATCACAACCGAAGATACAGCCGATTAAAATATTTCTCGCACTAAACACAACGTAATATCAACAAAACCGATAAAAATGCTGCTTTAACAATCTTTGCACGTGCACGTGCGTGTAACAACCCTCGTTATCATGGTTACTTTGCAACCCTTTGCTTTTTACCTAATTTGCACGTGGTTGGTCGTACAAACGTACATTGTAGGCATCATGTAGCCGGTGGGCCCGACATGATACGACATATCTTGACACGTCGGGGTTAGTCGGGATTTTTCAGGGTTTGTCGGGGTTTGTCGGTGTTTGTCAGGGTTTGACGGGGTTTGACGGGGTTTCCGGTTTGTCGAGCCTGGAGGCTTTTTTTTTCTTCTTTTTTTTTGAGTCTCCCAACAAAAAGCCGAGACGGAGTCATCAAGCTTTACGTGGAAAAACACTATACAAGAAGGCCTCATGTAGCCGGTGGGCCCGAGGCAAAACCCCTCGACAAACCCCGACAAACCCCGTTTGTCGGGATATGTCGGGGTTTGTCGGGGTTTGTCGTGGTTTGTCGGGGTTTGTCGGGGTTTGTCGAGCCTGGAGGCTACATGATGCCTCATTGTACAAACATTGTACAAAGGGAATTCTCTGAATTATAGTAGAGATGCGGGCTCTATTGGGGAGGTGAAGCATAGTTTTAGACACGTGACCGGGATTCTAGGGTTTTAGTGGTCAATATAGTGGAAGCTGATTGGTTTATTGCTGTCACGTGCCAAAATATGAAAATATGCTTCATCTCCCTACCATGACCAGAATCCACATTTCAGAGAGTATTGAACTTGAGTTTATTTCTTTCATTTCTCGTTATATAATTAACTTGGTTTGCATTTAGGGGGCAGGGGGGTCTTCATGGAAATTTTCTCAAAATCGACTTTTAGTTGTTTCTGATAGAGGGGAGTGATATCTATCAGTTGCTTTTGATCCGATAGAAAAATATTGTTCCTAGCTGAAATTATCGCCGGTAAATGGTCAGCGCTTGTGTGTAATTGTATTGCGCGAGCAATCTTCTCCTACAATTTTTGAGCAATCACCCTGAAACTTTCAGGATATGTTCGAAGGATCATTTATATTTAAAGATTTAAGAGCTTGTCCAGGCAAAATGTTGAGATATGCCTTTAAACAGTTTTTATTCGATTTTAAATATCTTGGACCTCGAAAAATCGTCAAAAAGTCCGTTTTAAAAACCAATAAGTAATAGCAAGTCATCACCACTTAATATGTTGAATAAATTACTCCGGTGTCTACCATTCCTATTCTCGAACTCGTTAGCACACTTTAGAGACAGAAATTCAGGGTTACATTCAAATCGCCAAACATTAATAATTGTGTGTTTTTATTGAACTCTCATTTCTCGTTATATTAATTATATTATGTTTCTCGTTATATTATTGTTTATGTTTTATGTAGTACACACTGAGCAATTGAATGATTTTCAGAATGGTTTTTCGAGTTTGGTTACGTAATACCTGGATCAACAAATACCTGGCAGAATCTTATCGAAGCTGCAGCCTCAAACCAGATGATACCGCCGTCACTTTTGAGGTAAGTGATAGATCAGGCCTGAGAGAGAGAGAGAGAGAGAGAGAGAGAGAGAGAGAGAGAGAGAGAGAGAGAGAGAGAGAGAGAGAGAGAGAGAGAGAGAGAGAGAGAGAGAGAGAGAGAGAGAGAGAGAGAGAGAGAGAGAGAGAGAGAGAGAGAGAGAGAGAGAGAGAGAGAGAGAGAGAGAGAGAGAGAGAGAGAGAGAGAGAGAGAGAGAGAGAGAGAGAGAGAGAGAGAGAGAGAGAGAGAGAGAGAGAGAGAGAGAGAGAGAGAGAGAGAGAGAGAGAGAGAGAGAGAGAGAGAGAGAGAGAGAGAGAGAGAGAGAGAGAGAGAGAGAGAGAGAGAGAGAGAGAGAGAGAGAGAGAGAGAGAGAGAGAGAGAGAGAGAGAGAGAGAGAGAGAGAGAGAGAGAGAGAGAGAGAGAGAGAGAGAGAGAGAGAGGGGGTTTTATATGGTCGCAATTCATGAGATAAATTATAAATCGCTCCATTTTTGCATATTTGGGTTATAAAAATACATGAAAATTAGAATAATACAAAAAAATACCTATTAATCAATAATGTATTATTACTGCTGTAGTTAAAATGCTCAAAGTTTTTTATCAGATTTTCACTATTTCTCAGTGTACTAACAAAAAGAAAAAAATAATTTATCAAATATTAACACTTAACTTCTCAGCGGTAACGTAGTGATAGAAACCACATTCTACGACGGAAACGACGAAATCAGTCAATCTAAAGTACGTCTCTACTACGTGTAAAATAACGACTACTAAGACTAGAGTACTTAATCTCTTTCTTAGTGATAATACCTTCTTCCAGCAGCTGGCTACCGTTATGTTGTTTAAATACTCAACATTCCAGAAATAAACCTTGATTGAGATTGCATGCTTGATTTCAGAATATTATTTACAGTAGGTTTATCAAAAGGTATGTCAAATTGGGTTTCTATTGACTCGCTTGTACTTTTATAGTGTTAAAAATAGGGGGAAGATTATTTAATTTCTTTGATACGTAACTAAATTCAATCTACAAGTCTCGATATGTGTCTCGTAACTCGTTATATGTCTCGTTTCTCGACATGAATCTCGACACGAATCTCAACATGAACCTCGACATGATACACAACCTGTAAACTTCCAGCCACGGGTTATTTCCCTCCTTTAAACTTTACAGTTGTCCATGAACCTCATAAAAGGAATAATAGTTATGTGTATGCTCACTCAGCTTATTGGTATCAAAGATTTAAGGACGACAACTACTGAGACAGTCCATTACACGGTGAAAGGGTCCATTTGCAAGCATGTAAGTTACAGTCACAAACTGTTACTTAGCGTTGTTGGATATTATTGCACTTATTCGAATTACATAAAAGTTAATTTCGTGCAATAAAAGCTTTTCGAGGCATTGAGACAGCACAATTTGTAACAAAGAAATGGGCCACTTTTCTTACTCCGCACTGTGCTGCCTAGACTCACTTTATCACGTGGTCACTAGACACATAGCATTACTAGTCACGTGGTCACTAGACACATAGCATTACTAGTCACGTGGTCACTAGACACATAGCATTACTAGTCACGTGGTCACTAGACACATAGCATTACTAGTCACGTGGTCACTAGACACATAGCATTACTAGTCACGTGGTCACGATTATTGAAGACCGCCCACAAATACTTTGAGTTACTTTAAAATAGGATTTTAGCGGCTGGTGTACAGTAGCACTGAAGATAAGTTAAAATTAGTGTTAAATTGATGTGATCATAATATAATGAGGTAAAGGCAGGAAATATGAGATTGAGGATAGTTCCAAAATCATCCTGCTGTATCCTCCAAGATTTTACCAACAAAGTTTTTGACTGGGGTTTGATTTACTGTTAGGAGAGCTGTAACAGAAATCAAAAAATGTATACAACATAAAATGTTATAATTATTTTTGACATCCATGTTAGAGTGTTTTTATGCCGTTTGGGTAACATTTGGTTGAGCCAAAATCCGATCTAAACAATTTGCAGGTTATTTAAAGAATGATAATATATATTTCATGTAATATAATTGTAACATATATTAATTGTTTCATGTCAAATTATTTCCTGTAACCTTTCGTTCATATTCTATCTATTGCAAACGCAAAAAAGCAGCTTTCGTGACCAATTTATAAACCTGGAAACAATTAAAATTTTAGATTGAGTGTTTCATATTCAGAAAAATCGTCTAAAATATTTTGATTAATAACCAACGGACTCCGTACGTGTCCTACGGAAACGGGGGAGTGCTGATGAATTGATCTGAGAGGGTCTACTTAATTAGATTGGTCTACTTAATGACTCCTTTTCTGAGATAAAAGTATCGTAGCGGTTACAGCCAGTGTGATTAATGCGCGCCAAAATACGCACGCGCGTTATTTGAAATTATTTCGGGCTTCAATGACATAGCTATAGGAACACAGAAGATTGAGACACTGCAGGTGGAAACTGGGACATTGGTTTTAATCTATTTCACCAGTATCGAGATCACCACCAATGTACAGAGTATGCGTGTTACCGTAGTAAAGTGTCAAGGCCGGTGACCAAACTCCCGAGAGGGAGTACCGAGTACAGGAGTACTTAATTTGTAATTGACGATGTCAATTCATGGCAGCTCGGCGCGGCACAGTAGCGCATCTCGACGATCTAGCATCGCGCTACAAAGGAGTACAGGACCCGAACACTGTCAATTATATAACCCTAAAATGCAGTGTTCAGTGGCTGCCAAGATGTTTTTTACCAAACAGCTAAATCTCATCAGTCATCGATCTAGACATTCCCAATTCCATGTATAAGACCATTGCATTGCTATTCACGGATCTACTAGATATTATAATATAATAGCGAGATTGTACTAGTTTGGTTAAAACTGTTCTTGTGCTCGAATCAGTCAGACAATTGGCTGGAATTTGGAAATTTCCGCGCAATTCACAGTTTAAATTTAATTGAGTTATTGATCACTTGTCATAGTTGCTCTAGTTTCAGCAAAGACTTTTTATGCAGAACCGTCCTTATGCAGCTACACAGTACAATTAAAAAAGTTTCCCAAATAACCAGTTACCAGTACAAATAACCAGTACAAATAACCAGTTACCAGTACAAAGAACCAGTTACCAGTACAAATAACCAGTTACCAGTACAAATAACCAGTTACCAGTACAAATAACCAGTTACCAGTACAAATAACCAGTTACCAGTACAAATAACCAGTTACCAGTACAAATAACCAGTTACCAGTACAAATAACCAGTTACCAGTACAAATAACCAGTTACCAGTACAAATAACCAGTACAAATAACCAGTTACCAGTACAAATAACCAGTTACCAGTACAAATAACCAGTTACCAGTACAAATAACCAGTTACCAGTACAAATAACCCTTACAAATAACCCGTGGATGATATTTTGCAAATCATTTTTGTTAGAAATAAAAGATCTATACGATACCAGATACGTATCATAATATATGAGTATGACCAAAATAATTTCTCTGGACTTTTTATCATGATCAGAAAAAACTTCCAAAATACTTTAAGTCTAACTTTTTGTTTAGTAGTTGACCATTGTTAATGATTTGGCCCGGCGCGCGCTACTTCGTAGCTCGTGCCGTCGGGCCATTTCCAATTTCGAGAAGAAAGCGGCGCGCGCTACTTCGAAGAAATTTAGACGAGTAACATCCGTCAATTTAGTAGTTGAAGTTCCGCCTACGGTAATGAAAATAAATCAAATTTTAGAATATTCAGTTCTTTGAAGAATGATCGATTAGGCTGTTCAGTGTTCGGTTACACTTGTACCGGAAGCAACATGCTAACATTTTGTACTTACATTATCATAAATTTACCTTCTAAGGAGTAGCTCTACTAGTGACGCATTACTGAAAGAAGGATATAAAATAATAGTTACTACAAAACTTGACCAGATTTTACGTAAGGTGTTTCCAGTTGAGCGGCTCAACTGGAAACACCTTACGTAAAATGAGCCTTGCATTGATTGTAATAAAAATATAAGATAATAATATTAAAGTACTTATATCAGCTTTGACCGTTGTTTGATTCGGCGCGGGATCGGTATACAGCCGTAACCCAAACAGTAAACACAAACATGCAAACTCCCCATCCCTAACTCGAACCTAAAAGTTAACATCTTCCAGAACTATTGAGAATGAAGAACAGCTTCCTTATACCATGTACGGACGTGACATGCCATGGTTTTCAAATCAACATGATCAGTACATCTGGGTCGTATTGAGACAGTGAGCATTCATAGAAAATTTCTAAAATAAGGCACTGAATTCTATCCTTGAGTTGCAACAATCCCCTGCCTCAATAAGGCACTGAATTGTGTCCTTGAGTAGCAATAATCTCCTGCCTCAATAAGGCACTGAATTGTGGCCTTGAGTAGCAACAATCCCCTGCCCTTGCCCTCAATCTTTTCAGCAGTATATGATACACTATCCTTTCTTTGTCTGATAAAGTTAAATTGTGTTATCTGTATTACTATTACTAGTATAACTCAACTCCTTAGGGAAGCGTTCTCCTTAGGGGGGTGGGGGGAGTATCCTGACGTTCATTTTATATTCCAAAATTGCTTTTACATGTGGCTGTTTAATGTTTATAGTATTTTTTGTGCCTCCTTTTTCCAAAAAACGATGTCAATACTCTTGAAACTGACACTCCTGAAACCTAAAATTTTTGCCTTCGATTTGTATTACTTGTCAAGTTATACTAGAAGTAGAAGCCCTGCAAAACTTCAGGTCTCTTCAATATCATTATTAACATGTTTTCTAGGCATCTAAATGTGGTGACTTTGGCGATATGATTTCGAAGTCCTTTTTTTGTTTTTTAAACTTTTGACGCTTTTGTTAAGCTACTACATACTATTACTTAAAATTTAATCAAAACTGTAAACTTTCGGTCCTGGAAATCACACCCTCAAAAACTGAAAATGGGACAGAATTTGGGACATTATGATTTTTCAATTTTCTTCGGGATTTTGACTTCCAGTACCTCAATTTGGTTTCATACCATCATAAATTAACTGACTAATCGGTTTCTGAGCAAAAGGTTCACCCAATCTGTCAAATTTGTGTTCATAAATTTTCGTATTTGGATATGGGACAGAGTTTGGAAGATACGAATTTTCGTTTTGTTAAGCTTTCTGCTGTGAGCTTCCTCCGACAAAAATCAAACTTCCAGCACCTCAATCGTGTCATTTGCCATCTATTAAAGTACTATCAAAACCTTTTCAAGCTTCTCAGCAAAAAATAGGATAAGTTATGGCAACACTAGATGAGTGCACGGAGCAAATGAACTTTTCTGAAAAGGTAATGATTCAGTGTAATGTGTGCTTTTAAATTTAATATTTAAGGTGTAAATATTTTATTCATTTAAAAAAGAAGTGATGATTATCTACAATCTATCAAATTTAATAATTAAACGATGGGCTGTAAATTATTTTTCTTAATTTCCATATTCTTGGATACATTAATTACAACGTCTACAGGTATTGTCCAGCAACGAGTACAAAACACAATTGATGATTTACAGAATTATCATGGGATTGTTAGCTGTTATCTTCAACGGATTCTTTATTAACATCCTCATCAATTTTCCTTTAAAAGGTCAGTACCTCCAACATAATTTAATTTACAAAGCTAAATTTTATACACCCTGGCTCCATAATATGAAGGGCTCGTTTTAATTCTTAATGATTAATGAAAAGCTCGAATACTGGTAAATCACACGTTTCCCAATTGTTTCAACTAAATTAGCTCTTGGAAATATGCCAATTTTGTGGACAGTACTAACGGAATACTAAAATGCCAGCAAATTGAATTTTTTTGCTATTACATCATCAATAATATAAATTTAATTCCAGATTGTTCTGGCTACTACGTCATCACACGGAGGCTGCTGAAATACCTCGCTAGCTTTGACCTTCTCTACGGACTCTGTATTCTCCTCCAGATCTTCATCCTACTGTTCTCTGCGGGGTCCGACTCTGAGCACAACTATCATCCCTTGGACAAAAACGGAACTATTTGGCTTAACTTTTTAAACACCCACAAATCAGTTGAAGCTGGATTTGCCCGGGCGTTTGGTCTGGGAAGAGAATGCCTCGTTCGAGGAATCATAATCACAACTCTCCTAATAACGGTGGTCCGTTTTACTTTCACTGTTTACCCCTTACAGTCCATTATGATAGTTTGCAGAATCCGGTCACGCTACTTTCACACCATTTTTATCTGCACTATCTTATTTGTTATGCTTATTAAAATTAACCAAAAGGTAAGTCCTTGTATGGGTCTCCTTATTTGTGAAAATATTACATCATTCAACTGTTCGGATACCTCACCTTTAAAGACTGTCACATCAGTGATATCCGTCATGGTGTGCTTCACAATCATCGCATTGATTGGAATTATTTGGACGATCGCCAGCAAGCAGGACAAAGTTATGAAGAGCCTACTGAAAGTTGAAGCCTGCCACCAGTCAAAGAACTACAAAGCGGTAAAAACGTCACTTCTCATCTCCACTATCTTCCTGATCAGCAACTCCGGACCCATAGTTAACAACATGGTTAAAATAGCATGTGGGGCAGCCTCTCCAGATCCTTGTTCTATGCGACTAACCTACAGTCTTGCTGACGTGTTTGAACAATGGCTGCTACCTATTATGACAGTAGCTAACTGCATTATATACACTGCTACCAACAAGAAGATAAGGAAGTTTGCGGTGTGGTACTATGAGCGGCAGATAAGGGCAGTGTGGAGGAGGCGGGGACGCCGGGGAGGGGTGTGGAGGAGGGGCGGAGGGGAGAGAAGGAGAGCGGTCAGATATTCTGCAGTGGGGAGTCAAGGGCTACAGATAAAGGCTGGCCCCGTTGAAAGGCCTTCAATCCTGGCACGGCATCAGTTCTACGATAATAGCTTCTGAGGATTTGAGACAGCCTAAACTAGCTTAAATTGTTTTAGGAATTCTCTTGGTTTTATTGAAACAATTGTTGCGATGATCGAAAATAATTTCAGTGATCATGAATGAATGATTAACCGTCAAAACTGGGCGCAAAATAAGTTATCCAACCTGAAACTTACATTTTTAATCAATTGAGTTTTATGGGATTTCAAAAACTACATAACAGGATTTGTTTATTGTCACATAAATGAATTTAGACGGTGGAATGATATTAATCATTATTTATGTTGAATAAGTTTTAAAACAAGGAAATCTGCATCATCGCTTCTATAGACTTACTTTATGGCAGTGATGTTACGCACCAAAGACAAAAGGATTCATTTCAGAATTTTTCTTGTCCACTATTTTTACCATGCAAATTGTTGTCAGTATTTTTTAATTCTCATTTTAGCTGTATTGATTAAGTAACAGGTTTTGAAAGTTTTCAGTCATCATTGTTGCTTTTACAAATGATTCAGTTATTTACCACATGGAATGATTTTTTATGAAAACATAAGTCATATGGTTTAATTTTCGATGTAATTTAACGAACTGAATAAATTAAGTATGGTTTAAGAAAAAAAGACTCACAACTTTTGATTAATTAAAATAATAATAATCCATTTATCGTGCGTAATAGTGGGAACGTTCACAGAATAAGAAATGAACAAAGGCACTATGCAGTTGGGTGTTCAGATAAACACAAACTATTTTAATCCTAATTCAAATAAAAATTCCTAGGTGAAACTAAAAATAAAGTAGTTTCAACTTTCACCTCAAAACATTCACTCATCTATAATGATCCAAACAATATTTCTCGTAAAGTGCTAAAAATAGAGTCTGGTACTCTAAGTTAAAAAGGACCCTGGTGACTGCGATGACTCAGTCAGATATCATTATCACATCAGTCATGGGTGATAAAGTGACTGATATGTCGTATGATCTTTTAGAATGAAGAGAAGTGGGAGTTATCCGAACCATTTCCTAGATCCTTCTCCTACTGCTTTGTAGTCAGCCTTGTTGAATTTTGCTTCCGATCTTTTCTCTGCAGGGGACGTAATGAAATATTAAGATCAATTCATAAATAACTTATATTTGGTTCGACTTAAGCGCACTTTGTGCTTCACACTGCCATAGAAGATGTTTAATAATAATATATACTGCCTTATTGCAGCATATATTTGATCGATTGTACAAGAGACTAAAAAACAAATAATTTCTTGAGTCAACTAACTTTATTAATATTAACTTACGAAGACCAGGTGCAGCTTCCTCACTGAGATCCTCTTCTAACCTCATCGGAACTGAGTTAACGAAGGAGCAGCAAACAACCATAAGGGTAAGAACCATAAAAACTGCCTTCATTGTGGATTTAGTTTTTATCACCTACATGGGAACAAAGGTGTTATAGTTGTGCCTACAAAGGTGTTATAGTTGTGCCTACGATTAACCATAAAATAACGGTTAGGATCAGTGGTGTCTTGTTGTTTTCCCTGTATTTTTCAAGTATTTTTTTGTCGTTTTTAAAGCTTAACCAAATCATGCAATTAGTGATAAGATCGCAATTATGAATTAGGAAAAACTGAACGTAAAACAAATGATCAAACGAGATAATCAAAAAAAGTTTAAACGGACTTTTTTAAATGAAATACTTCCTAACAAAAAAACACTTTTTAGGGTTCATAAAATAATTTAAGCTCTCAGTCTCAGTCGAAACGGAGAGCTTTTACAAAATTCCCAGCTAAAGAATGCTTACCCCACTAGGGATACTAAGCGGCACATATAATATCAAATAAGCGTATAATGTACAATTATTGATTGTTTCGGGTCCCCTCTCCACAGCTGTGTTAACAGGGATTGGACTACTTAAGGCGGTCTGTGGTATGCAGGGATCTAGTACGTGGTGCAGGCAGATCGGACTTAGTTCCGACCTAGTAGTAGCAGTAATCCAGGAAGATTAGTGAAGCTCGGGGTCCTCGGGGTATATGTATATATACGACCATATGTTAAAAAAAAGTCCGATTACCTAGTTATATCTTTAGTGGCCCCGTGCTCCAGACAGGGATTGGACCACTGAAGACTGGAGAGAGTCTGTGGTGAGCACTGTAATCTAGGAGTTATACGTCCTTCACCAGCATTATTAGTACTACTTGGCCAGGATATGTCATTGTGATATTAATATAAGGCGTATGGGAAGCGAAGATGTTGCATTAATTAGTAATTACATCATACATGGGAATATTGTATTGATGTATGGGAAAGGAGGATGTTTAGGATTTTCTCAGGTGATTTGTGACCTCGATCTTTCGATTGGTTATGAGATTCGTGAGCTATAGGCTTGATGTATAATTGCCTTGATTCACTTAATTGTTAATCGTGCCCAATGAGGTTTTGTAGCGGACAATACTAGATCCGAATAAACTTGGTCTATAAACTTGGTCACAAACGTGCGTCCTTACAACTTTAAGAAGTTTGTAAGGACCGGTAAAATTACAACTATGTTGTTGAACTCAAATTGCGGCGGAGCACAAGTGCCTTTTCGAGAGGTAGTTATATCAATGGAAACCGCATTATCACATTTCCTTGTTCAATTCAGACCCAACTGTACAGATAGCCAAAAATGATATAATTATAATTGCTTAATTATGTTGAATATATTTGACCAAAACCCATAATCATGGGTAGAGTGAACCGCTGCCAGTGTCTCTCTTTTCCAAACAAAAGAAAATGATATTAATTTGAGGAACCGTCCGCAAATGCAAATTGATACCGAGAATGAAATCGGTCGCTCGCTTTTCCCATTCAATAAGCTTTATTACAATACGTAAGCCGTGAATGAATGGGAAAAGCGAGCGACCGATTTCATTCTCGGTATCAATTTGCATTTGCGGACGGTTCCTCAAATTAATATCATTTTCTTTTGTTTGGAAAAGAGAGACACTGGCAGCGGTTCACTCTACCCATGATTATGGGTTTTGGTCAAATATCATCTCTTTTTGATTATAATGTCAGGATAATTTACACAGTCGAAACTTAATAAGGAGGTAATTTCAACGATTTCGAAATTTTACCTTTGAAAACGTTTCCTTGTGTTTAGGTAGGCATATCTGTCAATAACAGACTGAATATAGGTAGCACTTTTTACTCATTCAAGTTGGCATTAAATTCATATATAATGCCATTTTAATATCGTGGGAAAGCAGAATATATTCGAAATCACGAATGAGCAAAATTCTCACCTTTCGCACGTGCAAACTTTGAGCGGACGTTGCGTGCGCATAAAATATTGAATCACCATAAATTTTTGCATAGTGTTATTTAATATATAGTTTGATAAGCATGAAAAGTTTCAGAAGATTTCAAAAAGAACTTGGATCACAACGGGACTCCAAAGTTGGTAAAAATCGTGAAAATAACAATTTTTAGTGATTTTAGCTATTTTAAATGAATTTGGGCGTGTCCCCATGTGTGCAACTTTTCGATTTTCAACTTTAAAACTAGTCTATAACACAATTTAGACCTTTAGGAAGCAAAATTGAGCTCCACAACCCAAGGGATGGCCCAACACCAGAGAATACTAATTCACAACTTTTGTGTTTTTATAAAATTATTCTTCAAAAAAGCACAAACTTCAATAGCGAATATCTTTATGAAGGAGCAAGGTAGGAAAACTTTCCGGTAGATTTTCAGAATGCTTGAACAATTATCTAAGGTGAAAATGTCCTCAGATTTTGAATAAAATTACTCCTTAATGCATTAAAATCGATTTGAAAAGTTGTTATTTTGTCAAAAATCAAGTTTTAAAAACACTTAAATTGATGACGTCATCAAGTGATGATGATGACGATAAATTATTTTTCGATATAATGTAAACTAAAGTATAAACAATTATCTTTAAAACCTGTGGTTCGAAATTACTGTATCTTTTATACTTTTGAATCTACGGACACTTAAATGTAGGCTACAATTTACTGCAAAAGCGTCTATATATATATATATATATATAGCTTCACGACAATCTGTTGTAAAACAGGGGTTCCAGAAAACCCACTTCCCGATACTCCTGCAACATGAAATTTTTTTACAGTCGATTTGGACAAGGTCTAGACGCTCTGCAAAGTTTCAGATCTCTAACTCAATTTTAACATGGTTTTTAAGGCACCTGAATATGGCGATTTTGGGTTTTTTACCTAATTTCGTATAATAGTAGAGGCTCTTACGGGCATTGTCTGCTCCATACGCTAGGGACCCCAGATACACCTTACTAGACGTATTTTTGACCGTAGAATCGATTAAATTTAGTTTTAAGATGATTGGACTGACTTTTTGGGGGTAAAATCGCAAAAAACCGATTTTTGGGCAAAAAATAGGCCAAAAAACCATGTTTTTTGATATTTTGAACAAGTTAATTTTGTTGGCATGTCGGCAAAACGTGCATGGAGATAGCTAAAACACAGCCGCACAAGTTGGTTTAAAAATTTAAAAAATCCCTCTATTTTTTTGGGGGTAAAAATCCAAAAAAGTGGTAAAAATTTTGACTTTTTTGCTTGAAGTTTGAATAATTTTTCGCAGTTGTATTAAATCAACCCAAAAATAGTCACATCGTGTTTGCCTAAATTTTTCCTTTCCGAGAAGTACCCACTTCATATACTTTATCGAAGTTTGAATATTGTCACTCCGCAAGCGTTTTTGCCAAATTTTCGACACGCACTACGCGCAAAAGCATTTAGTTGTTATCAATTGGCATCCGCGCGTTCATCATAAATTTCAAACAGCTATAACTCAGCGAGATTATGTCCGTTCTAGCTCATATTTTCACACCAAATAGAAAACAATGTGATCTTATTGCTGACAAAATATGAATATAATTACTTTATTTGCCTTAGAGTAATAGACTGTCAAAGTTTAAAACGCGCATTGGTATAGCACGTAACTAATAAGGCCAAATTTATACTTCTTAACATATTATCGATCCTTAGACATCATACTATTGTGTCCAATTAGCGGTTAGGTCTCTAAACTCGTAGCAGAAAACACGTTTTTTTGCCCGTAAGAGCCTCTACTATAACATGCTGGCGCGTATTTTGCGCAAATTTCTTAAAAACCTCCACATAACTATTTCTTATTCCTGTCATCTTTAACATTGAATTAGAATGTTTTGAACTTAAATATACCTGCTGAACTACTTTCGATGAGTCTAAATGCCTGGAAAACAATAAAGGGGATATAATAGTATAGGGGGTACATAGTGTTGTGAATATAAGGGCAACGGTTATGCTTGCCAGCATTGTGATATATTACTGGTCTTTTAAAAGTAAACATTTAATGAGGATATGCAAGAAGGGTTCTACCTAGGGCTAGATTGGGTTAACTATTACTAAACCTTATTAGCCCTAATCGATTCATTTTATGGCTCTTACGGTTAGGCCGACGGAAAAATAAAAGGGTCTTCCAAAACTTCGAAGAAAACAGAAAACTTCGGGAAAAAAAAAAAGCTGGTCATGATTGTGCCCTGAAAAGCTTTAGATTGGGCCGATAAGCAATAAGATTTCATGAATTCGTCAGGAAAATAGTAGTTGGCAGGATCACTACAAGTACAATGAAAATTTGGTATTTCAATTTGTCAGTAACGATCACTCACACTGTGAATGCGCAGATCTAAAAAAGAAAGAAATAATTCTCAAATTTCTAAATTTATTTATGCGGATATCCTCCATCCACTTCAGAATTGATAAAAGAATGGAAATAATATTAATACAATCCTAATAATAATAGAAGTTACCCTTTGTACCAAGGTCATCATTTCCGGTTACCACCTATACGAATTACGCATTGATAACCGGGTAGTCCAAAATTAATGTCTATATTTAAAACAGAGTATGACTTTCAGCCCTCCTCCGGATCCTCCCTGCTTAAGCTGCTAGTTCTATGTTATAGGTGATTTAAAGAGCTTGTACATGCTCCCAGTCTTAGTGGTTGAGACCAAGCTGCAAGTGCTAAAAGAGAAAAGCAATATTAACTTGAAATGTCCTAGTTTTTAAATGCACTCCCAGGAAATAACCCCACCCATCCTAAATGATCACGTGTCAAGACAATTTTTATCCGAGTCCCAATTAACGAGTTGAAAACATGGCTTGGAAGCGGCCTATTGGTTTTACATAGCCCAACAACTGGTTCACACTTAAACAGCTCTCAAATGATTAAACTTTAACCAGTGGTTAACAGCACACGTGTACTTAAAAAAACGTTTAAACTGAGTCTTTTAGGAACTGAGCCTATTAGGAGGTGACGTCTCAGCAAGGCCAAGAAGCTGCCGTGGGAGCACTAACTGTGAGGCGTCTTACACGTGCGCCCTGGGTGGAGCTCGAGGGAGCGTTATAATTACCTCTCTTAGCTCGTTAAGTGCGTCAGAGCTGAACGCGGAATTCAACGACCCTCATGAACACTGGTCCGGCTCGAAACCCTCCCCGTATTATAGTAAGAATGTGGCGCTTAATGTTAGGTAGGTTGTAAACCTACAAGCTTAATGTTGGTATTTGAATTATTATTGGTTATCGGCGGGTTTAATCACTCTATAGAGTTAGAGATGGAAGGAAATATTAAAATATTAGGACCGATATTTTTACAAAAATAAAACTGATCTCGAAGTTATGGAATTATTTAATTTCCACACGTCTATGCATATGGTTTATATATTTTAATTTTTATTTAGCACCAACGAATTTGGGACGAAATATAATTGCACGCAATTCAAGTCGTAAAACCAAAAACAGACCAGTGATCTTAAGTTGGGAGGAAATATTAAAACATTAAGACCGTTGAACTTGATATGAAAGTAAAAGAAAAACTAGACTGATGTTTATATGCAGAATTATTTTATTTCCTATGTTTATATTTTTTAGTTTCATCAGTTTTCACCGAAAAATTGGACCAGTTATCGAGTTGGAAGGAAATATTAAAATATTAGGACCATTTTTGGAGAAAAACCAGCAATTGACGTTTTACTTTTGTCATTATATTTATGCATTATTTGACCAAAACCCATAATCATGGGTAGAGTGGACCGCTGCCAGTGTCTCTCTTTCCCAAACAAAAGGAAATGATATTAATTTGATTGACCGTTCTCAAATACAAAATGATACCGAGAATGAAATCGGTCGCTCGCTTTTCCCATTCATTCACGGCTTACAATTTGTAATAAGTTTCAATTGATTACATCAATCAGATGCTGTAAAAATCTCTTTGGGTTGCGTTCGGGTCGATACCTAGTATTTCGGGGTAAGGGTGGTAGTTATTAGTATTACTTATTGAATTAGCTGAAGTTTATTGAATCTTTATTGCCGAGTACAGCTGCCTTTGGGTAGTTCTTCTTAATCTATTACAATTGTAAATGAATGGGAAAAGCGAGCGACCGATTTCATTCTCGGTATCATTTTGTATTTGAGAACGGTCAATCAAATTAATATCATTTCCTTTTGTTTGGGAAAGAGAGACACTGGCAGCGGTCCACTCTACCCATGATTATGGGTTTTGGTCAAATATCATCTCTTTTTGATTATATTGTCAGGGTACTTTATAAAGTCGAAATATGCGCTGATACGATGAAGTTTCAACGATTTCGAAATTTTTCCTTTAAAAACATTTCCTTGTGTTTAGGTAAGCATATCGGTCGATCACTGACTGAATATGCCACCTAATACTCATTCAAGTTGGCATTAAATTCATATATAATGACATTAAACTGTCGTGGCAAAGCAGAATTTGTTGGAAATCACGAATGAGCAAATTCTCACCTTTCGCACGTGCAAACTATGAGCGGACGTTGCGTGCGCATTGAATATTAAATCGCCGTAAATTTTTGCATGTAATTGTTTTATATATAGCTTGATAAGCATGCAAAGTTTCAAAGTATTTCAAGAAGAACTGTAATCACAACGGCACTCTAAAGTTGACAGAAAATGACGAAAACAGCAATTTCCAGTGATTTTAGTAATTTTCTATCAATTTGGGCGTGTCCCCACGTGTGCAACTTTTCGATTTTCAACTTTAAAACTAGCCTAATGCACAATTTATACCTATAGGAAGCAGAACTAAGCTCCACAACCCAAGGCATGGCCCAACACCAGAGAATACTAAATCGCAAAATTGACGTTTTTATAAAATAATTCTTCAAAAAAGCACAAACTTCAATGACGAATATCTTTATGAAGGAGCAAGCTAGAAAAACTTTCCAGTAGATTTTCAGAATGCTTGAACAATTATCTAAGATGAAAATTTCCTCAGATTTTGAATATAATTACTTTTTAATGGTGTAAAATCATTTTTAAAAGTGATTACTTTGTCAAAAATCAAGTTTTAAAAACGGTCAACTTGATGACGTCATCAAGGGGTGTTCATGACGTCAAATAATTTTTTTATACAATGTAAACTAAAGTGTAAACAATTATTTTCAAGACCGGTGGTCGGAAATGGCTGTATCTTTTATACTTTTGAATCTATGGACAATTAAATACAGGCTACAATTGACTGGCAAAGCGTCTATCCCTGAATATGTATATATATATATATCACGACAATCTATCGTAAAACAGGGGTTCTAGAAAACCCACTTCCCGATGCTCCTGAAACCTGAAACTTTTTTTGCAGGCGATTTGGTCAACGCCTAGACGCCCTGAAAAATTTCAGATCTCTAACTCAATTTTAACATGGTTTTTAAGGCACCTGAATATGGCGATTTTGGGTTTTTTACCGAATTTCGTATAACAGTGCTGGCGAGTATTTTATGCAAATTTCTTAAAAATCTCAACATAACTATTTTTTATTCCTGTCATCTTTGACATCAAATTAGAATGTTTTGAACTAAAAATAAATCTGCTGAACGACTTCCGATGAGTCTTAATGCCTGAAAAACTCCTGCCGGAGGCGGCGGCCTTCGGCCGCCGCCTCCGGCCGGAGTGCACGCTTCGCGTGCACGAAAGAGGCTTGTAACGTGTACCAAAGGGGGTATAATAGTAAAGGGGGTATATATACATATCACCGGAGACTCGCGGGCGGAACAAAATATTGCACGCGCACGCGCGTGCAATATTTCATATGTCCCCGAGGGCGCTAGCCCGAGGAGGACATATTTTCGTATAGCACGGAGGGCCCATCGGGCCCGAGTGCTATACGATTTTTCCGCCCGCGGGTCGAGGTGATGTGGATTATATCCACCAGCGGGCGTATTACAGTTAATATATAATTTTATAAATAAACAATGGAGCTTGTATAAAAGTCAACTCTAGAAAAGGTCGCCACTAATTGTTGTAACCATGGTAACACGTCACGTGTTCAATGTAAGCCAATCATAAAGGGCTTTGTCGTATATAGGGGCTCGAGATGCACTGCATTCCCAGGCCGTTACGTGGGAATAATGAATGTAATGTCAGTGACGATGAATATCAATAATATAGGGGGATTATAGTGCTGATGTGTATTATGTAGTGTGTTACAATAACTTTGATATAAATCAAAATATCATGTCATCTGCTCACGAGCTGCATGAGCAGCCCTACCGGACACAAAAATGAAATGTATAATATTATATATATAGTCAGTGTAATATAAGGAATTTCACATGGAGACGATACAGAAACTGAAAATATTTTAGAGAACTCCGGGCTATATTGCTACTGGTCAAATTAAATGTCACTTGTTAGCGGGCTATATCATGAGCGGGCTGTAGAGATATCGGGCCCTTTGACAGCGGGCTGGTGAGAGCCCGCTATGCGAAAAAGCGCACGCTGGTGGATATAATAGTAAAGAGGGTATAATAGTAAATGGGGTACATAGTATACCCACAATAAATGCAACGGTCGTGCTTGCCAGCACTGTGATATTGTTGTTCAAATTTATTTTTTATAATACGACATATACCGTAAATACTAATAATAATAATAATGAAGCAGACCAGTAAATATTTCGAATAAACTAAAACATCAGTACGTAAGTACAGTGGACAAAAATAAAATAGCTAATTATAAGTATAATTAGTTGAACTTGAATTGCAGTTGGAAGTATTTTAATTTTGATCGCGAGGATCGTTATCGGTCTAAATTATACTTATAGATTACGTGCCGGGTTAAAAATAAATAACCGATGTTATCCTTCAGTGTGTGTGGTAGTGGTACTTGTACAACTCAATCGAAGCCGAACTTTTAAAAAGCTTCCTCGTACAGATAAAAAGTTTGAAGTTGGAAGAATGACACTATTAGTATTAGTATTACCAATACGCGGCGCGACGAGGCGACAACGTTGTCCCCCAAATAAAATGCCAATTGCCAATGCAAAACAACCCGGCGTTGTCTGACCTGAATTCTTTCATAATATTAAAGTCATTAAGCATAGCTTATAGATGAAGGCCAATGAGGTATTCTGGTATTAACTTTAAGGGTTTAAACTTAAAGAGGTATGACTATAAACTTAAGGTAGACGGTCAGTGACTGCATGGCCGCTTTTATTCGCAGTTGTACGCTGGTAGTTATAGTGGTAGAACATCGATACTGATACTGATAGCAAGTTACAGACTGTAACTTATAGTTATACAGTCGCATGACCACGGAGTCGGCGCGGCACCGACTCAGCGTATATTTGAAAATGTACTACCTGTACGTGGTACATATTATTTTGGTGATCTTCCATTTTTCATCATGATTTCAATGTATTTAGTTTTACTTAACCAATCGAGCATTGCCATTAGCTAACGCATAACGACCTTCAACCTGTTAGATTTTTTGAGTGGTTGCGCCGCGGGATATAGGACTATTAGTATTACATTGGTTAAGGTTTAAAAACGTTGTATTATACTCCACGCTGCAGGCTTGCCACTTCGTGGCCCGCCGACTTTGGTTATGTATTTCAAGTATTTCAGGATTGGGTTATAGGTGGAGTCTAAAAATAGTTTAACATTATTCGAAGACTAAACTTATGACTAGAGAAATTTTAATCACAACGCAAACAGTACGTGTCTTTATCTTTCGATCGAAAACAGAAAAGTCGGTCGAAAAGACGACTGATAGATGGCATATTTGATCGATACAAGTTTTACTTTTAGGTATAATAGTAACTCAATGGTGAGCCTACAAGTCTACACGGAACATGGTTAGAACAAATAGGATGCTATATTTCCAACAGTACTCGTTTCCTTCTTTGTATCATCTTATTTGTAGTATAGCCGAATAAAATTCATACATTATTTGTGAATTTCAGAATTTAAGACGAAAACATGTGACATGACAAGACAATCTTCAATATTTTAAAGCTAGATTTCTAGATATCCCAACTTGAACTTAATATCTGTTTAACGCCATTTTCCGAGTAATCTTACGTTAAGAACATTCTTGAGATTTAAGCTGCTTTAATGAAAAGTAGCAGAAGCATAACCGAAACCACCACAGTGCCATATTGTTCATGTTCACAATCGTTAGAAGTTTGGGCAAAATTCACTGAATTCCTCCGCATGAATACCATTCTTAAATATGAAAAGCAAACAACTAAAAGTTAAAACCTAACTAAAGATAATGATTAATGATAATAAAATACAATTGTCTAAAATGATCTTAAAATATTAATTAAGACAATTAAATAATTAAACTATACATTTCTTACGTCAAACTGTTGTCAATAAGAATCACTTTCTCTAAATCAGTTCATTGAGCGACCGAAATTCGTCATTAGTCTGAAATTCAGTCTCAAGGACCAGGACAAAGTTTGTCGCGGACGCGTTAGACGTGGTGACCAGTGACGTCATAGCTACTGATGACGTCATAAACATTGATGACGTCATAGTCACGTGTGACGTCACAGTAAATGTACAAGGTTTGTCAACAATCTGAGCTACGTGGTCTCTATCTTCCAGTGCAGGGTACGGAGAATTGTTGGCGGTCAGTGACCGTTGCAGCCTATTCAGGAGAGAGGTGATCGCTGGACCGTCCCGTATTGGGACCGACACTGGGCCATTTGTTGAGGGAATCCAGGGACAGTGGAGTAGAGGGGCCCGTTACCAGCCATGGTGGGTAGAGTGGCTCCTGAAAGGAAGAGACTTGTTAGCGGGTACAGTGACAGTTATTATTATCAGACCATCAAGATTCAAGAGGGTGGTGTCCTGCTGCAGCGAACAGTACAATAACATAAATATGGAACTGCTTGATCTGTTTCATAATGCTTGTCATTTTTACTGAAAACGGGCACTCGACTTTTGCTTTTGTAACGTCATTATTAAAATATTCTAGACTAGAGTCCTCATTTGATTATCTTGGTTAATTATCGGTTTTAAACCTTCTTTAAAACACATGCGCAGCAGTGACTCAGCAAATTCAAATGTAAAATGACTACCTTTTAAAAGACTTACCGAACTGACTGTGAGACTGAGGGTAGTTGACCAGAGCATTGTTAGCTAGAGGGTGTTGGAGATGGGGATGGTGGTAGCCGTGGATACCGTGTCCAGGCATCATGTTCCCAGTGGAGAGTGGTACCCCGTACCCCCCGAATAGGTCACTGTCCAGGTGGCTGTCTAAAAAGGTAACTGGGTAATTGATTGGGTAATTGATTGGGTCATTTGGGGATTAATTGTGTACAAATCATATTAAGTGGCGATTCTTTCTGAAATTATCATCGTAAAGACCGTGATTGTTTATTATTATTTGAATTAAGAATAAGAAATTAACTCACTGGGAATGTTGATGGTCTGCTGGTTGGTGTCAATACCTTTCTGGGCCATCTCCCTCTTCCATTTGGCTCGGCGGTTCTGGAACCAAATTTTAACCTGAAATCGAAATGTGTTATGGACACGAATTTATGAAAAGTACACACAATGAAATAACAATTAAATCATCCGAATGTTGATTAAATCAACTCAAAAATAGAGAAGCGAATAGTAATCAGCAAAACAGAAGTGAAACAGAAAGTGTAAGTACCTGAGTTTCAGTTAGCTGTAGAGAGTAAGCAAGTCTAGCTCTTTCGGAAGCACTGAGGTACTTCTGAGCATTGAATCGTCGTTCTAGGCGGAATAGCTGGGATATCGAGAATATCGTCCTCACTCGTTTCTCCTTCTTCGCAACTTCTCGTCTTACATCGTCCTCTGCAATAAAGAATTGGTTAGTTACTGAGTACAAAAGTTAGGGGTTTGGTGAAATGTTTGGACCAATTTGTCAGTGAATAGAGTATTTTCTTCTCTAAAATAAGCTATCAGATCAGTGAAATGCTTAATAAGAAGGTATCAATAGGACTAGTACATGACTTCGCATTATCTACTAACGACCAGGCCGGAATGCAAAACATTTACTTTATTTTAGGGCGTGCTTTCACAAACACGGCAGATCACAACCCCCAAAATCAGCGGCCCGAGAATTGTATCCGCATTTCCAATCAGCCTGTCGAGCAATTCCCCGTTGGATACCATCACAACCCACGTCACCAGCCACACCAGCACAAATACCCCCAAAACAGCAGCTCCGACTCCTTCATAAACCTTGTTAACTCACGACCAGCTTGCTTGTGGATCTTGTCGGAGGGACCGGTATAAACTTATAAATATGACAAACTAATGGGGGTTAGACCAGATATTCCTCACTTCAGAGCAAGACGGGTGATCTAGGAACTAAGGTCCGAGCAATATTACACCAGCGACTGATACCTACAGTACTTTATTAGATTTTCTCTCCGGTTTTAGTTTAGTATATTTTTCCTCTCCCCTGGAGGGCAGTGTGAAGGGAGTTAGTGTAGATGTGAGGAGTGTAGGTGATACACTGAATTTGTCAATTATAGAGTGTGGGAGGAGTTGAAGAGAGGAGAGAGGGAGAAGAAGAAGAGGAGATGAGCTTCCAATACTCGTGACTCCAGGCAGAATACTCGGTCCTTTTGAGGAAAGTACTCACGGCTCCAATTATTGACATCGTAAAAGTACTTACGATCCAATAACTATAGATCAAGAGGATAAGACCGCTGGAAATATTTCCCTCAACTTTATTGTATTTGTGAAACACATCGCTGCTAGCACACGCACCTAACACAAGGAAAGGTCCCTAAAAGTATCCTTTTATGATTAGCCACACTTCCTTCTTGTGGAACTGCTTCCGTTACATCAGAACTAAGAGTGATAAATGGCCCGAACTGAATATTTCACTACCTGTTGTGAGACATTTAAGTAGCAGACGACCCTTTGAAACACATTCCTCACAGATTCCCTTATCGTAGTCTACGTTAATACCAAGTCACGTGGCAATGACGTCATGTCACATGATATAAACCGCAGCACGTGACCTACAAGCGTTGCTAAGGAACAAAGCAGGGATAACACGTGACACTCACGAGGGTTCTTATCAGCAATACTGCAGGGAGGGACTGAGACTGATAATTCAGAACAATTCATTTCCCAACAAATTATATTATTATTTAAGTATTTGAGAAGCCGTGAAAACAAGCCCAGCCACTCACACCTCCCCCCATCTCCCACGTGACCCAAACCTCCCAGTCAGGTCCCAAACCAGAAAACTTTCAATCTAGTAATCCACAGATAACGGCTCCCCAATATTTGATAAACTGCATAAAATTGGTTTCAATTCACACGCGTAGAGAGGGAAACAGAGCAGGGAATGGGTGGTTAGAGAGAGAAACAGAGCAGGAAAGCTAGACGGGCCACCCCAAACAGACAGCCCGGTCCCTAATTAAATCACTTCACAGTACTCAGTATCATATCTGGGACCCTTCCGTTAAATCTTTACTAGGCTTCTCCGCTTAACCAAATACCATTATATTACCTGACAAAATGGTAAACATTATCCGAAAGATTGGAGCTATTGCCGTCGGTGACGTAGGGGCTGTGGAGCCGCAGATTTGTTGGTGTGTACAGGATTGAAATTAACATTTTCTTATCTGGGGAAACCGATAATCTAGGGACCGATACATGAGTGAAATAAAATTTCCAGTCAGGATTTAGAAAATCTAGAATTTATGTAATTAGTATGGACAGAAGCCGTACATGAACAAAGAGTCGCTAAAGTCAGGAAATTATTTGAAGGGAAGGAATTGTGGGGTAGGATCTGAAATACATTGAAAATTTAATGAGATCTTGAGAAATTGGAGTTCAAGTGATAAAGGGGAGTTAGGCGTTAGGTAAATCAGCTACATCCCCGCAATCTAGATCCCTCAGCTAATAAAAATCTAAACGGGCCCACCTAAATAGCAGTTGGAAAACCGTTACAGTGTGGCAATCAGTTAATTACAGTTTAAATGGTAGTGCACAAGCCACAATTAGTGAGCTTGCTCCAAGTACTTAATAACCAATTAGGGGTGATTAGAGGGCCGCTGGAGTCCATCAAGCAGAGCAACTACTGGCTATTTAAGTGGGGGGTCAAATGTGGGTCACGTGCTTTTCAAGCAGGAACAGTAATATTGCAACGGTTATACTTTCTGTTATGGTTAAAATTATCCGACTTATTCGTTACAATTGGGGAGATGGCAGTGCACTGTATTTGAGTATTAGGGAAGCAGCATTGTAGTTTTATTGACCATCTCTAATACACGGTTAGAGACAGAGAAAATAATGTCTAGTCGGTGAATTTGTAACTATGTTGTGACACGTGGTACCCACGTGACACACACCAGTGAAATACCACACTTCCCACAATTACCTCATTTGAGATCTCCGTGATTGTTCCCCCATAATAATTATGTCTGTCACAAGAGTTCATATAAAATAACTTCCTAATGAATTGCGCACTAATGCTCTGCTCCCTCACAAACAGTATCCGCCAAATCACCACTACAACAGGGTCCTGTGCACATAACGAGACTGGAGCAGGGAGCGGGTTTTAGCAGGAAGACACGGCGCCCCCGTCAATCACAGATTCGGAACATTTACCGGTTTGGGGCATCGGCGAGGCGGCAATATCATCTGGTTAAGACGTTATAGTGTGCGGGAATTTTAGTGGAGTACTGTTGATTTGAGATGAGGATTAAGTAATATGGGAAATAAGGGGTAAATTGAAACATTACTTTGCTTGTTGGATGCCGCTTCAGTGACAAGTGTTGGTTACAACGTGACATTATCAACCAATAAAATGCTCCTGTTTCAACCACGTGGCCCATTTCAACCAATGAAATCGCCTCGTTTTGAACTGTAACCCGAAGCTGCACAATAATCACATTTAAAATGGGGCTCGTTTTTAGCCGCAAATCCGTGTCGCCAGCAAGCTGCAACTTTTACTGAACTACCAGCCAATCACAACAACTTCTACCCTCACCAGCCAATCAGGAGCTAGAACCACGCCACGTGTCCTGTAGCGATCCAATGAGAAGCCAGGATTCGGGGCACTTGAGCCCTGCACACTTCACTGATAATGGGGGTATGACTGCTATATATACATATCACCGGAGACTCGCGGGCGGAACAAAATATTGCACGCGCACGCGCGTGCAATATTTCATATGTCCCCGAGGGCGCTAGCCCGAGGAGGACATATTTTCGTATAGCACGGAGGGCCCATCGGGCCCGAGTGCTATACGATTTTTCCGCCCGCGGGTCGAGGTGATGTGGATTATATCCACCAGCGGGCGTTTTACAGTTAATATATAATCTTATAAATAAACAATGGAGCTTGTATAAAAGTCAACTCTAGAAAAGGTCGCCACTAATTGTTGTAACCATGGTAACACGTCACGTGTTCAATGTAAGCCAATCATAAAGGGCTGTGTCGTATATAGGGGCTGGAGATAAGAGATCCATACTGGCACTGCATTCCTGGGCCGTGAGAATAATGAATGTAATGTCAGTGACGATGAATATCAATAATAGGGGGATTATCATATAGTGCTGACTAGCAGGAACCCGTCTACCCTAAAGTGGTGTCAAGACTCGAGAGACTAAAATAATTATTACCTATTTAATTTGCGTTTTTGACACCACTTGGGAGTCCAAATTTTGGGCACTAAAATTCTTATTCCTTGGCCAATTTTTTACTTTTTCATGCTGATTTGAAGGCCATTAAAGCATTTGACCCAGTCAAAAAAGTTTCAGTTGTATATCTTTTACGGTTTTTGCGGAAAGTCGCGTTAAAGTTGATGCCATGGTGTCAGTAAAATGGCACGGAACCATATATATCGTCTCGCTTTATATATAGTAAGATGTGTATTAATATTATATGTAGTGTGTTATAATAACTTTGATATATATCAAAGTATCATGTCATCTGCTCACGAGCTGCATGAGCAGCCCTACCGGACACAAAAATCAAATATATATATCTCCGTGCTATGAAAATATTTTAGAGAACTCCGGGCTATATTGCTACTGGTCAAATTAAATGTCACTTGTTAGCGGGCTATATCATGAGCAGGCTGTAGAGATATCGGGCCCTTTGACAGCGGGCTGGTGAGAGCCCGCTATGCAAAAAAGCGCACGCTGGTGGATATAGTAATGAGTTAATCTGTGCTTTGTAAACTTCCGCACGTGTGAATGATAGAGGAGCTTGCTGGCTGCCCATTGGCTCGTTACCACAGTTACTATAATACTGCACTCTTATTGGTGGTTTGTCGTGACGTAACCACCGGTGATTGGGTAACTTTTCACACGGTTTTGTTAATAGGACTGATGTTAATTACGTGGATCAAAGCTGGCTGTATAATTTGTTAGCGTCAATTATTGTTTGAAATGATGACCGAATACCGGCGGCGGTGCCAGGTCGTCCTTATTTTGCACCTTAATTTTAACGGTCCATGACAGGAGCTGAGAGGATGCTCTGAGCCTGGAACATGCTCTAAAATCAACCTGTTACCTCCACCTAACACCTCCACAGGTACTTGCTCCTTTATAATATTACTTCAGGACTAGTATGGGAGTCATGATCGGGCCGGATTAAAAACAAAGTATTGAGTAGCGACTTTACAAAGGTACTGACCTTTCTTAATAATTTCGCCCTTTTTCGGCAGTTTCTTGTTTTCAACCCACGAGTACCACGCAACTGTTTTACCTGAAATCAATGAAATTCGTCAGTAAATTCACCAGAATAACGTCAGTAAACTGACCCGACACAGGACGATAATTATTATTCGTCAGTAAACATCTTTAGCCGCACCTTTATCAGCCGATAATTTGATCAATCAATGTTATGGGTAGGCTGTCACGTGAAAGGTTTCAGGTACTGTGATTTGGTTGCCGCTAACTTGATTAATCTTACGTCTAACCTGCGAGTATTTTAACATGGACAGACGGTCAGAAAGTGACAACAGGATGAAATGGAACCAAAAAGTTTGAGAAAGTTCGGAAGATTCTGCGGACTGTTTTTAATGGATTGAAAAGTTGGCTGGGTCATTTTCAGGTGCGAATTTACTTTGAATTGTGCTCGATATTATTACTGTAAAAATTGGTATAATTTGATAAGAGAGGAGAAATTCATAAATATTTTAACACTTTTAAACTTCAGCTGGTGCGATTGGATAGAATACAGATATTTTATTATTTATACTACAAACCATGAAAATAGCGGGATAATTTAACTAACGGTTTGTTTTAACATTCTGAGGCCGCTACATGACACATACTTCAAGTTCCAGCACGTAAAGAAAGCATTTCAGACATTCCGGCAAATTGTTTTCCATTCGCGTCTACACACCAAATCAGTCCCTACCCATAATAACTCTCACCTACGTTCAAAATACATGACGTTTAGCTCTTGCCAGGGGCCGAGGGGGGTCCCCATTTTACACCTCAAAGTGGCAAAGAAGCCCCCCTTATGCTCAGGTTTAGACTACTGTTTTGAATAACCGTGAACACATTGTTCACGCCAGTTTACACCACCTCTCCCAGTCTCCCCCTACACATGGCGTCATACAATGTTACAACATCAGAACTAACTAAGAATACCGTCTGGGGGCAGTGAGATCACTACTGTATCTGTTACAGGTCATATGATATGTGACACTGTGACATTTGGCACCCTACTCCTCCTTCTTTTCCAATACACAAGGGACAACGGAGTGCTATTTTTAGCGGGATGAGATATTGGGTTGGAAGCTTATCATGTTGTATGGAAAACAGATGTTTAGAAACTTCTGTACATGATTTTGCTGTGCAGATAGGTCCTAGAATATGTACTTTTCAAGGTATTTTTACTTTTCACTGCATTCTTGCACTTTAAATTACACTTTATGAATGTTTCCGAGGACTCAAACTTGGGGTTATAATGTTGGGAATTTGGAAGGAAAAACTAAAAGGAGATTATTACATACATGTACGGATACGTCATATACCCGTATTAGATCTAAATTCACATGCTTCTGACACGTTACCATAGCAACACAACCACGTGACCGGTCATATCCCAAATATACCGTGTACACTGTAGTCACGAGTGTAAAGGCAGAAAATATGAGCCCATAAGCTTGAGGGGGCTTGTCACTAATGACAATAGCTATTCTTACACCGACTGTCACAAGACCTCACTTCTCCCCGCTGATCGGCAGATTACTCGCCCACGTGACCTGGTCCCTGGCTCCCTACTGGCTGGGTGCCAGATATTTTGAACTGTAACATTGATGTTAATGCAGTTATACTTGTCCTGCAGTCCTAACAATGATCTGCTCGGTCAGTCCTCAGCAGCTCATGTATTAACACATTGACCCCCCTACTCTTAGGTATTACAACCACCACCGAACAACAAACTTTCTCGATTTGGTTTTGTCTCAAAATGTAGCCCCGTACCAGGGAGCTCCTGGTACGGAGACCCTAGTATAGGCTAAACCACATCATAAGCAGTCAGACACCAGACGTAGTCGGGATTATATCATACCTCCTCACTGACGTATCATAGCCCCTCTCTCTCTCTCTCTTTCCTACGTATGACGATAAAGTTCTCTGTTCTAGCAATGGAAGGAATTATGAAGGAGCATGAACATGCCTGAGAAGAGTCTGGCTGGGGTACCCCTGAAGGGTAAGAACGTGAGGTGTGTAGACACGAACACAGAGGGTCGGACCAGACAACACCTCAATATTCACACAGACTTTCTATTAGATTCAGTGCAATTCCGTGGTGGGACAGGGCGAGTGCAGTGTTTCAAAACTGCATGGTGTCAAGCTCGCAACTGTTAAATAATGGAGGTCCATTTTATGATTATTGTTCAGATTGTCTATTTTATAAGATTACAGCCAGGCGCTGGAGGTCTTAACACAGTTTGATGAGCAGATTTTGCATGATTCTCATCACTCCCATCAAGCTGTCATCACATCTCTACAGTTGTTTACACAGTGCTACTCTCCTCGCAATCTTGAATCTTGAGACTCAAAACAATACAGTTTCCAACCCGCACATAATTCACAAGGTATTTATTCCAAACCCTGATCACGACTGGACACAAGTTAGCTGTTTTCTAGCCTAAAGGCTCACATTTACTCCCCAACACCATTCTCCACAGAGCCCTGGTGCCCCACGAGGACAGCTTCAGAAGTCTCAAAACCACTTGGAGAGTTGTTTGAGTTTCAACTGAGATGTTTGATCTGCCTCTCAGACGCTAGTTACTACGTCTACCTGTCCCTCGCTATAATTCCCAAATAGAATTAACCTCTGACCTTTGATTTTCACAGGCCGAGTGGATCCCACGGATCTGATTGGAGCCCCCTGATCACGTGATGATTTGAGAGGGTATGATGGGTCGAGGGTTCTCCACAGAGCCTGTCCGTACCTAATCCCAAAAAGTGGGTGCTGGATTATGCATGAGAATGAGGCGCCTAACCGTCTGGCAACACTCCGCTCAGATACTTTGCATAATACGGGGTAATCAGATGCAAAAACATGGGATCACCTCAGCAGAACAAGCTCTAATGAGCCCCAAATTATACCTAATGTCCACTTAATAGCTGGGGTCGAGTTGAGCTTTTGAAACAAAATACAGAGGTTCAGGATCTGCAGGGTCCGGGTAAACGAGGATATGTTATTAGTATTAGAACGGAGCTGGATTTACATAGCATTAAACTCTCAAATCCTTACAATTTACCTGAGTACTACCTAAAACTACGACATCCCGCCGTCCAATCCGGGACAAAGAGGGTCCGTCTCTCTCGTGATATGGCTGAGGATACCAGTTAACCAGCACCAATCACAAGATGGCCAGTCGCCCAGAACCAATCACAAATCAGATATGTCTCCCCAGCTGTCTTGTCCACCAATGAAATACAGCCAGGTTTGCTAGTTTGTTTCAGGAGAAATTCTCCCGGAGGTTTATACTACATTATACCGGTGTTAAACAGCCTCTCTCTCTTCTTCGGGAGAAAAGTTAAATCTTTTTTCGCTCCTCAAAAGTTAAACGCGCGCTCTGCGGCTTCTAAAATACTGCGTTATAAAGCGTTATGGGATTCAAATTTCAAACTATATAGCAAGTGTTGTGATATGTGACAGGGGTGTAGAGAGCTTATCAAATATCCGACCTAGAGCTTGGCAGAGCATCACTAAAATTAATGGCCTCGAACGGCAAAAATAAACACGGTGAGTTGTACACGTGGTATGGGGGAACAACACACACACACAGTCCCGCTGTAAGGTCTAGAATAGCTGGGGATCGTGTAAAACTTGAAAAGTTTCGATAACATCTGAAAACATACGGTAACCATAGCAACAGTTGCCCGCTGAGGTGTGGAAAGTTGCTGTAGTTAAACACAGTAGACTACAAGCCTTTGTGTATGGGGTGTCGTAACTAGCTCCAACAACAGAACACAGTACTTGGGGTCAGGTGAGAGGGGGTTAATTGAGGCTCTTATCTAATGGAAATAAAGATAATGTGCTGCCGGGATTATCTCAGAGTCATGTCAAAGTGAGGATAATTCAACCGTGTCCTGTGGAGGAGAGATGTGAAGGTACGGCGGGTGTTTAGGGTGGAGAAGGTCGGTGCCAGTGGATGCCTTTTACCGATTCTCTCTTCTCATAGACGAGAAAACTTTCCAATGGCCACGTGTTGATCAAAGGAATGATACACTGACTTGATAGAATCAGCACCAAATTTTCGATTCTCGTCAGAGCGAGTGTGTGTAGGGGTTTGAGAAAAAAGGGGAGGCTAAGGAGTTGTGATGATACGCGGTCACCGAGGCTAGCCCCCTTCCTACGCAATACTTTAGGTAGTATACCCCACTTGGAACTGGCTAAAGTATTTAATACTTTCCATGGAATAAATGTCATGAAAATATTCATCACACTACTCCGCGGACAGGAGCAATGGTGTAGGGCAGATTTTAAAGTTGGACAAATATGATTAGGGCGGCCTGATTTTATTATAGATTCCCAGCTACCGCCAGTCTTCTCCTGTTTATTCACCCCTTTTCCACGCCAGCATTTCGTTACCCAACAAAAGTTAAGATGCTTAAGAATTTAAAAGCCCGGATGAACTCGGGGTGGAATTTCGGGAAAAGTGGTGGTACAGCAGGGGGGCAGTGGGATCCCCTTACTAAGGACGAGTTAGTGATACAACTCCAGCTCGACATGGCAGGTCTAAGAGGTACATAGTTAACCCAGACTCTGTGAGGACGAGAAGTTAGCAACAGGTAGATCTTTTTAAAAGTTGGGATTATTATTTTCTTTAGGGCTGGAAAGCTGTCAGGAATGTGTTGAGAAGCTGATTTAGTGTGCGAGGCTCTGAGGGAAGTGGACTGGAAAAACGTGTCGCTATCAGGAGGGAGTCGATCATGATGGGGACAGTTTGGGGGGAGTTAGGGGTGACGTGCAGTTGTAGCTGGGTTTGTGGTTCACTTTGTTGACATGTTTCCTGTCCTTACAAATTATTCAATACCATACTTGGGCAACGGCTGGCAAATCTATGAGAACTTGAAAATATGTTTGTACGGATATTAACGAGATGTTTCGTTAAAGATATAATTCTATCACGTAGAATTATACCACAAACCAAACATAAAAAAGGAAAAGTACAGCAAATAACAGCGTGGTAAATAAAACAAAGCAAATAAAAGGTATCGATTCTAACCTGCAGTTGGAGAGTGCTCTGCTTTCTCCTCGACAGTCTGGTCAGGTGAAGTGTGGAGAGTGGTGGTATCTGCAGGCATGGAGATGTTCCTCGGGGCTGTGGTGGAGGGAGAGATGTTGTTGCAAGGCCGGGGAGCAGCAGCCTGACTAATATTAATAGGAGACATTGAGCAGCGAGGGGTGGTGGATGTTGGGGTAGTGGTGTTGTCAGGAGAGGTGGTGTTGCTGCAAGATGAGGTGGTGGGACGGAGAGTGCAGGGAGACAGTGGACGAGCACACCTGGAGAAAGGTGGAGCGGTGTAGACCGTGGCCTGGTGCGAGGTCGGGTAAGCTACAGTTGTGTAGCAGTGCTGATCGTAGCCTGGGTAGAGGTTGGGGTAGCGGTTCTCTACGGAGGTGTCTGTGGCTTGCACCCCGTATTCTAGCACGTTAAGAGGTTCCTTCTTGATTCCTGTTTCCATTGTCTTGATATCTGTAGTAGAGCTCAAAGCAGAGACGTACATCGGATGGGAGCAGACAAAACTAAAACACACAACAAGGATAAGTGAAGATTAGTTTATGAAAAACGGGGTCATTCGTATGTCTTTACTCACGCATCGGGTCTCTAGCACGTGACGTGATCACGTGCCGCGGTCACGTGGTTATTGCTGCGAGGAGAGCGCGCGCGTTTTGACAGTTCCAGCTACGCAGTGAACTGCAGTATAGAGAGGAGAGAGAGAGCTTAAAAGTGGAACATAAAATTAAAATATTTTGCACTGAAAGATGCCCGGCCGATTAATGATTATCGGAAATTTAATTAATTTTGTGTCAGGGTGATCTAAAGCCTAATCCTGTCTCTTGTCACGGTCAAACAAAATATACACATATATATTCACAATTCGTGCAGTGAACTCATGATGTAGTACAACTCTTTATGAATTTTAGCGAGACATTTCGATCCTCCGACCAAAATGCAAACTTTTGTTACCAGACAGCATCGCCGGAATTAAACCCAGGAGTTCTGTATATCGGTAAACCCTGGACGCTGGTTGGCTAACGACCTGTCACGTGACCTGGATACTGTCACGTCATTGGCCCGCGTTAACCGGCAACAAGTCTACAGCCCCAGAATTAGATATTATAATTGGGTGCAGTAACTATATTATATACTCACCCCCTCCAATACAACTGATAATCTCAAGTTTTTGGTTTTAAAAAGGGGACAAACCGATCAATATAGCTCAATTGAAGAAGGACGGTCGGGAGTCATTTGACAGTGAATCAGTCAACAGATGTCGCTAACTGGAGGGGGAGGGTAAAATCACATCTCACATGACTCATAGTTTGGAGGAGGATTTAATATTTCAGAGGAGAATTGTATCAGCACTCCAACGGGAACCTATCGGTCGTCTTGGTGCCGTGATGCCATGGTAACCATGGATACCATGCTATTTAGCGGACTTGGCAGTTATAATTTGAGTCAGAGGATTTGATTTACGGTTTAAAGGAGCTGATTTAATCCGAAACAAAGACAGTTAATTAACAATTATCCAGTTGCAGTCAGACGGTTGTAAAGGCGGGTGTCAGTGAGACTGTAGTAGGGAGACAGGGGGAGCTGCTGCACCTCTCTTTCTCTTTTTATACTAACACCTGATGACACGTCATGACGTACTCCACATACCGTGGACATTCTTGAGCGTGACCATGTTAGTGGGGAAAATAATTTGTAGTGGATATGTGGGCATGAATATTGATGAGATTAACCATAATTTTAATGATTTCTGGTCGAAAATTCGGGTTCATTACTCCAACGTTTCCCTAAAAGCTTATGCTAAGTTATTTTACAAAGTCATGCTCAAAAGCTTACGAGATTTTCACCAAGTTCATTGTGAGATGAACCATAATTTTAATGATTTCTGGTCGAAAATTCGGGTTCATTACTCCAACGTTTCCCTAAAAGCTCATGCTAAGTTATTTTACAAAGTCATGCTCGAAAGCTTACGAGATTTTCACCAAGTTCATTGTTCACTCAAATAATCCATGTACTTTCAGTGAGACCATTCTAAAACGAGGTGTTACCCTGGCCCTTGTATCTATATCCAGATTCCCTCCGTGACCCTCAACTCGGCACCCTATAGGTTCTCACCTCTCACACTCTCCCCTCTGATTGGTCCCCATTAGTCACATGACATCCTCCCTGCCTCCTGATTGGTGGATACCATTGTAAGGATTCCCCTCAGCAGTCTGAACAACACGGGCCCCACCTACCGGAGATAAGCGGGTTTAATGAGGATTGGAAAAGAGAGTGAGAGAGGGAGGGAAGCTGGACAAGGTAGCTGCAAGACCACCGTGAAAATATCCTGCTGGAGAGAGATAATGGGTGGTAGAGGGGCTAGTTGGGGGTAGATAGGATCGTCTGAGGAAATGAGAACGATAATGCAGGGTCTGTCATCGTTTAGGGTGAAGGGCTGTGGGGGACAGTTTCTTATTTTAGTGGCCAGGGTGGAGGGGACAGTTTCTTATTTTAGTCAGCCAGGCTTCTCCGCCGAAACGACAATCGGAATGTTGAATGGGCTAACGTACGTACGTGTCTGGCTCTAGTGGAATCTCGATCGGTTTTCAATTGAGATTTAGGCTTTAGACTTCTTTTGAAACTTTAGCAGGTCAGGTTCACCTAAGTACTCTTTAACGTCTGCGACAGAAAGTGCACACTTCAAAACGATCCCACAAATTCACACTCCATTACCCACCACCACTACAAGTACTGCTGGTAATGAATTGCCCATTACACCCCCTCTTTATTACCCACTCTCCTCACCAGAGCCCAGCCAGGGCAATTCAGCGAATATTATTAATCTAACTAAAATTACAATTGTCGGTTTTAGCTGACGTCCGATTGAATTGCTGCGGGGGGCCCGGTATCAGCAGGTCATGAGTGTCCGTCAGGTGAGGAGTGGGGACCAGCTGAGGATCTGGGGTACAAGCCTGACAGCCTGCTGGCTACTTACAGTGCTACAAAAACCAAAGGGGGTAATGATCACTTCAAAGGAAAATCGTGGTGAGGAATTATGTCTTGTTGGGGTTTATGTCTCAAAAGAGAGGTCAGGGGATACTTGGCAGAGGTTTTAAATTTATATGCGTCTTTAAAAACCAATCTTAGAATGGATGTCTACTCTAGAATAAGATAGTTTAACCCCCAAACTAACGTTTCCAACGTTTCCAATACTCGATTATTGTTTCTTGGTTCCTTATTCTATGACGTAGTTTACTGACCCAGCTTCTTATCCTGCTAGCTACATCATAGCCATTAGAAACAGCTCTAAACTTTGAACAAAGGTTCCGACTTGATCAGTCAATGAGATACGATTACCTAATTCCCTTACAGTTTGGACTTGGAGGAACAGCATCGCCGATGAACCTAGTTCCAAGGTTTATTTAACCTAGGAGTAGATTACTATGTCTACCTCTAATATTCCCGCCTATTCCTACCCTTGATCTCGGTTAGAAGAGAGTCTGTGATCATTGTCTATGAAGTGTGCCTGAAGGCATTTGCTTCCCTGGTGACGCAGTTAAGATAACAGTGCTTGCGTCACTAACTGAGACTAAGGATTATGTCAACACCATTAAATGTTAAAAGTGTGACGAGTCATGATAGGTGAACTAATGAGCCGATTTCCTGTGTCAATCAATTACCAATTTTAGTAATAACATCACAGGTTGAAGGTCACGAAACAGCAATTGTTCAACAGGCTGCATTTCACGACTTGGACAATGGACTACCATTAACCTCACTTTCTACATATTTCCTCCCTATAAATCCTTGATCCATGTCTGCTTAGATAAGATCACCGTCTAGAGGTCCAGATCTTGCCAAACGTCACGGTCTGAACCGTACTTACTCTATCGGAAAACAGACCACCTAACACCCCTTCATCCTACATCGGTTCCAAATCCATTTTATCACGTATCAATGCTGTAATGTGGTCACTGAGCACCACCTTATAATTTGAAGTGAAGTCCACCATGTAACGAGACTTAAAATTACTGATTTATTACCTGATATAAAACACCTTTCTGACAGAGTCTGATCAGGAGCAAACAGGAATGCAACATGAAAGTATCTGATCGGTTTGTTTCATCTCATGTAAAGGAAAACACTGGGCAACTCTCTCTCTCTCTGGGAAGATGACGGAATGGGATTAGGAATCCGGCTTAATGTGCGGAACGGATTTGTTTACATCATTCAGACGAGTAGCTGTGAATCACAAGTCCCTTCTTATTTACTTATTATTGCTGGCACGATAGGAGTGTTAAATTAGCGTCCGGAACAAATTCTTGGAATTTTAATTTGAAGGCTCAAATTAAAGTGCTTTGGAAAAGTTTTAAAAATAAAAACAAAAATTCGTTGAATTATTAATTTCAAGTTTATAGATAAAAAAGCTTTATTCTGAGAAACATTTTTGCCAATATCCGGTTTTCCCAAATTCTAAACTTACAGTCAAGATCTCTCGAACAATCCCACACATTTGATCTACCATCTGAATTCTTGCACAGTCTCAAACTGGAATTACGATCATGAAACTCGTCCCTGCTTACAGCCGGAAGTTATAATGAATTGCCCGAAGAAAGAAAGTGAGATGATCAGGGGAAAGCGGCAAATGGTTTACAATATGATCCGTCTATCGGCTCTGAGCAAACATGCTCACCCACCCAGCCAATGGGAGGCCTGGAAACTAATCACGTGATATCAGGGGGCCTATCAAAGGAAAGAGTTTGTGTCTAGCAACTGATAAAGAAAAGGAGGGCTGACTTGTTGCGTCTAGTTTAGTTCAAAGACTAGGGCTGGCAGGAGGCGACCTGCTTGCAACATTCCAAATCTTATTATTACGTATTTTTAGATCACACCAAAGCAGAATATACCACCCAATCACCTCACCGTCACAACCCCACGTGACGAGTCGGTAACCAATAGCAACCCCTAATCCCAGCACGCGGTGCCCCGAACGAGTGCTAAAGCCACGTACCTGCACTTTTTGGGGTAGAAACTCCGATCTAAAAACAGACACAAACAGACTGAACCCCCTGGTACGGGGACTCCCCGAACTATTCCTGGAATGGATCCAAGCTGTTGTTATTACATCAGGTTAGATAGGTAGAACGTTAGGGCACTTCAGGCTAGCTACACGCCGATATAATAGTGGTCCCCCACGCTAATTCCACTTGAAACACCTACCGGTCATAGCAGTGGGGAGACAACAGTCAAACAGCTCCAAAAAGGGCGTGAGGTAATCGAATGAGATGTTGCAGTTTGGAAATATGCAGCTGGGGGAATTAAGAATCATGATAGCTTGCCCTGCGTACTGATTGAATAAGATTGAAAGGGATAAGGTAGTGGTATGCCGGTGTGATGGAACCTCTGTTTCTTTCCGTATCAGCCGAGTTGTATGTGATAGATCACAAGCGGAATCAGAGGGAAACAAGGGGTTTTAAACAGATTTGAGGTTTTGGAGGGGGTCATGCTGCTCTTGTTCAAAGCTCTGTGAATGTCAGGTTGTAGTTATGATATATGTTTCTGTAGCCATAGTAACGGTATGTGAATTTTACCAACTGTAATTTTATGTTAAAATATTCAAAATACCCCCTTTTCGCCCCGTGGCAAGCTTTTAAGAAGGAACGTTATTCATCTTTCAGGCCATTAGACAAGGTATTCACTTAAATATGCGTTAAAAATAGCGCATTTTGTTTGAACAAATGTGGCACAAATTTCAATGACGACAACTTTGAGGTTACTGTCGTTGTAAAAGCAAATATTATCGCCGTTTGTCGGCAGCCTTATTCCTTCATCCAATTTTAATTACAGAGGTTATCTTTTTCATAGAGTTAAGAACATGACATCCCTAGAACTTCACACGTGATCCTCGCGTGATTACCATGAAAACCACAGCGTATCAAGATACAAGATACGTATCTCTTTTTCCCACTGAACTCCAAATTTGATGCTTGCTGTAAAATCAATCCCATCTGTAAACACAACTGTGATAAGCTGCGCTAAAACAGGGTCTAATAATAGTTTGTAGTAGATCACGTGATGTAAATACTACCATCTGATTGGTCAGAACCCTGTCAACTAAGGAGATGTATTCTGGATCAAAAGCCAATTAAATCAGCATCATTATTGCAACTGTGAGATCCGGATAGCTTGTTATTTACATTTATTCAACTTGTGCGTGATAGGTACCCAGTTATGTGCACGCGTGCAACTTATCAATGTTAATTGGCAGGTAAATGGGTACATGTTTTTTAGGTATGCAATAAGCACGGGACTAAATTGGAATGGGAAAACTGAAACTGATAATGCTACTTGGATGTAAAACCTTTTCACATGAAAACAATTGTTATTTGAGAGGTCTTGGATGGACGATGTTATGAATCACTTATCACTCATATGTTTCAAGAAACACTTTACTTTAAGTCGCATTTTTAGACTAGAGATTGACACAGGGATCGAACATTAAAGACTACCAGACATTTTAAAATGTTTCTGTCTGAACTATTATTATAGAGGCACCCTTTTAATCTAGATCACGTACCACTTTTAATTCGGTAATCCCCATTTACCAATAACAACTATAAAGCAAGGCAAACCTTATTAGCAATGTAAGATCTAACCTTAGCCCGGCAATTAATCGCTAACCTTAAGTGTAAATTTATTTTAATTACCCAAATATTCCAAAAATGCGGTCACATTCTTTTAGTATCGGTAAATAATATATAATATATTATACTGATCACAGCTCCAGAGGAACTAAAACTATTCCCCTAGTCAATAAGTCACAGTGCCTTCCAGTCCGTCATTGATTCTCCTTCCATAATTAACGTATTTAGAATGAGCATGAAATTCAACAACTGTAAAATTAAAACCCGGATTCTCCACCGGAATTAAGGGAGCAAAGAGTTCAAAAGTGTAACGGAGTACCAAAATGTAGGGAAAAAACAATAAAAAACAGTGCAGTGCAGTTGAAAAAGACATTATTCACTAACAACAACCTAATGTAAACAGTGTGACACACGATAAAGCAAAAATTTACAGTCATTATCTGCCAATCAATAAATGGGTATTTAATTACTAAAACTTAGCTGGTAAGCCTATTGTGTTATGTGACCCTGTGGGATTTTCTCATCATTTCCCTCCCTGCCTTACACTCAGTGTGTTGCATTGTTTCTATTGTTCTCTTTTCTCAGCTCTCCGAGTAACGCCAAGTTGTGTTTTATAGTTTTGGGTTGAGTGTTTCACATAGCAACCCAAATTTTTGTATCAGTGTTTTGAGAAACGCATGTTATTTTGAGATGTTGCAGTGTTTGTGTTCAGGTGTTTGGTGGTTAAGAAGGTGGTTGGAGTAACCACATGGTGACCACATGGTGACCATATGGTAACCACATGGTGACCACAAAAATGTCACAACAAACGCACAGTCTGTAGAAAAGTCTGGACAATATTCTGAATCACACGTTTTTAAAGATAAATTCGGAGAAACAACCTAATATTACCTGATGACCGACCCGAAGGGACTGCTACTATTTCTGACTACACGCCAAAAACGTATAATAACCGGTCAAACTTCTGCCAGTTATCAGTTTCACACTGAAATTAACACCACAAATTTCACGAGCAGCGCTATTTCGTGCACCCGCCACAGATACTGTATTCTACCTCTATCTGTATTGTATCATAGCTATTATCCTACAAATGAGTCAATTCGTCGATCCCTTAAATTCGTGTGATCCTTAGGCCCGATATTTCTAGATTAGAAAGCAAATAGTGAAGTAGACAGCAGACAGTTGACTGGCATTCTCTGCATTCTTGACATTCTTCCACCAATAACCAATAATCGTTTTGATCCATCCAATCATTAACATTCACAACATCCTCAAAACGCTGAACTCTAATTTCCCGCCACATCTCAATAAAAACAACTCTAATTATCACTAATATTTAACACGTTGCAAATTGCTATCCTATGCTGTCTGCAACGTAGATCAGCTTGTCAACCAACTTTGTTATTCTTAGTGTGCAAGCAATCACAACTTCATTAATCCTCTCAATCCTGTCTGACACAATATAATGTCTGTATTAAACACTATTTTCACCGGATTTTGGTAACTCCGAGATTTGGGATTACATTTTCACGGACTCAACCCTATCAGTATTTTGTACCCTTTTTATTGTTCTTAGGAGATGAATCGTATCGGTATTGGTTTCCTATAATCGACGGCTGTAAATCCCCTTAAAACTTTTCATTCACATCCATGAAATTTTTAATCTGACCAGGGAATCTCAAAGGGTCTCCCACGTGCGTGACCCCGAACCACGTGGTCATGGGAACCAATCTGTGAACCTTATTGACACCACGTGACCAGTCGTGGACCAATCACTGTAGTGATGGTAACCAGATGACAGTCAAAAGGACCGCGAAAGATCAAAGTTGTGAGGGGGCACCGTGTCGCCTTTGGGTACCAAGTACACATAATAGATGGTGAGGTTTTGGGGCACAAACATGCGTGAATTATAGACTTGTATAAGTCGTTGTTTCTCAGTTGGTCACGGATCAGTTCGTGTCAAATATACTGCTTGGACAGCTGGGAGAGGTTCTAAACAGTTGAAACTGATGGATAGAAGGGTTCAGAGGGCAGGGGGAGAGGGGGAGAGGGTGAAGGGTTGGTCCCGTGGGTTTCACAGGTGTGGATAATCTCATTGTGTTGAGAAATGTAGTTTTTGAGTAGTGTTATGAGGTCTGATGTGGTGAACAGTGTTGCAGTCAGGTTTACACTGTATTGCAGGTACGAATAACAGAAATAAAGCTTTCCTTTTTTGCTACATTCTTTTTGTAACTTATTATTGATGGACTAAGGCCAAGGGAGGAGGCTACTTTTTATTAAATTAATTTCAATGCAAACCCCGTCATGAGTGTTAAATTGTATGTTAATACTAGTGTTGAAAGTGTTAAACCAGCACTAAGGCCAGTGCACCACTGCATAAAAGCAGCAATTTCACGAAATTTACACATTTAACAACACCTAGCTCACAAATTGCACCGTTTAGAACTGCCAACTGATAATCGCTAGTGCTCCGAGCCTTTTAGAATCATCCTCAAATTCAGCGGTTTGCAGGCCTGGACATTCAACTTAATCCTCGGTGTAAAGCAACAGTCATCTCTTGGGGCCATACTATCTAGAGTAAGGGTCATAACATTATTTTTATAGTCTACAGCCAGTGTCCAGTATTCCCGTTTGGAGTCGGGTTTTCCAACAATAAACCGATTTAGAAGTCTCTAACCAACCAGATTTCTAACGGATCTGTTAGTTAGAGTGTTAGACGGTTGATCATGATTCGCTCCTAAAATGCCGGTTTTTTCTCCTTTGCCTTGGCTACCTCTACAGCACGTCGATAGAAGCCCAATCCAGTGCTTGGAATATCAATTGGCAAGCTCACGAAGTTCAAAGCCTCTCCAGCAGACAGTTTAATTGCCGTACACACTCGCGTGATACCTCCGTGCTCTCTGATTGGCTGCTTCGCACTATCCTGTGCTGTGATTGGCTGAGCTGGCTTGTCGCGAGTTCAGCTAGCTCATCGTACCTTCCCCATCACAAAATTATTATCGAACAAAAATATGCTTTTCAGAGCGGCGAGTAGTGAACGCTATTATTCTGTTGGACGCTGAATAAGCGATAAGTATACACTTGGACACTACATACTTGGTAATGCTAATATTATACATGTCCTCCAACTCTCTCTCTTTCAAAGAGAAAATCTCTATTTATAGGTAGCCAGCATGATGGATATTCTTCCCAAATACTTTCTCAAATACTTGACATGCTTTCTAAAACTTAAAACGCTTTTTGAAAGAGTGTTTAACGTCCCCTTCCTCAGCACGTTTCAAATAGCACTAGACGGGATAATACATTATGTAGCATAGGTATTCGGAGAATGAGTTGGTCTGCACTCGAATTTAAACGTAGGGACGTGGGAAGATAACTCATCGTGTTGCTCAATACAACCCACACCTCTGGGGGATGTTAGGTTGGGAGGTGCTCGTGAGTGGTAGTGAGTGAAGTTGTGGGGGACCTACTATTCAGTGAAACAGTGGGGACCTACTTTTATTATTCCACGTCTTTTCGTTAAGACTTTTAGGGTTAGGGATACGCCAAGCGTCAGGCTTGGTTTAAGATGTAAGGACTTTAGATCATCTGTGCTCAAATTGCATTCAGTAAGACCGTGTACTTGATGGGGGTTAGCGGATATTTCTAAAGATGATTAAAAGAAGACTCTTTTACTACTTTTACTACGTCAAATTCTATTGAGTGTATCTGGTAAGGACCTTTTAAAAAATGAAGAAATGGGTCGAGTCAAAGGAAGTCTAAACGGCAAGCATAGTGAAGAAATGAGCTGTTTAAGAAATGAGCTGTTTAAGAGTTCAGGGTTAAGCAAGATTTCTGTTGTATCCTAGTATTGCGGCCTCGTTTACACTGAACACGACAGATTTCAAAAAATATCATTAAAAAAAAAGGTGGTTTAGAAGGAATTGAAGCATCCCTTGCCCCCTAAATAAGGAATCCCCTTCCCTAGATAAGGAATCCCCTTCCCTAAATAAGGAACCCCTTCCCTAAATAAGGAATCCCCTTCCCTAAATAAGGAATCCCCTTCCCTAGATAAGGAATCCCCTTCCCTAGATAAGGAATCCCCTTCCCTAGATAAGGAATCCCCTTCCCTAAATAAGGAACCCCTTCCCTAAATAAGGAATCCCCTTCCGTAGATAAGGAATCCCCTTCCCTAGATAAGGAATCCCCTTCCCTAGATAAGGTCACCAACCTGAAGGTGGGGAGCATAAAATCCTTGCCGATAGTGAGATGGTCAGAGTCATGGACGGTAATTACTTCCTCGGACACTCAATGTTCTTTCCTCATTGTCAATAACCAGTCTGAAAATATTCCACAATTAGGCCATTTATTAATGTAACGAGAAAAGTGCGGGAAAAGTGTGGAAAAGGAATTAGCTGTAATAGGTGCTAATCTGTGATTGTAAGGATAATTATGTGAAGAATACTGAAACGTGAGGTTTGAAATGGACATTGAAGAGCTAGGTCAGACTCTGAATATCATTCGTGAAAATGTATGTCCTTCCAAATTCACTTGGACCTCTATTTGTGCACTCAGCCGATTGATATCAAAATGACGCAATGAAAAGCTAATACCAAAGCAGCTGATGTTTCCTGCATTTTTGCCTATCGTGGTGATTTAGTTCATATTTTCCTGTTAAACCGTCTTACGAAAGAAACGTCATCTGTTTTGGCAGTTTAGTAAGCAATTCCGTCACCATGTTGTCTTTGATCACATCATCAGGTTTGTATTCTAACGATGATGGGATCCTGCTTACCAAATAGCATAAATATACGATGAGAAATTTCAAACCTCCTTTGAGGCCGTCCATTATTAACCGGCCAAGTTGGCAAATAGCAGAGCGTACTACGGTAGTTTTCACGGCTGTAAATTGGCCGTATAATAAAGTACACATACCTTACATAAGAGTTAATATACCCGCAACGTTCTGTATTATTATTACCCTGAGTGACCCTGTCTGCTTACCTATTAGCCTAACTATTATCGAGCTTTTTAGCTTACGACAACAGTTTTTTCTATCCCTACCGGTGTATCAGAACAACATCAACAAAATGTACCACGTGATAGGATGGTCACGTGCAGCGCGGATCACGTGGTCTCGATTCGTAGACAGGCCTTGATTAGCGAGCAATTGTGGCAATAGCTCACCTTGCTGCCAGCAATTACACGTGCTATCGCCATGACAACACGTGATTCAACCATAAAATCACGTGACAGCAGTTGGACCAATACCAGACCAGGGGCTCGGTCGTTAACCAATGAGATCGCCGCTCCTTCTCCGTCTAGACTCGCATTTTTTCGAAGTTAGACGTCCGATCGAACGGTTTTGGACTCCCGCAAAGCGTTTTGCTTTACGAAAAACATCTCTAGGCTCACAAACGTAGCGATATAATGTTTGTATGTGAACACAGCAGATAAAGGGCGTGAGATAAAGCACTGTGTGGGAGGAGGCGGTGATTGCCTGCGGAGGTGCAGGATCTATTTTTAGAAACTGTTGAGTTCGTGACGTGTCCGACCCGGGCACGGGGAGTTTACCTAAACTGCTTAAACGGGTAGATAAGGTAATAGTGACGAGAGGGTGTATTGCAGTCAATTAATGGTAGGATGAAAAATAGAGTGCGGAGTGTGCAGACGTTTTCAGCGACAGCTTCAGGACTGATTGTTGCTGATGGGGGAGATTACAGCGAGGATTCGGAATCCGGATCAAATTTTATCCGGTCGAGCTATATTCTGGACTTTTATTGGGGGCATCTTTCTTTCAGGTAAGACTCATTCCAGAAAACTTTTCGATTTTTCCAACGAGTTCTATGTTTCAACCCTCATTTGCGTCACAAATACGTCATCAAGACGTCACAAGATTACCTTAGCTTTAGCTTGCAGTTGATTTTATTTTTATATTTACTTAGTGTGAAGGATCAACCATTATTTATTGATATTGTTGAATTATAATAATATGATAAAATTGATATAATAAAATTGATGTATTTCTAATATCCTATTGAAGTATTGAGGCACATGCTACCCCATTGCGGGTTTACTACTACAAGTCAGATCATCTAACACAATAATAAGAACACAAATATACGTCGCAATGACAACAATCACGTGACCAGCATTTTGATGTGCACCCAAAAACAAACCCACGTGATAATGGGCGCGTGTTACCATAACAACAGTTCGCCCACGTGACCTACAACTGATAAGCATGTCACGTGACTTGTAACTGATGAGCAGTACGTTGGGGGTGCAGGGTGTTGTATACCATTGCTTGTTTAGGACGTGGACTGATTAATTGCTTGTTTTGATCGTGCACTAGGAGGTGGGTCGGGCACGGGTAGGGCTATTCTTACTTACTTCTACTTTACCGGTTATTGAACGGGTGGAGTACCTGGAGTGTTAATTGTGCACGTGTCAACTAATTGCGCACGTGTCAACTAATTGTGCACGTGTCTGTCAATTAGGCACGTGTTTAAGTGCAATATTCCATGCTCTAACTGGTTCTAACAGATATAAAATCCAGTTCTGTAATTAGTTTGACAGTGAACAGTGACTGAACTGAGGGAATATACGTTAGTTATTCAGTAAAAACTGATGACACAACGCAGCTAATAATACTACTAGATAGAGTAAGCCAATCAGTAAATGTGATGTGATGTCACCGATTGAGGGAATCATGTGAACCAGGGCCGGAAGTGCAGCCTCGCAAGCATGACCGCACTGAAGTTGGGGTGATGCGGTGCGCGTAACCTCAGGTTAGCCAACAGAGCACTTTCGCTAAACCGCACATATTGTGCTGTAAGGTGATGTTATTGGTTTCGGATTCTAACTGCTGTCAGATAAAAGGAACAGATAATTTGACTTTATACTCAAGGATAATTCTCCGGTACTAATATTTCGGGATTTCGGTTGAAAACAAACTGCAACCTAGTTTTGTAGGAAGATCAAATTTCGGGAATCCATCTATTCGTTTTGATAATGATACACAAAGGGAGATGAAGCTCTAACTTCACTGACTACAGATATACAAAGGGAGATGAAGCTCTAACATCACTGACTACAGATATACAAAGGGAGATGAAGCTCTAACATTACTGACTACAGATACACAAAGGGAGATAAAGCTCTAACATTACTGACTACAGATACACAAAGGGAGATGAAGCTCTAACATCACTGACTACAGATATACAAAGGGAGATGAAGCTCTGGCATCACTGACTACAGATATACAAATGGATCTACATAGCTATTATAGTAGTCTAGCACTGATTCAGGTGGTATGAGTATTAGTATGAGTATGATAGAATCAGGAATACTGGTGAACGCCGACCGGACGGTTTGACCGGTTCTTTAAATTTTCTTTAACGGTTCCTAACCAATGATTTCCTTATTATAGAATTATAACCTGTTACTTATACGTTCTAAGAACCCTCCTTCAGATCAGAGTACTGTAACATCTCCTACTTCTCAGATCAAGGAAAGCAAGCCACACTCCTCCTCCCCCAAGCCACATTACTATACCCACCACCACTACACTACCCCCACTACTATCCCCAATATAGCTATTGTCCCCTTATAGAGCTATTCTCCCCCAATATTTCCAGAAAGTGCACTTTCTTCCTGCTGCACACGTCCTATCACACTTGACATTGCCACTGTCACCAACACAATTACCAGAAGAACCCAAACCCACATATCATTATTATTATCTACCTCCTCACAACATCTCATACCCGGAACCGTACAGAGGGACGGTTCCGGCACGAGACGGGACGGATATAGCCCCCCTCCACTCCGGTGACAGGCCCCTCAACAACTGTGCGAACTCCCTCATCCTCATCATTGCCACACATGAAGAGAGGCTGAAAGCCAGGATCTTCCGATCTTATCAAAGTTAATTAGCCGGTGACAGCAGCATTATGCAATATAATCGTAGGATTTCCATCTCAGAGGTCCCTTTCTACAGAGTGTTGAAGATTGTTGACAGGGAGCGGGAGAGGACCTGCACGCGTCACACTTCATATCACGGCAGAGGGATATCTTTAGAGCGCTCTGAGACGTGCTCCGCTCTATATCGGGGGAGATAGTAGAGCAAGAGCTGTTGATTGGCTGGCGATAAAACCAGGGGCTTGTGATTGGTTGATGATAGTGGATGCTGTCTGTGATTGGTTGTTGGTGGAATCCCAGATCTCTGATTGGCTGTTGGGGAGAAGAGACGAGGAGAGCTGGTCGGCTGAAGAAGGTGGGGTAGACTTAGTGAAGACCTCGAAATAGACACTGTTAGAAACCTTGTCAAATAGTGAGAGTTGTAGAATCAGGGGTGATAAGCAGTATAGGAGCTAGAATTAGCTGACACGCGTTCGCACTGTAATGATCTTTATCTTTAGTTCAAGCAGCCCATAGCTCCCTCACACTGCCCGGGGTACTGTAGGTGTTGAGAAATGTTCTAATCTCTCGGGTAGGAGAGGGAGGAGAGTGTGATTCCGAGAAAGAGTTTAGTTTACCAGTGGAATCAGTCTGTAGCTGGTAGGAGAGGGAGGAGAGTGTGATTCCGAGAAAGAGTTTAGTTTACCAGTGGAATCAGTCTGTAGCTGGTAGGAGAGGGAGGAGAGTGTGATTCCGAGAAAGAGTTTAGTTTACCAGTGGAATCAGTCTGTAGCTGGTAGGAGAGGGAGGAGAGTGTGATTCCGAGAAAGAGTTTAGTTTACCAGTGGAATCAGTCTGTAGCTGGTAGGAGAGGGAGGAGAGTGTGATTCCGAGAAAGAGTTTAGTTTACCAGTGGAATCAGTCTGTAGCTGGGAGAGTGTGATTCCGAGAAAGAGTTTAGTTTACCAGTGGAATCAGTCTGTAGCTGGTAGGAGAGGGAGGAGAGTGTGATTCCGAGAAAGAGTTTAGTTTACCAGTGGAATCAGTCTGTAGCTGGTAGGAGAGGGAGGAGAGTGTGATTCCGAGAAAGAGTTTAGTTTACCAGTGGAATCAGTCTGTAGCTGGTAGGAGAGGGAGGAGAGTGTGATTCCGAGAAAGAGTT